>NW_027460324.1:1981477-2285454 GCF_050947875.1 Dermacentor variabilis
TCGTTTTAGAGGACGTTGTTCCGGAGGACATACGAACACAATCCGCGGAAGAAAACTCGAGGCACTTTCACTTGTCGACCCTGCAGGTACTCGATGAGCAGGAGCAATTCCGGATCAGTACGCTGATGAGCCATTTCCGTCGTATTAACAGCCCCAAGAAATGGGAAATCTTGCTGGCATTCAGGTGACGTAGCTGCGATTGGTGCGCGTGATAAGCAATCAACATCATTGTGCTTGAGACCGGACTTGTAAATGACCGTGATGTCATACTTCTGTAGACGCAAACTCCATCTAGCGAGTCTTCCAGAAGGGTCCTTGAGGTTCGCCAGCCAGCACAATGAGTGATGGTCGCTTATGGCTCGAAATGGTCTGCCATATAAGTATGGCCGGAACTTACTAATGGCCCATATAACCGCCGGGCATTCCTTTTCTGTAGCTGAGTAATTTGTCTCGCCTTTCGATAAGGTACGGCTTGCATACGCAATGACTTTTTCTTCGCCATTCTGCCACTGAATAAGTATGGAACCGAGACCAACGCTACTCGCGTCGGTGTGGATGTCCGTTTCGGCATTTTCGTCAAAATAGGCAAGTATAAGAGGACTCTGCAAACGCCGTCGTAGCTCAGAGAAGGCGTCTTCTTCTTTCTCCCACACAAATAGGACATCTTCTTTTGTGAGGCGCGTGAGTGGTTCGGCAATTTTAGAAAAATTTTATACGTCTAATAGCTTTTTTGTCCCTTGGCTGCGGAAACATTTCTACTGCAGTGATCGGCTCAGGATCGGGGCGGACGCCTTCACCACTGACAATGTGTCCGAGAAAGCGGAGCTCGCGAAAGCCGAAGTGGCATTTTTCGGGTTTTGTGGTCAATCCCGCCGTGCGAATAGCATCGAGAACTGCTCTCACTCGCTGCACATGCTGCTCGAATGCAGTGGAGAAGACCACCCCATCATCAAGGTAGACGAGGCACGACTGCCATTTCAGTCCGGAGAGAACAGTGTCCATCATCCGCTGGAATGTGGCGGTGCAGAACACAGACCAAATGGAAGCACCTTAAACTCGTATAGACCAGCCGGTGTCACAAATGCCGTTTTTTCGCGATCTCGCTCGTCCACTTCTATCTGCCAGCATTCGTTTTTGAGATTCAAAGAGGAAAAGAAGTAAGCATTGCGTAGTTTGTCCAAGGTGTCGTCGATGTGTGGGAGTGGATAAACATCCCGCTTCGTGACGAGGTTGAGTTTCCTGTAATCAACACAAAATCGTAGGGTGTTACCCTTCTTTTTGACCAGGACTACCGGAGAAGCCCACGCGCTATTGGATGGCTGTATTACATCGTCCTTGAGCATTTCCTGTACTTGAATTCTTATCGCTTCTCTTTCTTTGGGAGCCACTCGGTAGGGGTGTTGGCGCACTGGTCTTGCAGATTCTTTGACCACAATGCGGTATTTTGTGACGGGAGTACGACGGACTTTCTATGAAGTCGAGAAGCAATCTGCAAACTCTGTGACCAAGTTCACAATCTTATCTCTTTGTAGTGATGACAGCTCTCGGTCAATGTCGATAGAGGTAAGGACACTGTCTAAAGTGACAGAAGCTGGTGATGCTGCATCGAGGGTTGACACATCCGCAAGTTGTGCGTAGTCATGAAGAGACGCTATGGCTGTTCCCTTCGCCACGTGTTGTGCCTCATTGCCAAAGTTAGTCAATAGGACGTCCGCACATTCGTTACGCAGGTGAACTAGGCCTCTTGGCACGCATATTTGCTTTTCTAGTAGCAGCCCGATATTTCCGTCTGCAAGTCCCTCATAGTCATGAAATGCGTCGCTCCTTACAATGACAGTTACACTGCACGTCACGTGTTCATCCACAATACGGAGAGAGGAAATATGTGGCTGTTCTGTATCAGAAATGGTAACAGCATTTTCTGTGGAAAACAACACGCGTGATTCTTGCAAGTCGATAACTGCGCCATTCGTTTTCAAAAAGTCCATGCCCAGTATCAGATCACGAGAACACACAGGGAGAACAATAAAGCTGCTGATGTATGTAAAGCCTCTAATTCCGATTCTTGCAGTGCACATTCCTACGGGGTCGACTAAGTGTCCCCCCGCCATACGTATTGGAGATCCGGTCCAATGGGTCAATACCTTTCTCAGTTTTCTGGCGAGTACACTGCTAATAACTGAATAGTTCGCACCAGTGTCTATCAACGCCGTCACTTCGAAGTCGTCGATGATGACGCGCAACTCGGAAGTAACGGCGTCATCGCTGCACTTGTTCGTCGCTTCGTCACTGCCGTCGTCTTGTCGGATTGGCGATGGAGGGCCTTCGGTGTTCCGGGCGTCAGCGGCCTTGCCTCCACAGGTTGCTGGCTCTAGTTTTCCCGTCGCGGACTTTGGGAGCGACGCCGCGGTGAAATGGAAGAGGGTCGCGGACTGGGCGACCTATGATGCATAGGCGCTGGCGATCGAGGTTCATGTTGCTGGGGGTTCCGAATAGTTTGGCGCGTAGATAAAAATGCTTCAATTTCATAAGGACGCTCACCGTTTCGAGGGCAAGGCGCATTCACAGAGAAGCCACGCAGTCTTACTCGGCGGTACTGGCATTCCCGGTATAGGTGACCAGCCTCTCCACAGTGGTAGCAGAGGGGACGCCGGTCGGCAGAGCGCCATATGTCGCTTTTACGTGGGCTTCCTTCTGGCATGGGCGGCCCATTGCGAGGAAGTACCTGGGGTAATGTGGCCGTTCGTCCAAAGTCGGTGCGTCCTAGGTCCTGACGTAAAGCTTGGGCGTACGATATCCGCGGATGACGCTCTGGCTATGCGCGGGGCCGTACCTGAGGCCCTGGCTCACAAATTACTTGCCGGACTTCTTCGCGTGTGACATCAGCAAGTGAGGACACCGTAGGAGGGCTTTGGACCAGCTGCAGTTTCTGCAGCTCTACCCTTACGACGGACCTCACCATTTCACGTAGGATGTCCATGATGTTGGGGAAGGCTCCTGACCCAACGTCAAATGATGCGAAGCTTACATCTCGGTTTTACTGCCTCGCACGCTGCTGCAGCGTCTTCTCCATCGTCGTCGCCTCTGATCGAAATTCGGCTACAGTGCGGGGCGGATTACGAACCAGGCCGGCAAAGAGTTCCTGTTTCACACCGCGCATTAGGTGCCGCAATTTCTCACCCTTGGTCTCGCCCTTGGTGAATCGGCGAGAGGACCAAACTCAGGGGCCTCACCTCGTATGCGGCGGCTCGTGCATTGGTGCACAGGCATTAACTCCGTTGGATCCAAACTTCGGGGATCCGGGCTACCTTCCCTGGCATGTGTGGGGCTTGGAATCATACCCAGCACCTCCACCGGATATGTAACCGACAGTTACAACAGCCGTTTCTACGAAAACTAATTTATTCTGGGCGAACCTGTGCCCGTCAACAAAAACCTACTGAATACTCAACAGCAACAACAAAACGTTCCTCGAGCTACGCTTCTTCGAACGTCGTTCTCTTTGTCGCCTCCTGTCGCGTGCCAAGCGTGCGATTCTCGCGCTCGAGCCGCCGGTCTGTCACCACCGGCCCAGCGTTGCCTTGCGGTGCTTTGCTGGACGCTCGCGGTGTGGCGGCTCTTTGAAACGTAGTTGGGATGTGTCGGTCGTCTTTTTCTCCTCGCAACGCTGGCGGCAACATATATATATATATATATATATATATATATATATATATATATATATATATATATATATTATCACCATCATCGAGCTATTGTATTTACACTGCAGCACAAAGGCTTCTACTGCCATCTCCAAGTACCCCTTTGCTGCGCCAACCGATTCCTCGATTACGCTTCCCATCTCTTGGCAACCATTCTGTAACCCTAGTGGTCCAACAGTTATCTATTCTAGGCATTAAATGACTTGCGCAGCTCCATTTTTTTTTTCCTAATGTCAGTTAGAATATCGGCTATGCTCGTTTTCACACTGGTCCACACGGCTCTCATCTTGTCTCTTAACGGTATGCCTAACATGCTTTGTTCCATCGCTTTTTGCGCGGTCCTTAACTTCTTTTCGAGCTTCTTTGTCAGTCTCCAAGTTTCTGCCCCAAATGTCAGCACCGGTTGAATGCATTGGTTGTACACCTTTCCTTTTAACGGTAATGGTAAGCTTCCAGTCAGGATATGACAATGTCTGCCGAATGCTTTCCAACCCATTTTTATTCTTCTGTAAATTTCCTTCTCGTGATCAGGGTGCCCTGTGAGTAATTGACCTAGGTATACGTACTCTTTCACTGACTCTAGAGGGCGACGGGCGATCCCGAACTCTCGTTTCCTTGTCCGCCTATTGAACATTATCTTTTGCATATAAATCTTGAACCCCAATCTTATACTTTCTCTGTTAAGGTCCTCAATCATTCGTCGTAACTCGTCCCTAGTGTTGCTGAACAGGACAATATCACCTGAAAATAGAAGGTGGCTTACATATTCGCCATGGATTCTTACTCCTAAGCCTTCCGAGTTTAATAGCTGGAATACTTCTTCCAAGTGCACAGTGAATAGCATTGGAGAGTTTCTGTCTCCTTGTCTGACCCCTTTCTTTAAAGGTGTCTTCCTACTTTTCTTGTGGAGAATTAAGGTAGCTCCGGAATATCTGCAGATACTTTCCACGAAATTTACATAAGCGTCCTCTACTCCTTGATTACGTAATGCCTCTATGACTGCTGGTATCTCGACTGAATGAAATGCCTTTTCGTAATCTATAAAAGCCACATATAAAGTCTGATTGTACTATGCGGATTTCTCGATTACCTGACTGATGACATGGATGTGATCCATTGTAGAGTACCCCTTCCTGAAACCTGTCTTTCCCCTTGGTTGACTAAAGTTCAGTGTTGCCCTTATTGGAGATCATCTTAGTGAATATTCTATATAATAATGGAATAAGCTAACGGGCCTATAATTTTTCAGTTCTTTAACGTCTCCCTTTTCGTGGAATAGTATAGTCTGCCATTCTTCCAGTTCTCTGGGATCCTTGAAGTTCATGGAGAGTTTGTATAAAAGGGTCCTAGTTTTTCAAGCATTATGTCTCCACCATCCTTGCTTAAATCGACTGCTAGTCCGTCTGCTCCTGCCGCATTTCCCCGTTTCATGTCTTACAAGGCCCTTCTAACTTCATCGCTAGTTATATAAGGAGCCTCTGTAACCTGTTCATTACTACTGCGAATAGAGTAATCGTGGCGGCTTTCGGTACTTTACAGGTCAATATAGAATTATCCCGCTGCTTTTACTATATCTTTGAGATTGCTGATGATATTACCATGCCCAGCTTTCAGTGCAAACATTTGGTTTGTCCGATCGATGTCTAGTTTCCTTCTCACTGTTTTCAGGCTCCGTCCATGTTTTACTACTTCCTTTGTCTTTCTCACGTTTTAATTTTGAATATCCCTTATTTTCTCTTTGTTGATTAGTTTTCACAGTTGCGCGAATTTTATCTGATATTTCGCGTTGGACATTTTCATTCTGTGTCGTTTCTTTGTTAGATTCTGTGTTACGTGGGAGAGCTTACTTACTGGTTGCCTTGGTGCCTTACCTCCCACTCCAATTGCTGCTTCTGAAGCCAGTCTAGTTTTGGTTTCATTCATTGCCTCTATGTCATCCTCACCTGTCTCTTCTAAGGCTTCTTTGTTTGCAAGTACCAGCATAAATTTGTCAGCTTTTACCCTTAATGCATCTAAGTTGAGCTGTTTCTTCTTGACCAATTTTACTCTTTCTCTGTTCAAAATGAGGTGAATCTTAGCCCGCACTAACCTATGATCACTACACTTTAACCTACCTAACACTTCTGCATCCTGAACTATGCTGGGATCGGCGGAAATTATGAAATCAATTTCAGTTCAGTTCAGTTTATTTTCCTTAAAGACCTCCGATTGCAGGGGTATTACATAAGGGGTGGGTACAAGATTCGAATTAATACTAGTTCAAGTAAAGTTCAAGTTCAAGCACGCATATATATACACATACATAGTATACATAATAAAGTATATTCACACATGTATTTACACGTATCAAAGCCTATATATGTAGACCAACATACACGCATGTAAATACAAACCACACATATAAGGAAAAATCATGTACAATGTAGTTGGAGATGGGCAGTAACATGTTGTAAAAATATGGATGGGCAGATTATGTCGACAATGGCAGCAGGGAGGCCGTTCCAGTCTGCCGCCATGCGAAGAAAAAACGAGGCTAAAAATGTTGATGTTCGTGAGCGTGGTCGTGAAACTTGCAGCGAGTGGCTCGTCCGGTATGATATGCGCGCTGCGGGCGTGATATATGGTGCTTGATGAAGGATAGGACTGTAAAAGAATTTGTGGTAAAGACAGAGGGAAGCGATGCGCCGACGTAAAACGAGGTCCGGAAGCCCAGATAGTAATTTCAGTGACGTGACGCTTACGTCATATGAGTATGACGAATGGATGAATCGAGCGGCGCGGTTTTGCACCGCTTGAAGAGCGTCGATGAGATATGCGTGATGCGGATTCCAGACTGCTGAGGCGTATTCTAGTTTCGGTCGTACAAGTGATGTGTAGGCAAGTAATTTTACGTGATTTGGGGCTTTCCGTAAATGACGTTTTAGGAAACCTAAAGTTTTGTTAGAAGCTGAAATGATGGTATGCACATGCGTACGCCAGTTGAGGTCGTCGGATACAGTGACACCGAGGTATTTAAAAGTGTCAGTTGATTCAAGAGCGAAATTATTAATTGTATACGCAAACGTCCGAGGGTTATGGCTGCGGGTGAACGACATGCTTTTGCATTTGTTAACGTTTAGTGTCATTAACCAAGTGGTACACCATTCTGAAATATTAGTAAGGTCACTTTGTAGGGTTATCTGATCCGAAGTGTTAAGTACGGTGCGGTAGATAACGCAGTCATCCGCGAACATTCGCATATTACAGGATACATGCAAAGGTAAGTCGTTGATATAGATTAAGAATAGGAGGGGGCCAAGAACCGATCCCTGGGGGACGCCTGATGTTACTGGAACCGGTGCGGATAGGTGGTTATTTATAGCAACGTACTGCGATCGATTAGTAAGAAATTCTGCAATCCATCTTAACACAGTAGGATGTAAATTTAGCGGGGAGAGTTTCGCAAGTAATCGTTGGTGAGGCACTTTATCAAACGCTTTAGCATAATCAAGAAAGATCGCGTCAGTCTGTATGTTACAATCCAGGTTAGTGTGGATGTCATGTAAAAAAGCTGCCAGCTGTCTTTCACATGACAACCCCTTGCGGAAGCCATGCTGTGAAGGATGGAAAAAGTGATTACTGTCAAGGAAATTTATTATATGGGAGTAGATCACATGCTCCATGATTTTACAGGGGACACTTGTTAGAGAGATAGGGCGGTAGTTTAGTGGGGAATTTCTGCTACCAGACTTGAAAACAGGAACGACCTTCCCTGTCCTCCAGTCATCTGGAATGACTCCAGAGGAAAGTGACTGTGAAAAAATTAGGGCGAGATAAAGTGAGACGTAGTGTTTGGTGTTTTTCAAGATTTTGGTATTAATTTCGTCCATTCCAGCAGAAGATGACAATTTAATATTTTCTATTATGGATGAAATTCCATTTTCACAAAAATTTATCGCTGGCATGTCACAATGAAAGTCAAGCAAAGGTAAACATGGGGGTGCGGTCCCTTCATCCGAAAAGACTGTAGCGAACGTGGTGTTGAACAAGTTCACACAGTCCACATCCGTAATCCTTTCATTCAGGTCACTGGTGAGTACGATTTCTCGCGGTTCGTCGTCTTTCAGTGTTTTCCAAAACTGTTTGGGATTAGTTTTTAGTAGCTTGGGCAATTCTAAGTGGTAAAAAGAGTGCTTTGCTTGATATAGAGTAGAAAGGTAGTTTTTATCTGCTTCATAGTATTTCTCCCATGCTTTTGGTTGATCTCTAACCTTTGCAACTCGGAATAGACGTTTCTTTTTATTTTCAAGCCTTTTTAATGTTTTCGTAAACCATGGTTTGTGACGACTGGCTCTGAAGCTTACTTTAGGTACGAATTTATCGGTTAATTCGTTCAGCTTTTCTTTAAAACGTGTCCAATTAGCGTCAACATTATGGTGGTGGAAAGTTGTCTCAAATGTGGGAAAAAATGTGGAAAGGCCCTCATTTATCGCTTCATAATGGCCTTTGTCATACAACTGTATCGTTTTCTTGTACATTTCGCACTTTGTTGGTCGAAAAGAAAAGCCAGCATGAATTATTTTGTGGTCGCTTATTTCCTTGAGATAATGGATGTACGAAAGGCTTTCGGTGTTGTTGGCTAATATTAGATCTAAGATATTGGATGTATCCTGTGAAACACGTGTTGCTTCGGAAACCAGCTGGGTCATGTTAAAATTGAGGCAGATATCGAAGAAGTTCCTGGCTTCGGTTAGTCCTGTCGAGGAACACAAATTGTCAGCATGCCAGTCTATTTGCGGGAAGTTAAAATCGCAAAATAGTAGTATGTGTGCATTTGGGTGAGCAGCAATAAGCTGACACATGGTTTGGTTAAGCTGGCTGCAAAATTCGGAAGTAGTGTGGGGAGGTCTGTAACAAACGCCTAGTAGTACGGTGTGTGGGCGTGATTGGATAGTCACCCATAATATTTCCAGCTGTGACTATATATTGATGACTGCGCAAGACAATCGTTCGTGGAATGCAATCAGTACGCCACCACCGCGCGTAGATGCACGGTCATTACGGTACACACGAAAGTTCGGTAGGTCCGATAGCACTTCGGTATCGCTCACGTCGTCAGTGAGCCACGTCTCGGTAAGTATTAGTAGATTACTGCTAGAGGACAATATAATGCTAGCTATACGTTCACGTTTTTGAAGAAAACTGCGGATGTTAGTGTAAATTTCAGAAAGTGAAAGAACATCGCTAGAGACAGCATATGCTCGGTTCTTTTCTTTCTTTTTTTGGTGCTTCGTCTGCTATGATAATTCTTTGATGCTGTTAGTACTGTCATCAAAGACGTAACGCTTTTGGTTCATATACAGAGTTTTGAAACGGACGGAAAAGGGCTTGTTCTTGCTTTTATCAAAAGCAATTAGTTGTTTACGGGCATTTTGGACTGGGCGCGAGAAATCTTCATCGATGCCATAACTTCTCCCTTTAAGCATCCGGCCATTTGATAATATTGCAGCTTTGGTCTTGTGTGATGCAAGCTTTACTATTATGGGCCGGCAGCGACCAGCTGAGGGACGGCCGAGGCGATGCGCACGCTCTATATCCCTTGGTTCCAAGGTTAACTGTAAATTATCCCGACAAAGGTTTGCGACCAACTGCTCTGTCTCTGCTAATGTTTCCGAGGAGGAGGGGTCGGGGATGCCGTAGAAGATTAGGTTATTTCGCCTCGAACGGTTCTCGGCGTCATCCATACGGGCTTCCAGCTCCGAAATTCGAGAGGCAGTGCGCTCTGTGCCAATGCGCATGATTTCAATTTCTTTCCGCAGTGGTACCAATGCCTGATAATGATTTTCGAGATCTGTTAGTCTTTCGTTCAATTTCCCTGTTGTTTTGTCAGTATTGCCGAGTTGAGCTTTCAGGCCTTGTATTTCTGCAATTACCTGCGCTTGGCCGTTAGTCAGTTTACGCATTTCCGCGAGAAGGGCTTCAGTAGACGGGCCAGGGTTAGATTCAATATCTCCAGCTTGGAGTAGTAGCGAGTGCATTACATCAACACATTCAGCAATAATAGTAACACAGTACCGTGGGCTCGGTAGCTGTACCAGGCAATAATTACTCGTTTTTTTTGCAAACATAACGTAAGGTTCACCAACCTGCATAGCGAGAGTGAACTGATTAGTGGTCCGTGCACTGGCACAGTCACCAAGCCCACAGGATTGTGCCGAAGGTGCTTGTTCCTTTATAGCTGGTAGACTCCTTGCTGTCGATGATGATGCGGCAGTCCAAGCTTTGGAGAGTTCCGCTGTCCAGCGTGCCCCATGCGGCTTAGGCAGGAACTTCAGCCTGCCGACAGGTAGGAGCCGGGCAGTGGGTCCGTAGCTTCCAGGATCGGCGATTCCGCAGTCCGATGTGGTTTGCGATGCCGCATGCGCAAGTGCAGGCAGCAGCAGGCGCACAACGCAGTAAACCATCTGCATAGCGAGAGTGAACTGATTAGTGGTCCGTGCACTGGCACAGTCACCAAGCCCACAGGATTGTGCCGAAGGTGCTTGTTCCTTTATAGCTGGTAGACTCCTTGCTGTCGATGATGATGCGGCAGTCCAAGCTTTGGAGAGTTCCGCTGTCCAGCGTGGCCCATGCGGCTTAGGCAGGAACTGCAGCCTGCCGACAGGTAGGAGCCGGGCAGTGGGTCCGTAGCTTCCAGGATCGGCGATTCCGCAGTCCGACGTGGTTTGCGATGCCGCATGCGCAAGTGCAGGCAGCAGCAGGCGCACAACGCAGTAAACCATCTGCATAGCGAGAGTGAACTGATTAGTGGTCCGTGCACTGGCACAGTCACCAAGCCCACAGGATTGTGCCGAAGGTGCTTGTTCCTTTATAGCTGGTAGACTCGTTGCTGTCGATGATGATGCGGCAGTCCAAGCTTTGGAGAGTTCCGCTGTCCAGCGTGGCCCATGCGGCTTAGGCAGGAACTGCAGCCTGCCGACAGGTAGGAGCCGGGCAGTGGGTCCGTAGCTTCCAGGATCGGCGATTCCGCAGTCCGATGTGGTTTGCGATGCCGCATGCGCAAGTGCAGGCAGCAGCAGGCGCACAACGCAGTAAACCATCTGCATAGCGAGAGTGAACTGATTAGTGGTCCGTGCACTGGCACAGTCACCAAGCCCACCTTTTCGTTGCTTCTATTCCCATTAGGGCTTTTCCAAGTCCACATTTTGTTCTAACGCTTCCTGAAGAAGGTATTCCTTAGTTGCAGCTTATTCCTCTCCGCTAATTCTACCAGCATCTCGAGTGTTCTTAGAATCCGCACCATAGTTGCCAATTCCCTGGTCACCAGCCTGCTTTTTCCCACTCTTGCATTCAAGTTGCCGGTCACTACAGAATACCAAGTTTGCACTTTTCGCATCGATAATTCAGCATCTTCATAAAACTCTTCTATTTCTTGATCATCGTGACTGTGGATTGGCGCGTAGGTTTGTACTAGCTTTATTCTGTACCTCCTATCTAGCTTTATTACTTCTACTCCTACCCTCTCATTAATGCAGTAAAATTCGTCAATGTTGCCCGCTATGTCCTTGTGGATTAGGAACTCTACTCCGCACTGCTTCTTATATGGTATTCCTTTATAGCCGCGTAAGTGGCCATTTGTCAGAACTGTATAAGCCTCATCCGTTTTTATAATCTCACTAAGGCCAACGATGTCCCAAACAGTGCCTGATAATTCCACTAAAAGTCCTGCTAGGCAAGGTTCACTCGAGAGGGTTCGGCTGTTAAAAGTTGCAAGGGTCAGTTTCTATTGACGGCCTGTGCGGGTCCAGAGATTCTTAGCATCCTCTGCTACATTACAGTTCTGACTGCCGCCTTGGTCAGGTGGTCCACAGCTGCTGGGCACTAAGGGCCATTGGGTAAATGTATGAGTCATTTGGGAGGGAGTGGCTGAATACTGCACCAGGGAGGCCAATTTCTGTTCTGGTGAGGGAGTGTCTTGTTAAGCCTTACTGGGTCTTTCTATTTGCTTGTACCTGGATCAGTATAGCCCCAATTGACCTCGGCGCTTTTGCCGGTGTCAGGCGCGACTCCAAGCATGGAGAAGTAGTGTACTGGTGGAGGTGAGTTCGATTTTCCCACCTTCGGGAAAATAAAACGGGTAAGCACGCACTCGGGCACACACGCTTTGAAACAGCGAACCTGGTCGATTACGGGCTATTTCAGCTACTGCTAAGTTGTAACTTGGCTGCTGCTAGATTTAAACTTGGCTTCAGGTAGTTTTCACCAATTATTAGCCCCTATGATCGACCAGCTTGCGCGACCGAGTGCGAGCTTGCCTGTTTATTGAGCGGCGTAGACTCATCAGTGTGAATGCCAAAAGCCTTTTATTCAACCAAACCAGACCAGACGTGCCTAGTAGAAGTCGTCATCAGAACCCACTTCGTCTTCGTCTTGCCAGCCACGCAGCCCCGGAAAATTTTCCGGACGATTGTCCTTGCCATTAAAGACTTGGACCATCTCTTCTTGACTCTGTGTCTGTACAGTCACATTGAGATTGTCCTGACAAGTTGTAGCGCAAATGAAGCCCTGTTGCCAATTCTCTATGATAGCATCTAGCCCTAGATTCTCGAACAAGCTTCTTCCAGTGTATGTTTAGGTTTTATAATTTGCATAGCGGAGTCTCGACCAGAAACTCCAACCAGGTGTAAATCTTCTTACAAACCAGGCCAGACTTGTAGACTGGCTTGGCGATCAACCTCCTCTTGAAGTGAACGTCAACTGCAGCATCTTTGGTTAGACTCCTAGGCAGCAACTCCAGTGTTTCTTGGACGTCGATGGGAACGTTTGTCACCTGTCCCCGTATGCCGTATTGACCATAGCCATGCGTAAGCCGTCCTTTTTCATGAACGGTATTTGAGCGGGTTACACTCTTTCCTCCACCTCGTTCAAACGTGGTGGTCCTGCTGGCTAGGGTAGATACTTGAAACCATTTGTCACGCTGAACTGCGGCACCTTCCCGCGTATGACCGTTTCTCGACAGGTCCTGCACAGCCGCATCTTGTCGTGGTTGCTGACCTCCGCGAAGATGTCTCGCTGCACACACGTCTTGTACACGTTTCTCGACAGAGCGAACCGTGTTGAGCGTCAATAGGTTCGAGTAAAACCACAGTCGATCCCACAGTCGGCAGGAATGTCCAAACCCCAACGAGAGGGACTCACATTGAAACCGAATGTTGGCAACCCCGGTTGAAGCACGAACTCGGCGTCGCTCGTACTCGGCCATCCGCACTGCAGGGTCTTGGCGTAATCGTCGATGCTTCGCAGAGATCCTGGTTCTCTCTCGACTGGTGCATTCTGGGTCTTTGCGTAATCGCCACCTCTTGGCTTTGTCCTCTCTGGCCAAGTAGGTCACATCGGCCCGTCGTTGCCGTTGTTTCTCCCGCATCGCAGCAAGTCTAGCTTCGCGATGCCCAGCCTCTTCTTGGGCAGTATGAAGTTTCCTAGGCCGCCCCATGGCGTTACCTGACCGAGCGCCGGGGAGCACATGCTTTCACATCTTTTTGAACGTCAAGCGCATGCGCATTCCTAACCGTTATCACGGCGCTTGCGCAGATCTAGGCGCGGCGGCGATACCGGCTGCGCGCAGTGTCTGCATCGGTGGGCGTCGGTGGTGTTTTGTGATACGCGGTCCATTTCACGCCGAGCAAGAACGGCTTCGTTGTTAATAAAAACCCCGAGGATTCGAACTTCTGACTGTCGCAACCGAGGATTCAAGCTAGCTCAGTCGATAACTCTGCGGGTTGTCAGGCCACCTTGTGTCGGAGAATTCCATCCCAGACGATCCAGCGTGCCTGAAAACATGCTTGATTTATCCGCGCTATACGGGTTTTGCTGACCGCGGCAGGTGGTGCGAGATAGTATTTCTCAATGGCTCTACCATCGTGGTTTCGGAGTCTCCGGCGAGCATGCGGCCATGAACGCGGCTAGATACACAATATATTTTCGGCGAACTTGAACAGCACTTAAAAGCAGTACGGAAGAAATGAGAACGAAAAAAAGAAAAACATTTTCAGCGCTTACCGCGAATTCACTAGTCGCGAATGCAAGGACGTTCACCAAACAGCGCACAGTGTCGTCTGCATTGGAACAGTCTCTCTGAACGAGACGGAACTGATATGATGCACCGCCCAAGGCTGAGGCGTCGGGTGGGAGGAGGGTGCATTGGCAGACTTTCGCTCAAAGGGCAAATCCTCAGAGCAGCGAGGCGGGCCGCACGAACAATATGGGTCTGAGCAGCACTAAAATAGGCGACCTTGGAAGCGGCCTTACTCTATGCTTGGAGAGCGCTTACACGATGACTTCCTTAAACTACGACGAATGCCTCAGCGATCAGTAAGAATGTTTGTACACTTCGCGCGGTAAAGATATTAACGTCCCTCTGTCCGCCGCACTTGCGATACTTGCAATTTAGGGTTTGCAAATGCCAGCTCGGGATCTACAGTCATATATATATATATATATATATATATATATATATATATATATATATATATATATATATATATATATATATATATATATATATATATATATATATATATACGGCCACTGGTGCAGTATGCATGACCCCAAGATCATTGGCGCACGGAAGACAATCGTCCGATTTGTGTTTATTGTGGCCGTGCTGGACACGTAGCACGTCACTGTCGCCTCCTTACACCGAAAGTCCCCAACAATGTGCGTCCATATGCGCCACGTTTCCAACAACGCCGCAACTATTCGGACACCTTTGAATCGCCTGCCATCGAGATCGCATTCTCCGCTCGCCGTTCACATTCTCCTCGTCGCCGCACCCTTTCCCCCGTGCACCTTCGGCGGAGCCCTCTGCGCCAGGAAAACTTAAAGATCGCAGTTCAGGAGGCGAGAAGTGTGGTGCCTGCGAAATGTATAAGGCCTCACACTTCCCCGAAAAAACGTTATTAGGTCGCAATAGAAGGAACATTGACGCTAGCACTTCTCTACACCGGCGCTGCACTTTCAGCGATAGATTCCCGTATTTGCCGCAAGATAGGAAAAGTGACGACGCCGCTTTCTGGACTGTCCCTTCAGACTGCCAACGCGCAGCACGTCGAGCCATCCGGCGCCTGCACTGCTCGTGTCGTAATTTAGGGGGTCCTCTATATCATAGAATTCGTCGTGTTGCCATCTTGTTCACACGACGTCATATTAGGTTGGGACTTTCTCTCCACACATCATGCGATCATTGACTGCGCCCGCTCCGAAATCGAGCTGTTTCAGTTTTGGGGCAATATTATCCTTGACCAGAGGGACCCTCGTCACAAAATCGCCGTTTCTGAAGACACCGTTACACCTGCTCGGTCTTCCGCCCTTGTCAGCATCTCTTGTGACTCTGTAAATAACGGAACAGTACTCTTCGCTCCGTCTGAACTTTTAGTTCGCCGCCGTTCCCTACCACTGCCGTTCGCCGTCCTCGAGTTCAAAACTGGCCCCTCTCTCATGTGCGTGTCAAACCCATCGGCCGAACCAGTTACTTTACGCCGCTGTGAAAGCCTTGGCAGAGCAGAATCCCGGGCCTCATCTTCAATATTTGACACGACGGACGACTCCATTTATCTTGCCGCTCTCGAGGCATCACCTCCTCAGTCACTGCCGCGTTCTTTTACGCCAGCTGTTGCCAGTGACCTTGCGACGACGCAGCGCGATGAACTTCTTCACTTGCTCGAAGGCTTCTCTTCTTCCTTTGACTGCCAAGCAACATCCCTCGGCCGCACAACGACTGTCTCGCGCACCATCGACACTGGGAGCCGTGCTCCCATTCGGTAGCGTCCCTATCGAGTATCGGCGACCGAATGACGTGTTATCAATAAACAGGTCAACGATATGCTGAAACGCGGTGTCATCCAGCCTTCTAGTAGTCCCTGGGCATCACCAGTCGTCCTAGTTAAAAATAAAGACGGCACCATACGATTTTGCGTGGATTATCGAAGGCTTAACAAGATTACCCGAAAGGATGTATACTCGTTGCAGCGTATCGACGACGCCCTTGACTGCTTGCAAGGAACGGAGTTTTTTTTCCTGCTTAGATCTCCGTTCTGGCTACTGGCAGGTGCCCATGGCTGACGCTGACTGTTCTAAAACTGCGTTTGTAACACCAGACGGCTTGTATGAATTCACTGTAATGCCGTTCGGTCGGTGCAACGCGCCCGCCACTTTTGAACGCATAATGGACGGCATCCTGCGCGCCCTGAAGTGGCATACTTGTCTCTGCTACTACGACGACGTTGTCGTCTTTTCCCCTGATTTTCCGACCCATCTTCGCCGCTTACATCAAGTTTTAGCCTGTCTCCGGAATGCTGGGCTCCATCTTAACTTAAAAAAGTGCCTATTTGCAGCTCGAAAATTGACTATATTAGGCCATGTTGTCTCCAAAGAAGGCATTCTTCGTGATCCTGCTAAACTTCGCGCCGTATCCGAATTCCCGAAGCCCACTAACTTAAAAGCACTACGCAGCTTCATTGGCCTATGCTCCTATTTTCGACGTTTTGTTCGAAATTTCGCTACTGTGATCGCACCACTGAACCAACTCCTACAAGGCGACAATGAACTTTCTGCTCGGTCGAAAGCCTCCGATGATATGCCTTTGCGACTCTTCATCGCCTACTCACGTCTCCGCGGATCTTGCGCCTTTGATCCAAGCGCACCTACAGGACTTCACACTGACGCCAGTGGTGTCGGCCTTGGTACAGTGATCGCACAGCGTCAGAACCCTAATGCCGAATACGTGGCCGCTTATCCCAGTCGTGCCCTCACAAAACCTGAGGACAATTACTCAGTAACAGAAAAAGAGTGCCTGGCTATCGTGTGGGCTCTTCAAAATTTCGCATATAGCTCTGTGGTCGACCCTTTGACGTGGTGACGGATCATCACGCTCTTTGCTGGTTGTCTAACCTTAAAGACCCGTCTGGCCGCCTCGCTCGGTGGGCCCTCCGAATTCAGGAATCTGATATGCGTATCGTCTATCGCTCTGGGCGCAGACACTCTGACGCCGATGCCCACTCGCGCTTCACAGTAACATTCGACAGCAGTACTTCTACCTACATACATGATATCTCACCACTTGACATCCTCGACATGGCCTCGGAGCAACGTAAAGACCCATGGATCGTCATGATATCCGACTTTTTGTCAAATCCTCCGGCAGCTTCGGCACCTCTTGCGTTACGCCGACAGGCGCAGCATTTCACCATCCTTGACGGATTTTTGTACCACCGCAACTACCACAATGACGGCCGCACATGGCTCTTAGTAGTTCCCCGCCACCTTTGACAAGATTTATGCCCCACTTTTCACTCTGACCCGCTGTGTCGTCACGGTGGAGTGTCGAAAACTTACACACGGCTTCGCCTACGATATTATTGGCGAGGGATGTACAACTTCGTCCACAAATACATACGCTCCTGCATTGCCTGCCAACGCCGCAAATGTGTCCCGCATTTCTCCACGGCATCTCTCCAGCCGCTTCCCTGCCCAGCTCAGCCATTCGACCGTGTCGGCATCGATCTATATGGGCCTGTTCCATCTACTGGCGCTGGCAACCGATGGATTGTTGTCGCCGTAGACCATTTGACACGATATGCTGAAGCCGCCGCCTTGCCTGCCGCATCAGCAAAAGACGTCGCCTCATTCATTCTGAACAACTGTTCTCCGCCATGGCGCACCCCGTGAACTGCTGAGCGATCGGGATCGCGTATTCCTCTCGGACGTCCTTCAGTCACTCCTATCTGAATGCCAAATTATTCACCGCAATACTACTGCTTACCATCCACACCCAATGGCTTAACAGAATGATTCAACAAAAATTTCTTCGAGGTGTGATGAAAACGAAAATAGAATGAGACGCTCAAACTTGCTGTTCTTTGGCTTAGAAGATAATGCTCGAGAAGGCTGGGCTGCATCGGAGCGGAAGATAATTTCTTTCTGCTCAAAGAAACTTGGTATCGCTGGAACGGGCGCCCAGTTTGACAGAGTGCATAGAATAGGCAAGTTCGCTGATAAAAAGTGCAGACCTATCATTGCTAAGCTGACATATTTTGAAGATAAAGGACGCATCTTGGCTGCTGCGCACAAACTAAAAGGTTCTGGTTTCTACGTTCGAGAGGACTTTTCATTTTCGACGCGACAAGCCAGAAAACAATCGATCGATCACGCAAAAACAATAAATAAACCATTCAAACTTTCAGTTGACCGACTGCGCATTGATAACAAATCTTATGCATATGACGCCACAAAGCGTTCAGTAATAGAAATCAGCAGATAGCTAGACCCAGACACATGTGAAGCGCCGCTAACTCATCGCATTGCTACATCGTTAACAATATCATTCACTAATATTAGAAGCCTGATGTCGAAACGCGAATTCGTCTCATCTTATCTTGAAGACCGCGACTGCACTATTTTTGCTCTCGCCGAAACCTGGCTTTCCCCCGAGTTAGCTGATCCCGAAATTCTTCCCGTTAAGCTAAGCTATAATATTTATCGCTGCGATCGCTCCGATAGAAGAGGTGGTGGCGTCCTCCTCGCTATTAAAAAGACTATCGCATCGTACATTATTGACGCATCTTCAGGTCTGGAGATTGTCTGGGCCGCATGCCGCTGCCGTCCTGCTAAAATTTTAATAGGCCGTTTGTTACCGCCCTCCAAATTATAGACATTGCTTCGTTGAAGAACTGCGCAACAGCATTGCAAAAGCCACCCAGCTCTGTCCAACTGAGTTCACATACCTTATTGGCGACTTTAATCTTCCTCTCATTGATTGGCCAAACTTGTCGGCATCCTGCAGTTTTTCATCAGAATTCATTAGCCTAACATTAGATTATAATCTGTTCCAGATCATTAAAGAACCTACCCCTGGCTCTAACATCTTAGATCTTATACTAACTAACGCTCCAGAAGCTATAGAACAAGTAACATGCTCGGATGGTTTCAGTGACCACAGATTACTGAATGTATCCACCAGTATCCCATTACCATTTACAGGTGTCTTAAGTAAGACAATTCGTGACTACAACAAGGGAAATTACGAAGTAATCGTCATTGAGCTAGAATCATTTCTTGAACATCATTTTCTACCCTCGTTCCACACTAGGTCTGTTCATGATAACTGGGTCATGTTCAGAGATAAGTTATGCGCATTGGTTGAGCAGAACATTCCTTTCATCAGAATAACTGAAGACAAAAACAAACCGTGGTTCACTAAGTCCCTTCATCTACTCAGAAACACAAAGAAACGTTCATACAGAACTGCAAAACGAACCGGCACCCCGTCAGCTTGGGAAAGGTATCTTAACTGTAAGTTCTTACTGCTCCGCTCTCAATGTAGCCAAAAATAAATATTTTTCCCAAGACCTTCCTTCACTACTCAAATCTAATCTCAGAAAGTTCTGGCAAATTTTATCTCCTGAACGCAACACTAATGGCATCTCGTTACACACTAAAGAAAACAACATTCCTATTCCTAACAGTGAGTGTGCTCAAGTTTTTAATAAATTTTTCTCATCCGTATTCACAGAAGAAAGCACTACTAATTTGCCCATTGTTACAGACCTAGATTACCGGTACATGCAACCTATTGACATAACTATTGATGCTATTGTTAACCTTATTAATGACTGGAAAGTTTAGTCTTCTGCAAGTATTGACAATATTAATTCTAAGTTACTAAAAAATACAGTGTCAGTCTCTAGCAAGTTTTTATTTCACATTTTTCACTAATCTTTTATGACAGGTTAGATACCCCAAGATTGGAAAACAGCCAAAGTCATACCCATCTTCAAAGACGCTGACAAGAACTTAGTTGAGAACTACCGACCGATATCGCTAACGTGCATATGCTGTAAAATTATGGAACATATTATTGCATCTCATGTTTACCAACATCTAGAGTCGAACAACTTCTTTTTTCATAATCAACATGGTTTCCGGAGAGGTTTGTCGTGCGAAACGCAACTGCTTGAATTTACGACAGATTTACATTTTAACATGGACTCAAACCTTCAAACTGACAGCATCTTTCTGGATTTTTCTAGAGCTTTTGACCGCGCAGCTCATTGTCGCCTGTTTTGGAAATTATCATCATTAAAACTTGATTGACTAACTCTATCCTCGCTTCGAAATTTTCTTTCTAACAGACAGCAGTTTACTTTCGCTAACAGCTGCTCCTCGCCCCTGTCAGATGTTTCATCCGGTGTACCACAAGGAAGCGTTCTTGGTCCCTTACTCTTTGTGATATACATTAATGACATACCCAATAACTTATCATCATGCATGCGCATTTTCGCTGACGACTGCATTATCTATCATTCTATTAACACCTCCGATGATCACCTGACCCTCCAAAATGACCTTAACCAAATTATTAATTGGTGTGACACCTTGCTAATGACTTTAAATTCATCAAAATGTAAAGTGATGTCCTTCACCCGCAAACGCACTAACTCGGACTATTCTTACTGTATTAAAAATGTCCCATTATCTCGGATTTCATCATTTAAATATCTAGGCGTAAATCTTTCAACAAACCTCTCCTGGACTTCTCACATTACCACCATGTGGGCCAGTGCTTCTCGGTCACTAGGTTACCTGCGACGTAACCTTCGGAACTCACCTCCACTTATCCGCAAACTGGCATTTCAAACATTTGTTCGCCCTCGACTTGAGTTCGCCGCTCTAGTCTGGTCTCCCCACCAAAATTACTTAATTACCATGTTGGAATCAATCCAAAATAGAGCCGCACGTTTCATTTCCCGAAATTATGACTACCGTTCTGGCGTAACTCAAATAAAGATTCACCTTTCACTTCAGCTGCTAAGTAATCGTCGCGACATAGCCCTTTTGTCATTATTTCATAAATACGCCCACCACACTAACAAACGTTACCTACACCTAGAAACGTCATCGCACGCGTTGCGCAGATTATACAATAATCATAGCTTCACGCGCACCTATGGCAAAACAGAGGCTTTTAACTGGTCGGCAATCCCACGTACCATTCGGCTCTGGAACAACCTTCCCGACAACGTAGTTGCGGAAACTTACCGCGAAAAATGCAAGCACTCACTGAACTCGCTTAACCCTTATTAACCATTAATATCAAACTCACTGTTCCGTGTTATTTTTTCTACCTTTTTCTTGCACTGTTATACGTTTGTAACAAACTTAGAGCTCCTTTTTATTGTACTCATATGCAGCTTTATGTAGCTAATGCTTTTTTATTGTTATTGTATGTACTTGATTGTTACTACTATTATTGTATGTACTTGATTGTATGCCCCCCTCACTCAATCCCCATGTAGGGGCCTTGTAAGGTATTTTACAAATAAATAAATAAATAAACTCTTGGTGACATGCTATCAATGTATGTTGCGTCTGACCACTCCAACTGGGATCTTGTACTTCGATTTGTCACATACGCCTATAACACTGCCTCTCAAGCCACTACCGGATTCCCATCATTCTTTCTGCTTTACGGCCGCCATCCCTCCAGCACCATTGATACGGTTCTCCCGCACCGGCCGGACCCTGCTGAATGCTCACCTGTTTCTACGGTCGCTCAGTACGCCAAGAAATGCCGACAACTGGCCCGTTCTTTGACGTCTGCTCAACAGAGCCGCCAAAAAGAGCACCATGACCTCAGCCCACCCCCTCACCCGTTCCCTATCGACTCACTCGTGTGGCTTTGGGTACCGCCTGTTGCTGCTCATGGCCTTTCGTCCAAGCTCCTCCCGTAGTACCACGGGCCCTACCGCATGGTTGCGCAACCATTACCTATTAATTACGTGGTCGAGCCCGTGTCACCATCTCCCGATCCACGTCGTCGGGGACGAGAGACTGTGCACATTGACCGGCTGAAGCCGTATTACGATTCGCTCACCTCTTCCTAGATCGCCAGGATGGCTACTCTTTAATTCCGGGGGTGACTGTGACGCAGAAGATCGGCCGGCTAAAAATACCCGTTGCCATCGCGTGGCTCATACCCAGTTCATTCACTGGCTGCGTGCGCCCTAGCTGCTGTTGCGGCGTTGTCGCTGCTTATCTACGATCCGAATAAATCCCCTTTACAATATATATATATATATATAAATATATATATATATATATATATATATATATATATATATATATATATATATATATATATAAATATATATATATATGCATATATATATATTAGGTTTATACTTGTGTGGCTTTGTTTTCATCAGTGTGTAGTGTCATTCTATACTATGCACTGCTGACTTCAATGTCACCGTGCGTAGTCATATTGCTACCCTGATAACCACTAAAGTCATCAGAGTTGCTTGCAGAAGAGCTGATCAGTCGTCTGGTTTTGGAAAAACGAATTTCTCAGTAGGCAAGAAATGTTTACAACCCACTGTTCGAAATCTGAAGAGTAAGTGACACGTGAGAGGCCGTGACAGGGGCGGTGACGTGACGTGTACAATGACGCACACACACTAGGCACATCTCATTTTCTACACTCATGATTTGACGTCGAAGGTGTATCGCAGTAGACACAGCACCGATGAAATCTGAAGAGCAAGTGACACGCGGGAGGCAGTGACAGGGGCAGTGACCTGACGTATGCAATGACACCCACACACTAAGCACATCTCATTTTATACACTCATGATTTGACCTCGAAGGTGCATCGCAGTCGTCACAGCACCGACGAAATCTGAAGAGTAAGTGACACGCTGGAGGCAGTGACAGGGGCGGTGACGTGACGTGTGCAATGACGCACGCGCTAGGCACATCTGATTTTATACACTCATGATTTGACGTCGAAGGTGCATCGCAGTCGTCACAGCACCGATGAAATCTGAAGAGCAAGTGACACATGGGAGGCAGTGACCTGACCTGTGCAATGACACCCACACACTAGGCACATCTCATTTTATACACTCATGATTTGACGTCGAAGGTTCATCGCAGAAGACACAGCACCTATGAAATCTGAGGAGCAAGTGACACGCGGGAGGCAGTTACAGGGGCAGTGACGTGACGTGTGCAATGACACCCACACACTAGGCACATCTCATTTTCTACACTCATGATTTGACGTCGAGGGTGTATCGCAGTAGACACAGCACCTATGAAATCTGAAGAGCAACTGACACGTGGGAGGCAGTGAAAGGGGCAGTGACGTGACGTGTGCAATGACGCACGCACTAGGCACATCTCATTTTATACACTCATGATTTGACGTCGAAGGTGCACCGCAGTCGTCACAGCACCGACGAAATCTGAAGAGCAAGTGACACGCGGGAGGCAGTCACAGGGGCAGTGACGTGACGTGTACAATGACACCCACACACTAGGCACATCTCATTTTATACACTCATGATTTGCCGTCGAAGGTGCATCGCAGTCGTCACAGCACCGATGAAATCTGAAGAGCAATTGACACGCGGGAGGCAGTGACAGGGGCGGTGACGTGACGTGTACAATGACACCCACACACTAGGCACATCTCATTTTCTACACTCATGATTTGACGTCGAGGGTGTATCGCAGTAGACACAGCACCTATGAAATCTGAAGAGCAAGTGACACATGGGAGGCAGAGACAGGGGCAGTGACCTGACCTGTGCAAAGACACCCACACACTAGGTACATCTCATTTTATACACTCATGATTTGACGTCGAAGGTGCATCGCAGTCGTCACAGCACCGATGAAATCTGAAGAGCAAGTGACACGTGGGAGGCAGAGACAGGGGCAGTGACCTGACCTGTGCAATGACACCCACACACTAGGCACATCTCATTTTAACACTCATGATTTGACGTCGAAGGTGCATCGCAGTCGTCACAGCACCGATGAAATCTGAAGAGCAATTGACACGCGGGAGGCAGTGACAGGGGCAGTGACGAGACGTATGCAATGACGCACGCACTAGGCACATCTCATTTTCTTCACTCATGATTTGACGTCGAAGGTGCACCGCAGTCGTCACAGCACCGACGAAATCTGAAGAGCAAGTGACACGCGGGAGGCAGTCACAGGGGCAGTGACGTGACGTGTACAATGACACCCACACACTAGGCACATCTTATTTTATACACATGATTTGCCGTCGAAGGTGCATCGCAGTAGACACAGCATCGATCAAATCTGAAGAGCAAGTGACACGTGGGAGGCAGTGACAGGGGCAGTGACGAGACGTATGCCATGACGCACGCACTAGGCACATCTCATTTTCTTCACTCATGATTTGATGTCGCGGGTGCATCGCAGTAGACACAGCACCGATGAAATCTGAAGAACAAGTGACACGTGGGAGGCAGTGACAGGGGCAGTGACCTGACGTATGCTATGACACCCACACACTAAGCACATTTCATTTTATACAGTCATGATTTGACGTCGAAGGTGCATCGCAGTCGTCACAGCACCGACGAAATCTGAAGAGCAAGTGACACGCGGGAGGCAGTCACAGGGGCAGTGACGTGACGTGTAGTACAATGACACCCACACACTAGGCACTTCTCATTTTATACACTCATGATTTGCGTGGAAGGTGCATACACAGCACCGATGAAATCTGAAGAGCAAGTGACACGTGGGAGGCAGTGCCAGAGGCACTGACCTGAACTGTGCAATGACAACCACACACTAGGCACATCTCATTTTAACACTCATGATTTGACGTCGAAGATGCATCGCAGGCGTCACAGCACCGATGAAATCTCAAGAGCAAGTGACACGCGGGAGGCAGTGACACAGGCAGTGACCTGACGTATGCGATGACGCACGCACTAGGCACATCTCATTTTCTTCACTCATGATTTGACGTCGATGGTGCATCGCAGTAGACACAGCACCGATGAAATCTGAAGAGCAAGTGACACGTGGGAGGCAGTGACAGGGGCAGTGACTTGACGTATGCAATGACGCCCACACACTAAGCACATCTCATTTTATACAGTCATGGTTTGACGTCGAAGGTGCATCGCAGTCGTCACAGCACCGATGAAATCTGAAGAGCAAGTGACACATGGGAGGCAGTGATCTGACCTGTACAACGACACCCACACACTAGGCACATCTCATTTTATAGACTCATGGTTTGACGTCGAAGATGCATCGCAGTCGTCACAGCACCGATGAAATCTCAAGAGCAAGTGACACGCTGGAGGCAGTGACAGGGGCAGTGACGAGACGTATGCAATGACGCACGCACTAGGCACGTCTCATTTTCTTCACTCACGATTTAACGTCGAGGGTGCATCGCAGTAGGCACAGCACCGATGAAATCTGAAGAGCAAGTGACACGTGGGACGGAGTGACAGGGGCAGTGACCTGACGTATGCAATGACACCCACACACTAAGCACATGTCATTTTATACAGTCATGAATATGACGTCGAAGGTGCATCGCAGTCGTCACAGCACCGACGAAATCTGAAGAGTAAATGACACGCGGGAGGCAGTCACAGGGGCAGTGACGTGACGTGTACAATGAGACCCACACACTAGGCACATCTCATTTTATACACTCATGATTTGCCGTCGAAGGTGCATCGCAGTAGACACAGCACCTATGAAATCTGAAGAGCAAGTGACGCGTGGGAAGCAGTGACAGGGGCGGTGACGTGACGTGTACAATGACGCACACACTAGGCACATCTCATTTTATACACTCATTATTTGACATCAAAGGTGCATCGCAGTAGACACAGCACTTATGAAATCTGAAGAGCAAGTGACACGTGGGAGGCAGAGACAGGGGCAGTGACGTGACGTGTGCAATGACACCCACACGCTAAGCACATCTCATTTTATACACTCATGATTTGACGTCGAAGGTGCATCGCAGTCATCACAGCACCGATGAAATCTGAAGAGCAAGTGACACGTGGGAGGCAGTGACAGGGGCGGTGACGTGACGTGTACAATGACGCACACACACTAGGCACATCTCATTTTCTACACTCATGATTTGACGTCGAGGGTGTATCACAGAAGACACAGTACCGATGAAATCAGAAGAGCTAGTGACGCGTGGAAAGCAGTGACAGGGGCGGTGTCGTGACGTGTGCAATTACGCACACACTAGGCACATTTGATGTCACTCTCATCATTTTGTAAATGTATTCATACCACGCACTATCGCAGAATGAAACAACTTGCCATCGCACTTAGGCACGGAAGGATACGCAGCAAAATTCAGAGCTGCTGCACATTGAGCGCTGTGCCCGACCTAATCAATTTGTTTACTTCTACGCGTTTTTTTTCACAGTTTCTTACACAATGAGATGTAATTTACCGATGGCTTGTTAATATTTTCTCTGTTCCATTCTGTAAGCATTTTCATGCGGTGTATTTATAAGGCTTATTCTATATTACATACTAATAAAACGATCGAGTTAAAGAGCGAACGTCACTTTGGATGGCATCGAAGGAATGTATCGGTTTGTTTCCTCTTCATCTCGTTCCGATGTCGCTTGCAGGGGTGCGATTGGAGATGGTTGTTCGGCACGTTCGTTCGGTTACCGGCAGGCGCGATTGGCCTAGTCAGCCCCGACGTCGCCAGCCGCGGGTCGCGGCCACGTTTTTTGGTGACGTCAAAATGACGACACGCTCCTTTCAATCATCCTCCCACCGAGCATTTCGTCTGCTAGGGGACGAACCCGGCGGGATTTTGGAAGTTTGCAGTGATCATCCCTCGTTACGAGACCGGCTTCGCATGGCGCGTCTGGTCGAATGGATTGGATCGAAACGGTGGCTTCGGCAGCAGATTAGCACGTTCGGATCCAATCCATAGTTTAATTCGAGAAAAATGGCGCTTGCGTTCGGAACTGCGGTGTTTGCGCTGGCGTTGCTCGAGGAGGCAGGAGAGCGGGTGGCATTGCGAAACGCGTTTGATGAAATGGCAGAAAGCGAATTCCGGCGTCTCATTTCTCGAAACATATAGTCGACCCCATCATCGGTGCCAGCGAGCCACTGGAATGTTGTAGCTGCCTCTTGAAAAGTGTGCCACTGCTCCCGTCGTTGCTTTTTTCTTTCTTTGTTCTCGCTGTGCGCGACACCACCTAGGGACGACTCAGAGAAACAAATAGTTATAAAGTGTAGTATTCACACTTACTACTATTTTAAAACGTGTTAAAGCTTGAGAGGACAAAATTTAGATAAAGATTTCATTCATTGGAAGACGCGAAACATTTGGTTTTGTAGTATACCATCTGCAAGCAGACGACAAACGAGGGAAGTAAACTTCCGGGGAGTCCACCGCGTGCCAATTGGCTGCTCTCTCCGCCCCGTTCTGAGAAATTTTGCATACTGCCACTTTGTGACGTTGCAGCAACCGAACAGAACGCCTATCGAGCAAAGATATCCGATCGCGCCCCAGGTCTCCTCCTGCTTATCGGAATCGTCACCGTCCATACTGCCGCCTCAACTGTGGTTGCGGCGCACGCGAGCTCTCCTTTTCAATCCTCCGACATGTTATCAGGCATGCGGCGCAGCTAGCGAAGCGAGCGGAGGCGAACGCAACGACGAGGAACGCTGTGTGACGTCATGTCCCTCCTCAGAGCATGGCCACGGCGAAATCGCAAGTTCGCGGCGAGTAAAACTTTCGCTTTAAAACAATGTGCAGAAACCACCGTCGATGAATGTCAGTACGTGCGAATAGCCCGAACGAGCGAGCGAACGAAAGAACGAGATAAAGCGGGCGAAATTAAAGCCCCTCCATCCACGGGCCACCGCCGACAAAGTACCCTCCTCCTCCACGCACCTCTCCTACTCATGTCCTTAGCTTCCGGCGTCAAGCGGAACTGACGTAGCTGCAGCATCCTGTTCTGAGTGCAAGTGACGATACGTTTTTTAGCGTTGTTTACTTTCGCGTCGATGGAGAGGCATTAACTGCACCAGCTGCGGTTTAAACTGTGAATGCGATTTCATCCACGAGCCACCACTATTGTAATCAGCGATCTTGTCGTGTTCGCCGCTTCGCGTCAACCTGCGACGGGTTGTGCCACTAGAGACAACGTACAGTGGAATGTAGTGCCTAGGCGCTTGGAGACCACTGCCGTTTTTTGTGCATTTGGAAAACAGCGACCGCGAACAAGTACTTCAGTGGAATCCAACACCTTGTCCCCTTTGCATTCTTCTTATCGTTACTGCCAATGCTCTGCTAAGCACGCGCGGGCGTCCCAACATCGTCTAACAGCAGTCAAAGCGGAAATTCCAGCAGCACAACTCCAGGAAGCGGAAACGCCGGAACCGGCAATTTTGAAACCGGTATTGCCGGAATCGGATTTGGTGTGAGGGGAAAAGGCAGCGCACAAAAAAGGTTGTCGCTACTTAAGAAAGCGGCGGTGGCGCGTGGATGGAGGGGTTTTAGGCTAAATATAGTTGGCGAGAGAGCAAAAGAACGAACGAACGTGTTCCTTACACATCAACAGTACTTACGACCGCTATTGACCTCTTAACAAGCATAAAAACAGCGGGAGACAGAGAGAGAATAAACATTTTTATTGCATGAATGCAGCTTTGGAGAGGCGTCATCATTGCAGAATTTCTTGAGTTCGGGCCGCGTCCACAGTAAGCTATTCGCTTTAACATTCATGGGACTCAACGGTATGGTCTCGACACGCTTGGGCGCATAGCTTGGTGTGATCACGCAAGGTCAGACGCGCCGATCGTCTATGTGGCACTGACGGCGTCCGAAAGGAAAGGCCTGCGAAATGCACAACGGGAACGGCCAGCTCACTGCGCTGCTTTGAGTCGGAGCGGCATATCGAGCAAGCGAGCCATCGCGTGAAAGAACAACGGAAGAGCGGGCTGCGTCTGGCTCATGCGCCACATGATTCGCAGTCGATACGCAGAAACGCACAACGCGCACGACACCAGGCCCCGCACACTCTCAAGTTCTAGCGATCGCCACAGAGGGCGAAAAAAAAACGCGGCGCGTTCCAGCATAAGCGCGCAAGTGGGGCTACTATAATTCGGTTGAATACTTTAATTTCTATTTATTCTGCGGGGGCCGCTCGACGCGACTAAATATTTTATCTATATATGTACAGATAATTACCGACAAACATTGTTAAGTGCTAATTTTTGCAAAATAAATAGACAATTGCTTTTATTACACTTACGTTATTAAAGCCTATGCTTTATTACATGAATTAAGGTTTTGAGACCTCACTGACGTGCGATAAGCAGCAGCCCACTGGTATCGATCGTAGCCCGTGCCGTTTATCGATTCAAATTGTACGACGGTTATACTTGCGAATGGGCTAGTAGTTTCCTTTGTGCAGCATCATGCAGGTTCGTTTTAATTAGCCAACAATACTATCTCAGCCAGTTTAAGCGTCCGACATTCGATATCCGCTACCAGGCGATCGTGTTTAAAGACGGTGAATATTGTGGAGCTGCAGCCTGGAGACATGGCTCCATGCACGACTTCCGTCGTCAGTGATTTGCCGCGTAATAACGGGTTGTTTGAAAAAAAATTGTGCTAGCTAGAGTGAAAACTCGCCGCTGGAACCGAGCGCAGTCTTTCTGGAAACTACCCAAGAAAGCGGATTAACTTTGCTGCCTCTGGGTGTGTGTATCGGTGAGCCAAAAAAACACTGCTTCGCATTTTCCGATTTCCATTTCTTCGGGTGCGAGGCGGGTAAAACACATTCCTGTAGCCATTTTTTTTTTCAACGTGGAAAATCATAAAGTTATTGCCCTTCAAAGCAATCCAAACAAGGCTCTTGTTGTTTTTCCATGTTGCTAAAATTCCTAACATGGAGTACAGTATAATAAATAAATAGTTTTGGCTGTGTCGGCATGAATGATGCACTGCGATCAACTCACTGCACTTTAGTGCAAGTGTACTTCCGGTGATACAGTTAGAATAATATCATTTCATACATAATAAAATTAGTGTGTCTATTACCTAGTGGCTGGCAAAAAATTTAATCGAGGCTTCACTAAGCACAGCCCGCACAAAACACCATTGAAAGAAATGCACACTCAAAACAGTGTTGTGTGTGTGTGTGTGTGTGTGTGTGTGCTTTTCTGTCATGGAGTGTTTTGTGCACTGTTCTTAGTCACACATGAATCACAAACTAACCCACGCTTCCACCATAGTAATTGAGGCTCTTTCTTCTTTGGTCTCCAGCCTCCAAGATGCTGCTCATACTTGATCACCCCTTTGGATTCTCTTGTCTCTGGACGTACAAGTCAACAGTGAAGTGTCACCACAGAGCCAGAATCCTCACAAGGTATATTTCTCAACTCTTCAACTAGAACTGTGATTTGTTCATTTATTGGACGAACGTTTGTTTCACCATTCTTTGCTTGCATGTTTGTCATGGCTTCACGATTTCTCTTTTCAGGAAGAACAAAAGAGAGATTATTGGCTTGCAAGCTGCCTACACGAAGCCATAAGAAGCTCAACGGTCACCATAATGACAACATGCAGGTCCTCTTAAACTACGTGCCTCACCATGAAATGTTTGCAAGTTTACCAGATAGAGGGCTGTGAGCCCTATCAGGAAAGCAGCAGTCTACAGTTTTGTATCGTACCCAGCGGGAATGCTAAAATTTGACAAACAAGCTTGCTTGATTTTAAGGGCGTTTTATGACAATCAGAGAAGTAACAAGTTGAGTTCAAATTAGTTTCTTTCTCATCATGTAGCAAGCTCCTACTTGGTAATGCACAAATTCCGTCATCTGCTATTTGCAAATCAGATTGACTGGCATTACCTACAAGTACCACACGCTCCTTTATAGCGTAAATTTGTTACGTCAAACAGCAAAGAATATTAAAGATTTCAAAACCACTCAGTGCAATTTGGAGGAAATGATGCTTCATGTTTACTGAAACTCTGGCAGTCACTCTTCATTTTATTATTCTATGGTTTATTTAAAGTACGCTCAGCGCCATATGCCATTAAAGAGGGGCGTGGTTACGAAGCAGTAGAGTAAAACAAAGAAACAAGAGCAGTGAGTTTTGGTAACACAATGGTTCTCCTCATTATACCATTTTAGCTAATGTTTTGCAAAAAAAAAGTTTGTTATCGGTGATGGCTACGATACTTGAGGGAAGGTGGTTCTATTCCTGATATGTACGGGGGATGAAAGATTGAACGAAAGACTTCGTGTAGCAAGAATTCATCCCTGCGTTACTGCGATGATCGTTGCAGTTCGAAATGTACTTGACGCTGCGGTATGAAGTCGTCGTGAATTGTGGTATGACAGAAAATTTTATGAAATAGTGAAACATGGCGAATCACTAGGGGAATAAGTGCTGGTTAGTTTCATTTTAGAAAGAATGAAACGAACAATGTTATTTTGTACTAGTTCAAGCGACGTAATAAGACTAACGCGACTGGGATTCCATAATGCAGATGCATATTCAAGCTTTGAGGATATTAGCGTCTTATAAGGGTGTTTTAAAATAGACAGTGCTTTGGAGAAGTAGCACTGTTAGTACACGCGCAGGTGTATAGCATTGTTAATGACATACTCTATATTTGTCCAGTTTAAATTAATTGTAATTTGTACACCAATATATTTTAGGGCATGATGAAATCTAAGGGAACATTGTTAAGATGGTAAGTGATAGGATTAGAATTAGATCTGCATATTGCATTTTTCATTTGTTAACTACAAAAGGCTCATGTACAGTTTGCATGAAATCAGTAACTAGGCCAGCCCTGCACTGTTACAGATTGCTAGAACAGGCAACTTCACATAACTGGTCTACCCCATACTTCTCAAACTTGACAAACCAATAAAATCAACTTTTCTTTCTCTTCAACAGCAGAGGACATACCTGAGGACAGTGTGTTCACAAAAACTTTTTGAAATGTACTCGAAGTTTGGCTTAACATTCAGCCAATCAACTGTGGACGAGCAAGGGAAGCCTCAGCGTGGGAGCTTATCTTCGTCACCGCCCTCCAAAATATGTTTGATTGTTGAAACGTTGGCTACAAGCCGAGGCTTCCCTTGCTCACCTCTGTTACCCAACTGACGCGTTCATCTCTTTCCAACCTTTTTGCATTGTTTGAACACGCAAACCGAGATGTTTTTTCAACATGAAACCGTAAATTGCATTTTACGAGGATGCGTGAGAATTACTTGGGCATACTTATATGTTTATTTAGTGTCCTTGTTTATACACAATATTTGCAGAGGTCCTTGTAAGCACTGTCGTCTCCATAACGTTCCTCGCCTTCCTACGAGTACTCCACTCGTGTCAAACCCTTCACTGAGGCTCCGGAACACTAAATGTGCAGTAGAAATATCAAGAACACACAATATGTGATTTAAAATTTAGCATAACGTGTTTTTTCTCTCTACCCTTCGTGCCTATCGTCAATGTGTTATGAAAACAATGCGACATTGCAGCTCAAGCTTACCTTCTGAGAGTACATCTTTGCTGAGCACTTCTTATGTATGTTTTCTTTAATCTAGCTGAAATCGTCGAAGGCAGATAACATATAGTATGGAACACGTCAAACAGCACCGTATGCAACACAAGCACGGGTGTAGGCGAGCACATTGTCGTTGTCCTTGCTTTAGCGGGACGCCCAACGCGATGAAAAAGCTTCGCTCGATTTCAGCTTCCAATTCCATTAAATAGATATGTGTTTCTGTATGTTGTAAACTCAGTGAATGACAGCATTAGCTCCGCCTGACCTGTACGAAAATTGTGGGCATGTACTGCTTCATTCACGATTGACAATAAACAATGTAAGCTTACTCGTCTGACGTGTTTTTTTGCCAGTTGAGGCCTCTCGGTCACCTGGCGATATAATAAATGTATCGGTAGTCGTTTTAGAGTATCGCACACAAGAACACCGCTCCGAAAGCGGCAGCAAAACGCCAAAACCAGCGAGCGAGCAGCACAACGAACAGCACCAACCGCTACCGTAGCGGCCATATTGCTCACTACGTAGTGATGATGATACTAGTTTTGATATTGCCAGCGTCATCTCTCGGTCGCATACTTTAGTTCACAACGCCACTGCTGCTCTTATTTCCGTTGCACTGTGTAAGGCACAGTTTCCCTTCTCTAGGTTTCTATAGGTGTTCTGTCACGACCCGCCGACGCGCGCACCAAGCGCTCACACCACGACGCTTCAACAGCCCGTCAGCACAATCCAACCTTACGCAAGGTGGCGATACGATACCGTCGTCACATCGGTCACATGACCAAGCGTGTGGCGAAGGATGCCGTCGCTGCCGCTGTGACTGCCGTGTGAAAGCGGTCTGTGTATAGTTCCGCAATTGTGCTCGTTTGGGCAGTCGTGTGTTTCTCACTGTTTTAGGTTGCATTGTCCGTTGTGAAGCAAGTATTGTGCTTTGTTGTCTTACTTCGCACTGCGTGTGCAGCGATTTGTTTGTATGATTATATTTTGAATAGCAGCTGAGCTGTGGCCAAGGCTGCCGTCTGGAAGTGGTCAGTGCATAGTTCCGCAATTGTACTCGTGTGAGCAGTCGTGTGTTTCTACTGTTTTCGGTCGCGCTGTCCTTTGTCAAGTAAGTATTGTGCTTTGTTATCTTACTTTGAACTGCATGTGCAGCGATTTGTTTGTATGATTTTAATTTGGAGAGCAGCTGAGTTTTTCATTCGACAGCGTCGAGTGGAGGGCACTAATTTTCTCTTCAAGCTCATTATCATGTCACTTTGGCTATATGAGGGCCTTTTCAGTGACGTTGTAATTAAGGCATTAAGAGCAGTATTAAGATCAAAGTTAGAGACGAAATATTGCTTTTGGCTGCCTGGCATCGGGATCGGCCATCATGCGTGAAACTAGCAAGTTTTGCAGGATGCGAAGAAAAGCGGAAATGGCAATTCTGCGCACCTTGCCAATATCCTCTAGACACCAGTCACTGCGGTTTAGCAAGAATGTTGCAGACAAGAGAACTGACAAACGGGCTCTTTGTTAATGTTGATCACGAGTGCGCTAGCGCAAGACATGAGGTGAGGTGCCCGTCGTATTTCCGTGCCCTGGCCTACGGCGCACTGGTAGAATATTGTGAACCACATCGTGTTGTTATCGCTTGTGAGTCAGCCTCGATTGTATTTCGGCCTCTTTTATCCCACGTGACTGGTATTTCATGGCCTTAAGAGGAACATTTTGTCCAATATGAGACGGCCGAATTCGATTTTCTTCGGCGCCTTGGAATGCTAGCAATATCTTTCGCTGCTTCTAAAGTTTTGTCCTTGTTACAGTTTCTGTAGTTCGTGATCGGATACCGCATATGCTATATATAACTCACTAGTGGATACTGCGCTCGTGAGTCGTGAATCCCCTTGGCGTAAAATGTCCTATTACTCCAGGTAGTAAATACTCTTTCCTGTTTCTGACTGGTGCCGGTCTCCGCGCTGCGCGGCCTCGAACTCGGAAGACGCCGAGTTTGTGCCTGTGTCATGTGTATGCACGGCGTTTCGAAAGCGCTCGCGCGGTATTTTCGATTTGTGCGTTGTTCGTGCACTTCGTGCAACAGGGCATCCGATGTTCTTCGTCCTTGTGCAACAAGTTTTCCAAGCGTATGTCAAACAGAGCAGCCTCTTAGGCGTTTAGGGATGTCGGTTCATTAAGTAAGTTGATGGGTAAAAATCCATTGCACTTGCTGCTTAAAGTTCATGCAATATTGCCATGTAAGGCCGCGCGGAGCTCTCCAAATGCCAGTTACGAGCACTTTCGTTAGTGCGCTTGTTTCTGGCTGGGAGAGCGTGCTCTGCCTTCTCTCGCCGATCGGTGCTGGCATACGTGGCAAGCAACTGTCTCCGAAATTCTTCCCATGAAGATAGCGCCGCTTCATGATTCACGTACCATGTCCTCCCTGACTCTTCTAACGCGAAGTACACGTTGCGAAGCTTCCTTGCCTTATCCCAGCCGTTGAAATCTGCGACTCGCTCGAAGTGTTCTCACCCATCTTCCACATCTTCGAACGTATCGCCGTGGAAGGACTCGAGCGTGCCTGGTGGGTACACGATGAGCTGAGAGATGCCACCGGGCTGGTCATGGTAGCACCGTCGCTGATAACTGTTGCCTGAAGTGCTGCGGCAACAAGTAGTCCGAACTCGGGCGGTTCTCCTCGGAGGCAGCGGCTTGTGCGCTGGTGTACTGGAGCCAGTTCTCTGGATTCCATTCGCTGAGGGTTGGTGCTCCGCTCTCTTACTAACTGGGGACTCAATATCATAGCCCGCACCTCCACCAGAAATGTAGCACTCTTCAATGAAGCACAATAAACAGGCTGGTTCTGTGAGCGAACTTGCGCACGGAAACTCAAACCTAAAGCCCTTTCGCGCGCCTCGAAGACCAGGAGCGACGCCGTGACTTCTCATTGGAAGGGGGGACTCGGGCGCTGCCGTGTGTGCGTGCACGAGGGACACGCTCTGTCTCGCCATCCGCCAGCCGTTGCTTCCGCTCTTCTAATGGCGATGCGATGAGTAATGCCTAGTGGTTTTAGCGATGAGGCGCTTGGAAGGGTACCTCACGAGAGTGCTTGTAATGGGCGTGTGGAGAGCTGTCTGCGGCAATATGAGTTATTTGCACAGCAATTTTAGCCTTGTATTGCGGAATGGATTTGTGCATTCTTAATTGCATATATTTGTCCCTACCTGGAAGTCTTAGTTGAAAATGTGATTACAAGGCGACAGTGTGCCAATAAATGCAGCAATATCGGACTAACGCCTGGTAACCGAGCGTGGTGTATTGAATGGTAGTAAGCAGATGACAGGTGACATAAAAACCACTGGGATCAACACAGTGTGCCCTGGTAGGAAGGCTGGAGAATACGTGGTTACACATCGGGGCAAGTTCCGTCATCTACATATTATGCGCCCATATCATTGAACAGCTTGTTCAAAACAATTTCCGCAATACATTTTTGTAGTTAGCGTTGGTTATGTTAATTTTTATGATCTGGATACAGTGTTGTAGTTGCATATTTTGTGCTCATGCCACTTTCATGAGTCATCAATTTAGCATATCTTTCACATTGTAGCTTATGCTTGCTGCTGTATGTTTCATTAGAAGCTGCAAAAATTTGGGTGTGAGGCCGGCCCACTTATCTGGCAAGCACACCGAGTGCGAACACATTAAAACTTCAGTGCTACCAAGTGAAGAGTGAGCGCATACGTGTGTCAGGCATGGTATGTGGGCAAGTCGTCCTGGTGAAGCCACTGCAACTGTATTTAAAACATTTCAACTACCAGCGTAGTGCAAAATGTCGTGTCCACTTTGATGAAATGGAACACCAGTGCAAATATCTGGGCATACCTGTCCAGGGCAGCAAGTGTGTCTACATTGAAGACATTACAAGTACCAGCATGTACGGCAGTGCCATTGCCAGCGGAACTGTAGAGTACAAAGTGGTGTTCACCCAAGCTGTTCCCCAATGGAAATCTGCCTGGACTCTGTGCCAAATATTTTTGGATCTGAAAGTGAGGGTGATCTGGTAAAGCTTCGGCTCGGAGCTAAATGTGTGAAACGTTTTTGTCATTCAGTGTTTTTTACAGCGAAACTGTTAGCCCCTACTTGGTCGGCATTTTTTGTGGCCGTCTCCGTCACCGAAAATGTGGGCCGATCGCGGCAGCACTACAGGGCCAGAAGCGATGGCTCGTACCCCCGTAAGGCAGAGGCTTCAGCAAAGTGAAGCGCACAGTGCATACATTCTTTGGAAGCACGGATGCAATATATAGAACAGCCGACCTTTCAATAAAGAACAAGCGCAAAACAAGCATCCGAGCGGCATAATTGATAAGGTGCGCCTGGTAACAATACGAAGCATGTAGCTCTCCCCGCATACGTTTCCCGATAGCGATTACTGCAGCGCAAGGTGCCGCGGCGATGGCAGCTTGCGACGTGGGAAGTGCCCAGGTAGCACACAAAGTCTTGAAAACGTCTTATTAGGGGATTCAACGTCTGAAACGGATTTTCGACCAAAATCGAAGCATCAAAGACGTTCCAAACAAGATAGCTTAAAAACGAGGGGTGAATACGTTTTGATAACGCAGGAAGCCAGGCGGCTTAAAAACGAGGGGTGAATACGTTTTGAAAACGACTTCACATGACTAGCTCTATCTCTTTAGTTATCAAGCTTACCGGGTACATTTTCGACAGCGCCGTTTTTGGCGGGAGAATTCCTCGCTTGTCAAACAGCACTCGTCGTGTCAATTGCTCTTCTTTTCGACCTACATTAGAATGAGTGCGGCAAGAAAAAGATATTCTTTAGTGGTGTTAACCTAACGTCAGAAGAGACGAAGGATTGCAAATGAAGTTGGCATCCCAAAAGGAAGTGTTTAGGGCCAGGAGGAAGTGGAGCGTGAGTACAGAAACATCGAAGCCGCCCTTACGGCAATGGTAGTCGGCCGAGCCTTCAGCAGGAAGAAACATCTGCATGACTACCCGGTTCCTTCCAGTGTGTTTGCAATATCAAAGGTGCCATCACTAAATGTGACAATGAGCTCCTGGAAAATGAGCAGCGTCGCATGCAAATGCTTCAAAATTCTCCCTGGACAAGGCAGCTTTGCCGTGTTTCCTCTTATTCACAATGCAGAGATGTGAATACCTTACCGCTGAACTAATTTTTTTTTTACTGCTGAGGCACGAGGGCTGCACAGTTTTCGTGCATACAAAGCTAACATGTGCCCAATCGTTTTAATAGTGAAAACTGCGGTTTGGTTGTAAATAGTAGCTTCATTTTCTTTGCTCCTCGTGTAATATAAAGAAGAGAACGCAGTGAAGGTTCTCACTATTCTAGCATGTACAAGTTCATTATGCTTTGCATAAGTACGTATCCAGCTAACCATTATATATATATATATATATATATATATATATATATACATATATATATATATATATATATATATATATATATATATATACATATATATATAATGCGTGTATGTGTGTGTGCACATGTTTACCTCCATTTGAAATTTTACCTGATATGCATATGCAATACAGTAAGCGTACATTATTTATCAAATAACGCGCTTTCCCCTGGCACCCATGAACAACTTGGAGCTTGGCTCCAGAGCGCTAAATCATGAAAGTCACATGCAGAATAAATAAAAGTATCGATTTAATAAGCGACTTCACTTTTGGTGCCAACGGAGGAACACATCGGTACAGTTGTTTCTAGTAATGGTGCTTCATAGGAAGTGTGGCAACGAATTATAAACTTTGAGCACAATGTACATAAAAAATTAGCAAAAACCATCGTCGATGATTGTTAATGCAAGCGATTAGACTGAGCGAGCGAGCGAACAAAAAAAAGCGAGAGAAAGCGAGCGAGGGAGAGAGCGAAATATAGTTAGCGTGAGAGCGAACGAACGAACGCGCTAGCGTTTTCCTTGAAAATCAACAGTATGGCGACCGACCACCGACGACTGAACTACCAAAACATCCGACGGAGAAGAGACAGAAAGCTATTCGCTTTAATATTTCTGAAACTCGTCGTTATAGGCTCGCCACGCTTGGGCGCAGAGCGTGGTGTGATCGCACTTATGTAGAAGCGGCAATTGATTTTTAACATGCTGTAACCACAATGACGTGGCACTGAAAGCGGAAAGCGCCCGAAATGAAAGAGGAAACTGAAAGGCCTTGCGGAACGCCCAGTGGCAACTTCCAGCTCGCCACTCTTGCTGCAGGTGGAGTGGCGACAGAACAACGGAAGAGCGCGCGGCGTCTGGCTCTACGCAACATGAATCGCGGGTCGAGAAGTACAAAAGCGCAATGCGCACGACACGCAAGACACGCACACTAAGGCGCCACGCCACGGCGCGTCAGCCTCTTTAGCGGCTTCTACAATATTCAACAACCCATCAACGCGATCCAACCTTGCGCAAGGTGGCGATACCGTCAATACCGTCATCAAATCATGTGACCAAGGTGAACACGTGATTCGTAATGCCGGGCAGCCGGGCGAGCCGGGCATAGTGGCGTCTGCTCGCGTCACTGCACTTGCATTGCGCTGTGGTGCGTTTGCGGCTGTTCTGAATGTGTTGCTGCTGCCCTTTGCTATGTAAGTGTTGCAGTGTTTTGCTGTCAAGAAAACGACATTCTGTGCTTAGTTTGGGTTGTGCGATCTAATTGTGTAGTTTTAATTTGGAAATCAGTAGTGTTTTCAATTGGTGGGCGCCGAGTGGAGGGCACTAATCAGCTCTTCAAGTTCATTGTCATGTTATGTGAGGCGCCTTTTCACTGACGCTGTAATTAAGTCGTTAAGGACAGTATAATGACGAAAGTTAGAGGGACGAAATCGTGCCTGTGTGTCCCTAGCGTCTGGATCGGCCGCTATGCGTGATCCTAACAAGAAAGCATTTTGCAGAATGCGAAGAAAGGAGGCAAAATTTCTGTCTGTGCGCATCTTGCCAATCTCCGCAGTAGAGCCGTCATCGTGGTATTTATTCTCCCGTATAGCAAGAGTGTTGCAGGCAAGAGGACTGGTTCAAACAGGCTTTTTTTTTAATGATTCAGTACATAGTGCGGTATCCCAAAAGGTGAGGTCAAGTCCACGCCCTATTTTCTTCCCTCGCGCTACAGCGCACTGACAGAATTTTGCGTGCACCACACCGTGCTTTTATCGTTTGCGCTTCAGGTTCTCGATTGTCTTTTCACCCCTTTTACCCACGTGATGGGTATTTCATGGTCTTGCGGGGTACCACGTGTGTTCATATATTGTGTCCAATACATGAAACGGCCGAATTCGATTTTATTTGACGCCTCAAATGATAGTAATGTATTGAGTCCCTTGTAGCTTTATGCTTGTTATCAAGATTACTATTTGGCGAATGGATACAGCATGTACGCTGCATAACTCGCTTGTGGATACCGCATACGTGAGTCGAGTATGCCCTTGGTATAAAATAACTTGTATGCTTTAGGTAGTACGATTGTTTGCAGTTTGTGACATGTGTCGGAATGTACGCTGTGCGCCCTTCGCGCTTTACTTAATCGGCAGCCTGCCGAGTTCGTGCGGGTGCCATGTGTGCGCATAGAATTCGCGAAGCGCTCTCGCAGTTTTATATTTTTTTTCATATACATGTGTTCTGTTCGCGCGCTTCGCACAACAGGGTATGTCGCAGTTCTTTGTCCTTGTGCAACATATTTTCCTAGCGTACGTCTGTGTATTATTTGATACCGGTTTCACACGGGGCTGTTTTAGCCGCTATCCAGTCCGTTACAAATCGAATTTCTCGGTCGTGATTGACACCTTTGCGCAAGCTACGAGAGTGAGCCAGTCGCATCGATAATTTCGATCCGGATCGGGCTTGATCGCGATCGAGAGTGGTCGTGTGACACCGGTTTTACACATGGCTCCCACATAGGCAACACTTTAGGTTCGATGCTACTGAGTGAAGAGCAAGCGAATATAAATGCCAGTGGTGATATGTGGGCAAGTTTTTCTCGTGAAGCCAATACTTGTGCATTCAAAACATTTCAATTACCAGCGTAGTGCATCAATCTGTCTATTTCGGCAAAATGGAGCACCAGTGCAGATATCTGAGCATACCTGTCCAGGGCAGCATGTGTCTACATTGAAACCACTACCAGCATGTGCGGCAGTTTTATTTCCAGCAGCGGGACTGTACAATAATCAGTAGGGTGCTCTCAAGCTGTTTATCTATGAAGCTCTGCCTGGACTCTGTGCCAAATATTTTTGGACGTGAAAGTGGAGGTGAATTGGTAAACATCAGTGGAACTGTGCCTGGGCTTTGTGGCAAATGTTTTTGGATCTGAAAGTGTGAGTGAACTGGCAAAGAATTTGCTCTGGGCTACATGTGTTAAACGTTTTTCTCATTCAGAGTGCTTTTTTTTGCTTTAGGAGAGTGGAGATGTGCGCAAAGTGGGACATGTCAGTGTGCTAATTAATGTATTTGCTGGTTTGCAAATTATTCGTTGCAACTTTGTTTTTGCCAGAGAGGTACAACTTTGCCTCTTGTAAAGGGCTTTTTAGATAAGACACTTACTATTTTTATGACCATTGTTTCCTTTGTTACACAAATGCAGCTTCCAGTGCATTCCAGTTTATTTCCATGTTTATGTAAGTTTCTAATATGAGGCTTGCATGTTCATTTCTCACGTTCTGGAGTGGCAAGGTGCAGCATTACTGTCTCATCGTTCACTGTACTACAGTAGTGTTCACTTGTTACACTGAATCTCCCGTTTAAGTATTCTGTACTAATTTCACTTTATTGCTTTTTTGTTGTGTGGTTATTTTTTCTCGCCATTACCTTCTTTGATATATCCTAAAGGCAATATTTACATTTTTGCATTGTTCCCATGTTTTTATTTCTGTCACAGGATTGTTTTATGATGGTATGCGGTGGTATTTCTCTTTGTGCTCTTTTCAAGCTTCTAACTGATTGGCAACATTGCTTGGAGGCAGCTACCACCCGATTCTTACTCTTGCATTTTTCAGTCTACTTCTTCCATTCGCTCCGATGTCACTTCTGCATAACTCTATTCCATCTAATAGCACGTGCTCTTTACTATGATAAGTGAGAAACTTTAGTACACTCCAGGTTTTTCTGTTCATTTCTGTATGTGTACTTGGAATTTTGTTTATGTGCTAGTGAATGTTTACTTTCGAGTTCATTACGAATCCTTTCTGCGACTTTTGTCATTGTTGATGTACTTTTACTTCTATTTGCATTTCTCCCACAGTTTGTTCGAACCTTGCATAAGCATTACATTTAATAAAGCGTTTTTGCTTGGTCACAATGTTCTCATTTCATGCACTCTTGGCATGAAGGGCTTGGTCTGGCCGCCTGCCAAGACGTGACCATTTGTTCTTTGCAGGATGTCATTCCCATTGTGGTTGTAAGCATCGTAGCTTACTAAAGGCGGTATTAAGGATTCAGTATTCCTAACAGGCTCCTTTTCGGGAGACTTGGTGGAGGATGCGCCGGCCATGCGGGGAACAGTGCTCGGCACTGTGCCATGGCTCTTACAGTCAACACCGACGCTTCTACTCATCTGGGGCGCGATTGGAAATCGTTGTTCGAAACGCCCGATCAGTTTCCCCTCACTCGATTGGCCTAGGCTGTGCCGACGGGTGCTGGTGACGACGTCTGCGCGGCATAGGCCAGTCGCGTGAGGCGAAACAAAACGCGTGTTTTGAACAACGATGTCTGATCGCGCCCGTCACCCGCGAAAATTAGCTTCAGATGATCGTAAACCTTCCAAGACCGCTTCTAGACCAGCTATTTGATAACGTCCTAAAAACGTTTAGAAATTGGTTACGAATAGTTTTGGCAAAGGGATTACTTGTGTCTTTGCCAATCCTATTTCTAGACCAGCTTTTCGAATACGTCTTGCAGACCTGTTCTAGATCGTCTCAAGAAAGTAATTAAGCCGGACATTAGCAGAGATATACGACGTTTTCTCGCCGAAGTTCTCTCATTCGTGTCTTCTTTAACCCGTTTTTATCGTCTTGGATAAACGCTAGGAAAACGTTACGTGTCTCTTTTGTGCTACCTGGGTGACGTCCCTAGCCTTGCGTATATGGAATAACCAGCCTAGCGCCTGATTTCAGTGTTGTTGCTGCACCGCTACGGGCGCCGGCGTGCTGTTAAAATAACCATCACTCTAAAGCAGTCAAGCACTGCACACCCCCACGGCAGTTGTGGTATTAAACAGCTTCGCTGGACATCCACTTTCGCAGGGCGGGGATGGCGAGCGAATTTATTTGTTTTACTTTAGGAGACTGGATATGTGTGCAAGGTGCAATAAAGTATTCATGTGTTTGCAAAGGATTCATTGCGACCTTATGCCTGTTTTTGCGAGAGTTGTACATATGTGCCTTTTGTACATGCTGTTTATATAAACGGATTCCTATCTATTATGACCATTGCTTCCTTGTTTACTGCATGAAGCGCAGCTTCATGTGCATTCCAGTTAATTTACGGGTTCAACACATTGAAGCATGGGGTTTTACGTGCCAAAATCACAATTTGATTATGAGGCACGCTGTAGTGGGGGACTCCGGAAATTTGGACAACCTGGGGTTCTTTAACGTGCCAACAAATCTAAGTACATGCGTGTTTTCGCATTTAGCCGCCATCGAAATGCGGCCGCCGCGGCCGGGAAATTTAGAGGTTTATACAATTTTGTAATAATAAGGTTTGCATATTCATTTCTCGTGTACTAGAATACTATGATTACTTCAGTTATGTATCGCGTTATTCAGTCTCATCGTACTGTGTATTACAGTGCTGCTCACTTGTTACACAGATTTCCTTATTTCAGAATTCTTTATGATCATTCACGAAATTGTTTTTTAGTTTTAAGGTTCTTTTAATTCTCTCACCATTACTATATTTGATGTGCCGTACAGGCAATATTTCCAAGCCTAACATGTTCCCTTTGTTTGGTTTTATCACAGGATTGATTTTTGACTGAACCTGTCTTTATTCCTTATTGTGTTCTTTTCAGGCTATTAGATTATTGGTAACATTGCTTGTAGGCAGATACCACGCAATTAAGTCTCGCATTTTCATTCAGCTTCTTGCAGTTGCTGTGATATCAATTTCTAAATAACTCTAGTCTGTTCACCTGATAGCATGTTCTCTTTACTGTGCAAAATAAGAAACCTTACCACACTTCGCGTTCTTGCTGCTCGTCATTGTATGCGTACTTACGAATTTCGTTTATGCATATTCTAGTCATTGATGATCAATTTCTAGTTCATTAATAATTGTTTCTGGTAGCTTTAGTGATTTTGGATGTGCTTTTAGTTCGATTTACCTTGCATTTCTGATATATTTTGCACAAACCCTGCATAAGTACTATTTTTGCAATAAAGTGTTGGTTTGTGATATGCTCGATTCATGTGCTCTTGGCACATAAATCCTGGCCTAACTTATTGTCAAGACGCGCCCATTTCCTAGCGGAATGTCATTCCCATTTTGTTTATAAACATACTTGCTGCATACGTAAAGCGGCATAGCGAGTTCATTTTCGTGGACATGTGCCTTCTCAGGTGACTTGGTCGAGGATGCGTCGGCCTCTATAGCCGACAGTGCTTGGCACTGCGCAAGGAGCTCAGTAGCACTACACACCGACGCTTCGACTCATTTGAAAGCCACGAAAACAAGCTTCAGAATATCGTAAACCTTTCAAGACTACTTCTAGACCAACTTTTAGATAGCGTCCTAAATACGTTTAGAAATCATATATGAAGAGCCCTGGCAAAGGGATTATTTGTGTCTTTCCCAACCCTATTTCAAGACCAGCTTTTCGAATACGTTTTAAAGAGCGCTTCTAGATCGTCTGAAAAAAGTAATTAAGCAGGACATTAGCAAGTATATACGGCATTTTACCAACGAAGTTGTCTTGCTCGTCTCTTCTTTAAACCGTTTCTTTCGTCTGCGATAAAGAATATAAAAACGTTATGTACCTCTTTTGTGCCACCTGGGTATAAGCACTTCTCATTTTATGCACTCATGATTAGATGTCTAGGGTGCATCGCAGTAGACACAGCACCGATGACATTGAAGAGCAAGTGACACCTGGTGCCCAGGTAGCACAAAAGAGATACGTAACGTTTTCGTAGCGTTTATCCAAGACGATAAAAACGGGTTAAAGAAGACACGAATGAGAGAACTTCAGCGGGAAAACGCCGTATATCTCTGCTAATGTCCGGCTTAATTACTTTCTTGAGACGTTCTAGAACAGGTCTGCAAGACGTATTCGAAAAGCTGGTCTAGAAATAGGATTGGGAAAGACACAAGTAATCCCTTTGCCAAAACTATTCGTAACCAATTTCTAAACGTTTTTAGGACGTTATCAAATAGCTGGTCTAGAAGCGGTCTTGGAAGGTTTACGATCATCTGAAGCTAATTTTCGCGGGTGACGGGCGCGATCAGACATCGTTGTTCAAAACACGCGTTTTGTTTCGCCTCACGCGACTGGCCTATGCCGCGCAGACGTCGTCACCAGCACCCGTCGGCACGGCCTAGGCCAATCGAGTGAGGGGAAACTGATCGGGCGTTTCGAACAACGATTTCCAATCGCGCCCCAGATGAGTAGAAGCGTCGGTGTTGACTGTAAGAGCCATGGCACAGTGCCGAGCACTGTTCCCCGCATGGCCGGCGCATCCTCCACCAAGTCTCCCGAAAAGGAGCCTGTTAGGAATACTGAATCCTTAATACCGCCTTTAGTAAGCTACGATGCTTACAACCACAATGGGAATGACATCCTGCAAAGAACAAATGGTCACGTCTTGGCAGGCGGCCAGACCAAGCCCTTCATGCCAAGAGTGCATGAAATGAGAACATTGTGACCAAGCAAAAACGCTTTATTAAATGTAATGCTTATGCAAGGTTCGAACAAACTGTGGGAGAAATGCAAATAGAAGTAAAAGTACATCAACAATGACAAAAGTCGCAGAAAGGATTCGTAATGAACTCGAAAGTAAACATTCACTAGCACATAAACAAAATTCCAAGTACACATACAGAAATGAACAGAAAAACCTGGAGTGTACTAAAGTTTCTCACTTATCATAGTAAAGAGCACGTGCTATTAGATGGAATAGAGTTATGCAGAAGTGACATCGGAGCGAATGGAAGAAGTAGACTGAAAAATGCACGAGTAAGAATCGGGTGGTAGCTGCCTCCAAGCAATGTTGCCAATCAGTTAGAAGCTTGAAAAGAGCACAAAGAGAAATACCACCGCATACCATCATAAAACAATCCTGTGACAGAAATAAAAACATGGGAACAATGCAAAAATGTAAATATTGCCTTTAGGATATATCAAAGAAGGTAATGGCGAGAAAAAATAACCACACAACAAAAAAGCAATAAAGTGAAATTAGTACAGAATACTTAAACGGGAGATTCAGTGTAACAAGTGAACACTACTGTAGTACAGTGAACGATGAGACAGTAATGCTGCACCTTGCCACTCCAGAACGTGAGAAATGAACATGCAAGCCTCATATTAGAAACTTACATAAACATGGAGATAAACTGGAATGCACTGGAAGCTGCATTTGTGTAACAAAAGAAACAATGGTCATAAAAATAGTAAGTGTCTTATCTAAAAAGCCCTTTACAAGAGGCAAAGTTGTACCTCTCTGGCAAAAACAAAGTTGCAACGAATAATTTGCAAACCAGCAAATACATTAATTAGCACACTGACATGTCCCACTTTGCGCACATCTCCACTCTCCTAAAGCAAAAAAAAGCACTCTGAATGAGAAAAACGTTTAACACATGTAGCCCAGAGCAAATTCTTTGCCAGTTCACGCACACTTCCACATCCAAAAACATTTGCCACAAAGTCCAGGCACAGTTCCACTGATGTTTACCATTTCACCCCCACTCTCACGTCCAAAAATATTTGGCACAGAGTCCAGGCAGAGCTTCATAGATAAACAGCTTGAGAGCACCCTAGTGATTAACTGATTATTCTGCAGTCCCGCTGGAAATAGAACTGCCGCACATGCTGATAGTGGTTTCAATGTAGACACACTTGTTGCCCTGGACAGGTATGCTCAGTTATCTGCACTGGTGCTCCGTTTTGTCGAAGTAGCCGCATTGATGCACTACGCTGGTAGTTGAAATGTTTTGAATGCACAAGTATTGGCTTCACCAGAAAGACTTGCCCTCATACCACCACTGGCATATATATGCACTTGCTCTTCACTCAGTAGCATTGAAATTAAAGTGTTCCCTATGTGGAAGCCATGTGTAAAACCGGTGTCACACGACCACTCTCGATCGCGATCAAGCCCGATCCGGATCGAAATTATCGATGCGACTGGCTCACTCTCGTAGCTTGCGCAAAGGAGCCAATCACGACCGAGAAATTCGATTTGTAACGGACTGGATAGCGGTTAAAATAGCCCCGTGTGAAACCGGTATCAAATAATGCACAGACGTACGCTAAGAAAATGTGTTTCACAAGGACAAAGAACTGCGACATGCCCTGTTGTGCGAAGCGCGCGAACAGAACACATGTATACGAAAAAAAAGAAAACTGCGAGAGCACTTTGCGAATTCCATGCGCACACATGGCACCCGCACGAACTCGGCAGGCCGCCGACTAAGTAAAACGCGAAGGGCGCACAGCGTACATTCCGACACATGTCCCAAACTGCAAACAATCGTACTACCTAAAGCATACAAGTTATTTTATGCCAAGGGCAAACTCGACTCATCTACGCAGTATCGACAAGCGAGTTATGCAGCGTGCATGCTGTATCAATTCGCCAAGTAGTAAAATTCATAACAAGCACAAAGCTACAAGGGACTCAATACATTACTACCATTTGAGGCGTCAAATAAAATCGAATTTGGCCGTTTCATATATTGGACACAATATATGGACACACGTGGTACCCCGTAAGACCATGAAATACCACTCACGTGGGTAAAGGGGGCGAAAACACAATCGAGAACCTGAAGCGTAAACGAAAAAAGCACGGTATATATGGTGCACGCAAAATTCTGTCAGTGCGATGTAGCGCGAGGGAAGAAAATACGGCGAGCACTTGACCTCACCTTTTTGGATACCGTACTAGTCCTGAATCATTAAAAAAAAAAGCCTGTTTGAGCCAGTTCTCCTGTCTCAACACCCTTGCTAAACGGGAGATTAAAGTACCACGATGACGGCTCTATTGCGGAGATCGCAAGATGCGCACTGACAGCAATTTTGTCACCTTTCTTCGCATTCTGCAAAATGCTTTCCTGTTAGGATCACGCATAGCGGCCCATCCCGACGCTAGGGACACACAGGCACGATTTCGTCCCTATAACTTTCGTCCTTATACTGTTCTTAACGACTTAATTACAGCGTCAGTGAAAAGGCGCCTCACATAACTTGACAATGAACTTGAAGAGCTGATTAGTGTCCACCACTCGGCGCCCACCAATTGAAAACACTACTGATTTCCAAATTAAAACTACACAATTAGATCGCACAACCCAAACTAAGCACATAATGTCGTTTTCTTGACAGCAAAACACTGCAACACTTACATGACAAGGGGCAGCGGCAGCACATTCAGAACAGCCGCTATCATACCATAGTGCCATGCGAGTGCGATAACGCAACTATGCCCGGCTTCACGAATAACGTGGCCGCCTTGGTCACATAACAGTTGAAAACACTACTGATTTCCGAATTAAAACCACACAAACATATCGCACAACCCAAACTAATCACAGAATATCGTTTTCTTGACAGCAAAACACTGCAACACTTACATAGCAAAGGGCAGCGGCAGCACATTCAGAACAGCCGTAAACACACCACGAGGCCATGAGAGTGCGGTGACGCGAATATGCCCGGCTCGCCCGGCTGCCCGGCATCACGAATACGTGTTCACCTTGGTCACATGATTTGACGACGGTATTGACGGTATCGCCACCTTGCGCAAGGTTGGATCGCGTTGGTGGGTTGTTGAATATTGTATAAACCGCTAAAGAGGCTGACGCGCCATGGCGTGGCGCCTTAGTTTGCGCGTCTTGCGTGTCGTGCGCATTCCGCTTTTGTACTTCTCGACCCGCGATTCATGTTGCGTAGAGCCAGACGCCGCGCGCTCTTTCGTTGTTCTGTCGCCACTCCACCTGCAGCAAGAGTGGCGAGCTGGAAGTTGCCACTGGGCGTTCCGCAAGGCCTATCAGTTTCCTTTCTCATTTCGGGCACTTTCAGTGCCACGTCATTGTGGTTACAGCATGTTAAAAATCAATTGCCGCTTCTACATAAGTGCGATCACACCACGCTCTGCGCCCAAGTGTGGCGAGCCTATAACGACGAGTTTCAGAAATATTAAAGCGAATAGCTTTCTGTCTCTTCTCCGTCGTATGTTTTCGTAGTTCAGTCGTCGGTAGTCGGTCGCCGGACTGTTGATTTTCAAGGAAAACGCTCGCGCGTTCGTTCGTTCGCTCTCACGCTAACTATATTTCGCTCTCTCTCTCGCTCGCTTTCTCTCGCTTTTTTTTGTTCGCTCGCTCGCTCAGTCAAATAGCTTGCATTAACAATCATCGACGATGGTTTCAGCAAATTTTATTATGTACATTGTGCTCACAGTATAGAATTCGTTGCCACACTTCCTACGAAGCACCGTTACTAGAAACGACTGTACCGATGTGTCCCTCCGTTGGCACCAAAAGTGAAGTCGCTTATTAACTCGATACATTTATTTATGCTGTATGTGACTTTCATGATTTAGCGCTCTGGAGCCAAGCTCCAAGTTGTTCATGGGTCCCAGGGGAAAGCGCGTTATTTGATGAATAATGTATGCTTACTGTATTGCATATGCATAAAATATCACCTAAAATTGCTTATGGAGGTAAACATGTGCACACACATATACACACATTATATATATATATATATATATGTATATATATATATACATATATATATATATATATATATATATATATATATATATATATATATATATATATATATATAGAATGGTTAACTGCATACGTGCTTATGCAAAGCATTGTGAACTTGTACATGCCAGAATAGTGAGAACGTTCACTGCGTTCTCTTTATATTACACAAGGAGGAAATAAAATGAAGCTACTGTTTATAACCAAACCGCAGTTTTCACTAGTCAAACGTTGGGCACAAAATGTTAGCTTTGTCCGCACGAAAACTGTGCAGCCCTCGTGCCTCAGCAGTAACAAAAAGAAATTTAGTTCAGCGGTAAGATATTCACATCCCTGCATTGTGAATAAGAGGAAACACGGCAAAGCTGCCTTGTCCAGCGAGAATTTTGAAGCATTTGCATGCGACGCTGCTCATTTTCCAGGAGCTCATTGTCACATTAAGTGATGACACCTTTGATATGCCAAGCACACTGGAAGGAACCGGGTAGTCATACAGATCTTTCTTCCTGCTGAAGGCTCGGCCGACTACCATTGCCGTAAGGGCAGCTTCGATGTTTCTGTACTCACGGTCCACTTCCTCCTGGCCCAAAACTCTTCCTGTTGGGATGCCAACTTCATTTGCAATCCTTCGTCTCTTCTGACGTTAGGTTAACACCACTAAAGAATTTCTTTTTCTTGCCGCACTCATTCTAATGTAGGTCGAATGGAGGAGCAATTGACAAGACGAGTGCTGTTTGACAAGCGAGGAATTCTCCCGCCAAAAACGGCGCTGTCGGAAATATACCCGGTACGCTTGATAACTAAAGAGATAGAGCGAGTCATGTGAAGTCGTTTTCAAAACGTATTCACCTCTCGTTTTTAAGCTGCCTGGCTTCCAACGTTATGAAAACGTACTCACCCCTCGTTTTTAAGCTATCTTGTTTGGAACGTCTTTGATGTGTCGATGTTGGTCAAAAATCCGTTTCAGACGTTGAATCCCTTAATACGACGGTTTAAAGACTTTGTGTGCTACCTGGGTAGGCAGTGATATGACGTGTGCAATGGCGCACACTAGGCACAGCTTTGGTCAACTGTAACCATGGAGCCACCGCGGCGTCGGGGAAGCATGTTCGTCTCGCATCCCGGAGGTCCGGGTTCAATTCCTACCCAGACTGAAATGTACTGAATTTTCTACTCAATTATATTATTGGCTCGGTCTACACAAACCTGCCAGACAAATTTGACGTCAATCCGAGCAGTTTTATGTGTTTTTTGTACTTTGCGCCGTCGGCCATTTTTGTTACCATCTTTCGGTTATGCCGACGACGACAACGCCAGATTTTCGCGCATGGGGCACATAATGCTTTCGCATTAGAAGTCCCCTTGTGAGAACTATCCAGTTAACAGTTGAGAGGAGTGCCTGGAAGAGCACTTCTCTCAACCAATATCAATCAATATCTCTGCACCTAAGCCAAGTAAGCTGCCACCAATCGAATTCACAGCTCTGAGGTCCACAATAGATTACAACTAAAAATTATCGTGCCTGTTGACCCAAACTTCCAAACTGTCAGTGTCTTCGACATCTTGAAGCCAAGTACTGGGCAGACCTCCGCACACGGGATGGTAACATCAAAAATGGCTGTTGACATGTTATACTTCCATCACCTGATTGGCAGTTTTAACATAACTCTCAATGTGCATAGGCTTTCAGTGCAAAGAATGTGGAGTTAGTATAAAGGAGATTATTGAGCTTAAATTGAGGCCGTGTACATAAGCTCGATATATCGTGTACCTAGGCGCGTTCAAGACCACGTACATGCATGAAATTTGGGAAACAAGATTTCTTTTTATTTATTTATACATACTGCAGCCCGTTAGGGCTATGGCTGGAGTAGGTGTACATGCGAGGAAAACTGATTATGATTTGCAGAAATAGGAACATAGAAATATAAAAATGTAAAGGAACTATACATCAGCAATAACATTTAAAAATTGAGAAATGGGTAACAAACGAACTTCGGCAGGTAACAAATTCCACTGTTCAATCACGCGGGGGAAAAGCTGTATTTTGAAATTATTCGTGCGTGGATGGAGTGTTCAGATGTTAGAGTCATGATAAGCTCTAGTGGAAGTCGCGCAAGCAGGCAATTAAAGGGAGGGATCTGATAGGTGACAAAGAGAGTTCCTATCAGAATAGAGAATTTCAGCGATTCTATGTGCCGCCGTCTACAAAGAAACTGGAGGTTTAATTCCGCAAGAGCAGCTGACGGTGAAAAGTCTCGGTCGAAGCGACGGTAAACAAAACGAATAGCCTTTCCTCTGGACCGACTCGATACAATTAATTTCACATTGTTTATATGGGTTCTATACGGAGGAAGCATATTCTAAAATTGCGCGAATCAGTGTTTTGTATGCTACTAATTTAGTGTCTATCGGAGCAGCAGACAACGTCCGGCGGATGTAAGCAAGCTTTTTTAACGCTTTGCTACAAATGTAATCTGTATGTTTGGACGAAGACAAGAAGGGTGTAAAAATGACGCCTAAATATTTCTATTGAAAAACTCGTGTTAGTGGTACACCATTGCATATATAATCATAACATACCAGCATGTGTCTTTGCATAAAAGAAATTGTAACAGTTTTATCAAAATTTATGCTCATTTTCCAGGTAGCACACCAGTCACAATATGAAACAAAGGCATCTTTAAGGCGCTGATGATCAGCGAGATGTTAGGACCACGGAGAATTGACACTATATCGTGCAACATATCAGGCAGCAAAACCCGCAAAGGGCGGACCAATCAGCGGATCTTTTGGGCGTGTAGGGCCCTCTTGGCCTTACTTTTCGGCAACAAGGTAGCCTAGCCACCTGCGGGATTATCTTACTGAGCTATGCCGACTGCTCGGTTGCGGTAGTCAGAAGTTCAAATCCCCCCTACCCCGGTTTTTCTTACGATGGTGTATTTAAATTTTACGCTCACCAGTTTACTACATCTGGAGGCTTGGAGTGACGCCTGACACCGGGCTATACTAATCCAGGTACAACCAAATTAGGAAGACTCACTAAGCTTGAACAAAGGCACTCCCTCACCAGAACAGAAATTGGCCTCCCTGGTGCAGTATTCGGCCACAACCACCCTGATGACACCTACAATTAACCCATGGCCCTCAGTCCCCAGCAGCTGCGCAGCACCTGACCAAGGTGGCGGTCAGACCTGTAGCGTAGCAGACGGAGCTAAGAATCTCTGGGTCAGGACAGGCCGCCAATGAAAACCGACCCTGTCAACCTTTAACAGCCGCACTCTGTCTAGTGAGGCTAGCTTAGCAGCACTATTTCAGGAACTATCAGACGTTCTTTGGGATATTATTGGCCTCAGTGAGATTAGAACTGGTGAGGCTTATACATTGCTAAATAACGGCCGCTTTCTCTGCTATAAAGGTCTCCCTGATAAGAAGCAATACAGGGTAGGATTCCTAATCCACAAGGACATAGCGGGCACCATTGACGAATTCTACTGCTATAATTAGAGTATCACTAGTCGTAATCACACTTAATTAGAGGTATAGACTAAATATAGTACAAGCCTACGCTACAACATCTAGTCACGACCATGAGGAAGTAGATGAGTTAAACTCGGTATACAGTAGTAATAGGTGACCTTAATGCAAAATTGGGGCTAAAGCAAGCGGGTGAACAGGCAATTGGCAACTATGGTGTCGATTCTAGAAACGCTAGAGGAGTGATGCTGGTAGGATTCGCAGAGGGGAATATCCTGAAACTAATGAACGCCTTTTTCAGGAAACGTAGCAACAGAAAGTGGGCCTGGAAAAGCCCTAATGGTGAAACAAGAAACGAAATTGATTTCATTCTTGCTGCCGATCCCAGCATAGTGCAGGATGTAGAAGTTATAGGCAGGGTAAAGTGCAGTGATCATAGTTTACTGAGGCCTAGCATTCACCGCACGTTGAACAGAGAAAGAATAAAATAGGTCAAGTGGAAACAGGTCAACTTAGAGGCAGTAAGGGTAAAAGCAGACAAATTTATGCTGGTACTTGATGATATATAGGTAATGAATGAAACCGTAACGAGGCTGGCTTCAGAGGCAGCAATTGAAGTTTGAGGCAAGGCACCAAAGCAACTAGTAGGCAAGCTCTCCCAACTAACAAATTACCTAATAAAGAAACGACAAAGAATGAAAGTTTCCAACTCAAGAGATGAGCTAGAATTCGCGGAACTGTCGAAACTGATCAACAAGGCGAAATTAAGTGATATTTGAAATTCCAACGTGAGAAAGACTGAATAAGTCGGCAAAAATGGACGCAGCCTGAAATCAGTGAGAAGGAAACTTGGCATAGGACAAACCAAGGTGTATACACTGAAAGATAAGCAGGATAATATCATCAGCAATCTCGAAGGTATAATCAAAACAGCGGAAGAATTCTATACTGACCTTACAGTACCCAGAGGACTCAGGAGTACCCATTCGAAATTGTAATGAACCGGATACAGAACCTTATCCTACAACTATAGGTGAGCTCAGAATGGCCTTGCAAGGCATGAAACGGGCAAAAGCGGCAGGAAACGATGGACTAATGGTCGATTTAATCAAAGATGGACGGGACATAATGCTAGGAAAACTGGCGGCTCGTTATTCGAAGTGTCTATCGACTGCAAGGGTCCTAAAGAACTGGAAGAATGCAAACATTATACTAATCCACAAAAAGGGAGAAGTTAAAGAACTGAAAAATTATAGGCCCATTAGCTTACTCCCCAATGCAATATAAAATATTTACCAGAATAATCTCCAATAGCATAAGGGCAACACTGGACTTTAGTGAACCATGGGAACAGGCTGGCTTCAGGAAGGAATATTCTACAATGGATCACATCATGTCATGAATAAAGGACCGTGCTCAGTCCTTTATTATTTCTAATTCATATTAATGACTTGCCCACTCACGTTTCCTTGATCATTTGTCTATTTGCGGTTGACTGCGTCTTGTATCGTAAAATAACTAATTCCTCAGATATTCTAGTAATTCAGGAGGATATCAATAGCATGGAATTAAACATTAGAAAGTGTAAAACTATGAGGATTTCTCGTACTAAGGTGATCTGTCCCAGCTATACGCTAAATAACACCCTACTAGAATGTCTAACGTCATATCGATACTTGGGGGTTCACATTGCCAGTAATCTACCCTGGAAAACTCATATTGATCACATAACCTCTAAGGCCACGCGTACACTGGGATACTTTCGTCGGAAATTTTCTTTAGCACGATCATTGCTAAAACTCTTATTGTGCACAACTTACATTCGTCCACAGCTAGAGTACGATTCATTAGTGTGGGACCCTGGTCATGACCCCCTCATGCAATCTCCAGAGGCAATACAGAGTCGCTCAGCTCGTTTCGTTCTCACCAACTATCAAAGAACTGCGAGTGTCACTAACATGAAAGCTCTCCTACACCTCCTGCTGTTATCAACCCGCAGAAAACTATCTTGCATATGTCGTTTCCATAAAATGTGCTACCACAACGCATATTTACGTTCCTTCTTTGTTCAACCGCCACCATGCATATAATCTCGCATTGACCACCACCAAAAGGTAAACATTCAGCACTGCAACACCGTCGCCTTTTCATATTCACTTCTGCCCCAAACGAGCAAAGGTTGGTATAACTTATCCGCATTACTTACAAGCATAACTGACACCAATAACATTAAAATCACACTTTAAAGTTTCATGTTATAATTTAATGTTGCGGTTGCTTATTCTATATAATAACTGCTCTTATGCCATAATTTTAAGTTATGGCTTGTATTTTTATATGGTATGTTCTTTTTCCTTTCCTTTCTTTTTTCTTACGCCATGTATTTTTGCCACGCTTACAAATTTCTATATACCATTCTTATTATTTTGTATACCATGTTCTGTGATGTTTTTGCCATGCTTTTTGCCTTCCTTCCTTATTCTTCCTTGTTCTTTTTAATAATTATTTCTCGTATTTAGCTTTGACGCTTTCTTCGAAAGTTTTTCCTTCTTTGCACTTATAATTTTTCTTCTATAATCAACTGTTATGTGATTTGCCTCTGTATTTACCTTGCCCCTTCCCTCTGCAATGTACAACCGTACCTTGAGGGTATAATAAATAAATAAATCGGGTTATCGAGAAAATCGCAGAGTACAATGAGCCTCTCTATATGGCTTTCATAAATTATGAAAAAGCAGTTGATTCAGTAGAGATACCAGCGGTCATAGAGGCATTGCGCAAGCAAGGAGTACAGACCGCTTACATATATACCCTGGAAAATATCTACAGAGATTCCACAGCCACCCTAATTCTACACAAAAGTAGGAACATACCTGTAGAGAAAGGGGTCAGAGAAGGAGACACAATCTATCCAATGCTATTCATTGCGTGCTTAGAACAAGTATTGAAGCTATTAAACTGGGAAGGTTTAGGAGTAAGGGTCGACGGCGAATACCTCAGCAACCTTCGGTTTGCCGATGATATTGTAACTCGTCGGTGACACTACCGACGAGTTACGAAATATGATTGAGGACCTTAATAGAGAGAGTGTAAGACTGTGGTTGTAGATTAATATGTAGAAGACAAAGATGATGAATAACCAGGCAAGGGAACAAGAGTTCAGGATCGCAAGTTAGCCACTCGAGTCTGTGAAGGAGTACATTTACCTAGGTAAAGTGATCGGGCAAGGGAGCAAGAGTTCAGGATCACAAGGCAGCTTCTAGAGTCTGTGAAGGAGTACGTTTACCTAGGTCAGCTAATCACAGAGAACCATGACCATGACAAGGAAATTCAGAGAATAAAAATGGGTAGGAACGGCTGACGGCAGACGTCGTGAGCTCCTGACTGGAAGCTTACCCTTGTCATTGAAAAGGAAGGTATACAATTAGTGCATTTTACTGGTGCTGACATATGGGGCAGCGACTTGGAGACTGACAAAGAAGCTTGAGAAGAAGTTAAGGACCACGCAAATAGCGATGGAACAAAGAATGATAGGCATAACTTTTCAGACATTGGTTTGACATTGGTTTGAAAGACATTGAAAGACATTGGTTTGGATCAGAGAGCGAACGGGTGTAGACGATAGTATAATTGACATTAAGAGAAAAAATGGCACTGGGCAGGCCATGTAATGCGCAGATTAGATAACCGTTGCACCATTAGGGGGACAGAATGGGTACCAATAGAAGGGAAGCGCAGTAGAAGATGGCAGAAGACGAGGTGGTGCGACGAAAGTAGGAAATTTGCGGTGGCTAGTTGGAATCCGTTGCCGCAAAACAGGTGTAATTGGAGATCGCAGGGAGAGGCCTCCGTCCTACAGAAGACATAAAATAGGGTGATGATGATGCAGATCACATATATATATATATATATATATATATATATATATATGTTGAGTTCTGCCAAGGGGGAAAGGGAGTAAAGTGCGTGGGCGAGGCAACGACCGAGGTTGTGTGAGTGGCGAGGGTGTAGAGTTGAACAGAAAGGTGTCCTATGCAACGTCGTTGGAGGAATGTGATGTAGCGCCGTGTCTTAGCCGGTTGACATGCCACTGTAGGTTACTTTTTTCGTCGAAGGGTCCTGGACAACAGGGGGGGGGGAGAATTATCGGCTTCAATAGAGGTCATTGGACTATCGGTTTTTCTGCAAGGGAGAATCATTAACCAGAATAGAGAAAACTTATTAACCAGCGAGAGAGAGAAACAAGAGAGAAAACTAATTAACCAGATAAATACACAAATAAAAGAACAAAAAAGCGACGAAAGTACAGAATAAAAAACACTAAGCAACCCAATGAAAATAGCTAAGTGCTGTTGCCTATAGCTTGAAATTTAGCATAGTCAATATATTCTAGAGCCCCCCTTGAAACCTTTATGCCTTTTGGTTGCAATGTTTTGAACTTATGGAGGACGTGTGATTCTCTTCATTTTCTGTCTCGCACAAAACGAGGATTCGGCTGTAGGATTTAGAGTTTAAGTTCATCAAAGTTATGGCCTGGTTTGTTGAAATGCTCGGTGACGGCATTGGGAAACTTTTTAGCTGTGTCTGCGTTGATTCCGTTTCACCAGTATATTGTTTCTTACAGAGGGAACATTCAAGCATATAAATCACACACGAACTAGTACAAGAACTCCTAGTTTTCACTTCTTGTGTATAACTATTTGCGGTGTCTTTAATTTTATTGTCACTTGAAGATGCCAGCAGGTTTTGCACCTGGTGGCGACAACATGCTTTTACTGTGGGGGAATGAGGTTGGCTGACCTCATTGGCAACAGTAACGTTGGCTGACGCTACTGTTGCGACGACGGGTCACCGTTGGTACCACCGGGAAAGCTTTCCTCGGGTGCTCGGTATTGGATAATATTGGGTGGTATATTCGGAGGACGTTGTTCATTTTCCGGAGGGCATTGTAAGTTGTAATATTTTGTTATAAAGGCTGGTGGTCTCTCAGCTTCTAGTGTAGGCTATTTCTTAGTTAATTCCGACTGCCTCTCCGATCTTGACGCGACGTGAGTAAAGTGAAGCGAGATGAGCTAACTAAGAACAAGGTAAAAGCTGGAGCTATCATTTCGGCAATGTGACTTGTGGTTTTCAAGGCGACATATGCTTTACTCGACACAGCATATATAGGTAGCGTTCTTCTGAAGGGGAGAGGGGATGCACTGCTCTCTTTAATTGATATTGACGATGAATACTGCCAGGAACAACTTACGATAGTTAGTAATCAGTTCGACAGCTTAAATATATCTGAACCGGAAAAAGAGAACTTGAATAATTGATCGAAACTAGAGAAGAAAACCTACTAGATTAATACCATCACAAAGGCATTATACCCGCACATCAATCCAACAAAATTTCTATGACCCCTACAGCCCATAGCTCCGCCGATGGTGCTATGAGCGAGCATCCTGAGCACTGCGGCAACGTATTAGACGTGTCACAGTCATATCACAGACGTATCACTGAAGGCACCTGAAGGCACCCACATATACTACCTGAAGGCTACCTGAAGGCAACATTGATGCCTTCAGGCAGCATATGTGGGTTTAGTGACTAGTTGCCTTCACCGAAAAAGATCACGTTCCCGTGACGCCTGCGGCAAGAAGGACGTTCCACGTCCGCCGACAAGGTCTGTGAGTGCTGGCGCTGGCTAACACTCCCAGAGTTCTACTAGGACACATAAATACACAAGAAAGTGGATGGGAAAACGACGACGCGGAAGCTCAATTAGTAGAGCATCGCACGCGAAATGCGAAGGTTGTGGGTTCGGTCCCCACCTGTGGCAAGTTGTTTTTCCACCCACTTTAATTTCCATTAATTTATTGTTTCTTTATTTCATTTATTAGGCACAGGTAAGTTCCCTTATGTTGTCCTTGGTGTAAGTGTTTGTTGGCTTCTTACGATATTCCTACCGTCTCTGTAATATTTGACTGTATCTACATAACTAGTGATGGGTTGCCATCTCCTTGCCTCCTCCTCGAAGGCCCCGGAGCTGAGTGCTCGGGCCTATTGATGAGCATATTCGTTGCCCTCAACTGAAGTGTGAACTGGCACAGAAACTAATTCGATTCTTTGTTTTGGACACGTAGCTTTTCCGAGGATTTTTAGTGCCACAGTGGACACCCAGCCAGATTTGTAGGTCTTGTAAGCAGCTTATGAGTCCGTGACGATCATAGTGACGTTAGGTTGCAGGAGTGCGAGAGCTATCGCCACTTCTTCTGCTTCCTCCGAAGGCGGAGTGTTGATTGATGGGCAGGTGACAAGTTTTTCTAGCCCGGTGACCACGACTGTTGCCCTCGTGGAGCGTTTGGATAGAGAAGCGTCTGTATATAGGACAGTGTCGTCTTCTTCCAGGGTCCTAGAGATGGCTTTTGCCCGGGCGTCGCGTCGTCCGCCATGCCTTGTGGGGTTCTTGTTGCGCGGTAGTGGTTTGCATTCTAGCTTCTCACTCCACTTTTCGGGTAATTGGCCGTGGCGGGTGTAGTGCGATTCTTGCCATCCGATCTTGCGGAGGATGCTTCTGCCCGCCATGGTCTGGCTAAGGCGTACCGTTTGATTGGATAGGTGGGTTCTACGAGCTCGGCTACTATGTTGTGGACTGCCATTTGAAGTAATCTTGTAGTGGATGTATCGATGGGAATACATAGGGCCTGCTTCGTGGCTTTCCTGATTATTGCGTCAAGTTGTAGGACGTCCTTCTTGAGGAGTTGCAGGTACGGCGCTGCGTAGATGATTCGTGAGATAACAATGGCCTGAACGAGGCGCAAGGTGTCAGATTCCTTCAGACCCCTCCGCCTGTTGGCCACTCGTCTGATCATTTTCAAGATCTGGTGTGACGTGAGCTTGATTTTTCTAATCATGGCTGTTGCCTTGCCGTCTGCCTGGATCAGGAGACCCAGGATCCTGAGTTGAGGTACCGGGAGGATCTGGATCCCTTCCAATGAGATTTCTATGTTTTCTGCTTATTTCCCTGATGCACGTGGTCTGATAATGGTCAGCTACGACATTTGAGGCGAACAGCAAAGGCCACAGGTCCTCGCATAGTTGTTGACTGTGTCATCCACTTTTTGGAGCGTGTTTTCCATCCAGCCATCCGACCCTGCGCTCGCAGTCCAGAGGGTGATGTCGTCAGCATGTAATGCATGGCCCAGGCCATCTATTGATTCGAGAAGCTTGGGCAACGTCAGGAGAGCCATGTTGTATAGGAGGGGGGAAAGGACCGAACCTTCCGGCGTTCCTCCTCTATCCCCCACAGAAATCGGTTGGGATGTCTCCTCTCCTATTCTGATCCTGCCCCGTTCGGTTACGAAAAAAGTCTCGGATGTAGTTGTACGTTTTCACTCCACACCCCGTGTTGCGTACGTTTGAGAGGGCACTTTCATGCGTGACGTTATCAAAGGCACCTGTGAGGTCTAGCGCTAGTCGCGCGGCGCCTGCTTCGTTTCCCGCTTAATCACTAGCTCGTTGAGTTGTACGAGAACATCCTGCGTGCCAAGGTGTTGCCTAAAGCCGTACGTTGTCTCTGGCATCTGATCGGTGGCATCGAGATGTCGCTGCAACCTCTTGAGTAAATACGCTCTATGCCCTTCCCCACGCAGGACGTGAGGGATATCGGTCGCATTTGTCAATGGGAGGTGTCGTCCCAGGCTTGGGTATGAAGCGGAATTGTGCCTCTTTCCATTCCCGTGGAAGTTTGCAAGACTCCCAGACCCGGTTGATATACTCGAGCAGCTCTCTGCGGGCCTGTGCTCGAGGTTATTGAGTAACTTGCAGGTAATGGTATCGGGTCCCGGCGTGCTGCCCCTATTGCTCTCGGAGATTGCCGAGACCAATCGGCGTCAGTGAATTGCTTGTCTATCGCTTCATTGGTAGGTCCTGAGTAGTCGGGCGATGCGGTATCACCCTACCCCGTTTTCAGGTACTTAGCCTTCAGGTCGTTGATGAGTTTGTCGGCACCCCAGTATAGTTGTTGAGGGTGCGCGCGAGGCTTCGATTTGTGGCGCTCTTGCTGCCGAGAGGCTCGATCAGGTGACCAAGGAGGCACCACGTCTTCCGGGTATATAGGGAGCCCTGCAGTCCATCAGACATGCTCAGCCAGTTCTCTCTGCACTGCTTGGACGCGTATTCAGCTGCTTGCTTGTTGAGATCATGGGTGCGTTTGCGAAGTTTCTTGTTATGTCGTTCTTTCTTCCAGCATCTGGTGAGGCTGTGTAGTGCTTCCCGAAAGGTGGGTAAGCTTTGCGTCCACAGAGGGTGTCTGCAGTGTGTCGCAATTTTCTGGGTGTATCTCTACCAGCTCGACTTGTTCCTTAGCCCATTCCTCATACGGTTTGGTGCAGTTCGGATTCTCGTCTTCATCGGCTGCTTGCCTTTTTCCAAGTTTGTCCCAGTCAGTTATCTTTGTTGTTCCCATTCGGGCCTTGAACGTGGGCCCCCTGATCGTAATATTGAGTATATCTTGGTCCGACCTCAGTTTCACGCCCGTGTTCTGCCACGACACGAGTGCGAGTGAGTGCCAGTGAGTGTGACCGGAGGTGAGTGCGAATGTGAGTGAGTGCCAGTGAGTGTGACCGGAGGTGAGTGTGAGTGCGAGTGAGTGACAGTGAGTGTGAGTGAACGTGTGTGAGTGCGGGGACTGGAAAAATTATATTTGGCGAGTGTGAGTGAGGATTCTCCCACACTGCCGACCTATGGTCTGGCAGAAGTGCCCGCGTACCTAAGACGCTGAAGGAGAGAAAAGCCAAGAAAGGGCGAGAGGGGCTCGGGCACTGTCCCTAGACGCGGGGCACGTCGTAACGTGACGAAACGGTCATTTGTGGGATCGCCCGACGTTTGTACACAGGCGCGAGTGCGAGCGGGTGCGAGAGAAAAAATCTGAGGTCTTCTGCTGCTTGAATGTCTGTGTTCGCCTAGGTACCACTGGCAGAGAACTCCCTTGGCTGGTTTTGTACGCATTTATCCTCTAGGCGGGCCGGGATTGCCGAGTGGGGTCGAGTTTACGCTCCTATGCTGGCTGCCCGCGCGCTCAGGCGGTGGACCCGGACGCCCCATTTGGAGATCGCGGTGTCTGAAGGTACGTCGTACAGGTTTTCTTGCGCCTGCGGCACTCGTGTTGAGTCAGTCATTCGGGTATAAACCTTTCTTGCCCCTTACGGCGCCCTACCTTAAAAAAAGCATCACTGATTTTTCCGGGAGTGCAGTATAGGGGCCGTAGTAGAGGCCCGGCCTGGCCTCCTGGTGCAATATCTTCGTTTTTGGCAGGTGTAGTGCAAGGAATTAATTTGAATTTATTTATTTATTTATTTATTTATTTAGGAATCCACAGCGGGGCCTAGGCATTACAGTAAGGGGAGCGGTACAAGAAGAAGTACATATGACACCTCTGCTCCTGGACAGAGTTATAAGTGTAAAGAAAAAAATAAAAAGGGAAAAAAGGCAGAGCCCTTAGCAATGCACATCTACAATCTACAACATCAAAAAGAAAGAATAATTTGATTCAACCCACACAACATCACTCGGCAGTCTATTCCATTCCCGAATGGTTTTAGGAAAGAAAGACATTCTAAACAAGTCAGTTTTTGTCGCGAATTCACGGACCTTAAAATCATGGTCCACATGGTTGGATCTATAAAAAGGCTCTTCCACAAGCTTGTCGCAATCAACCCGAACAGCTAAATAATAAATAGCATAAAAAAAACTTTAGACATAAATTCTTTCCGCGCTTGTCGAGCGATTCCCAGCTGAGTGCTTCCTTCGTACGTAATATACTGTGCCGAGCCCCACCTGAGCCAGATACGAAACGAGAGGCAATGTTCTGCGCCCGCTCCAACTTATCCTTATCTCTACCAGTAGGCGTGTCCCAAACCGTACACGCGTATTCCAGAATCGACCTCAAATAAGTTTTGTGCAACATTCCCGGACATGACTGTGGAAAAGTGTTTGCATTTCGGCGAAGAAATACCAAGGTTTTGCATGCTTTAGCAGTGACATGATCGACGTGACGGCGCCAATTCAGTGCAGGAGTAAAATAAACACCTATATATTTAAATTCCATACCTGTTCGAACATTATGTTCTTAATAACATATGGTTGCACATCAGGGGTTTTCTTTCTTGTAAATTTCATATCGGGAGTTTTAGAAAAAATCAAATGCATATTCCATTTGACGCACTACTCTGAAATTCTGTTCAAGTCTTCCCGAAACATTTCAACATCACGGTCACAAGTGAATATTTTATAGAGAACGCAGTCATCCGCAAATAACCGCATTTCAGACACTATTCCGTCCCTAATGTCATTCACGTACAGCAAGAACAACAGCGGCCCCAATACGGAGCCTTGTGGAATACCGGACACAACTTGCGCCTTCAGAAACTCAGTATCATTCACAACCACAAACTGCTGTGTGAACTTGGGCTTTTTGAGAACTTTTAAGGAAATCGAATTTTCTGTCGAAAAGAATGAAGAAAGAAGCAGAAGAAGGCGAACCAGGGACAGCTTGCGCGTTTGGCAGTGTCAAGGAATTTCAACCAGAGGAAAAGGAAGAAAAAGAATAGGCGGGTGCCGAACTAGCAGGCTGGAGCACTCGTGATTTGGAAGACCCAAGACGCAGAGCGCTGTTCTCGGAGCTCCTACTGCGGTACCTGAGGACGCGCCTGCCTGTTGGTGCAGACGCGGAGTGGCGCCTGCTGTAACGCCGTTTGGAGCAGACCTGGCTGTTGCCTGCTCGTAGCCGCCTGTCGGAGCAGCGTAAGGCTGTGTCCGGGGCGAGGCCTAATTGAGGCCTAACCGAGGCCGCCTCTTGGTCGAGGTGTTAAGTGGAGTTGCGGCGGTGGAAGCCAGCCGCCTGACACCCGTTCGAATGCGCTGACCACGGTAGTGCAGCCGGTACCCGTCGCCTGCCTCATCCGATGACCAGTGCCGTCGTCGTGCCTTGGCTCGCCTCCCACGAGGGCCATTGTACTTTGGATCGTCTCCAGCTAGAATTGTCGCCACACTTCTACCGCCGATCGTCGGCGCCATCGGAACTGAATCTGCGAGGCGTTTTCATTCCTTTCTTGAACGCTGCGTGTAGGACTTAATGTATACATGTGTTTGTTTTAGTTAGTTTCGTTCTGTACTCTGTGTTTACAGCTTGTTTTGTTTACTTCCACCATCTTCGATAAATGTAGGTTTACATCTGTGCGCGCGTCTCTGACATTCGTTACCGCTTGACTGCACACAGACATACGTGACGAACAACCGGTACAGCAGGCTTTTCGTATGCTACTGTCTGCGAGTTTTGATAAGCAATTTTGAGTGGTACGGTTTGAATGAAATAAACGCACAGCGCCTCAGCAATCGCAGTTGAACGCCACTGCCTGATATCACGCCATGAGTATTATTGGCTTTGCGTCTCGCCCACGTTAGGTTCGGTTGACTTAGGTTTTGGTTAGGTGTAGCGTAAAAGGCATTACGGTGCCCCGGCGCATTCTCACAGCGGATACGCCACGCGGATTTTCACCTTTTCGTTTCGATCACGTTAGCTTGGGTTAACGTTATAAGTTACGATAGGTTACGTTAGGTTAGCGTAAATGACGTTAGGGTGGCGCGGCGTATTCTCATAGTGATTACGCCATAAGGATTGTTGTCTTTTCGTGTCGGCCAAGTTTTGTTAGGGTAACGTTAAGTTAGCTTTGGTTAGGTAAGATTAACGTAAGAGGCGTTAGGGAAGCGCGACGTATTCTCATAGCGGTTGCAAGGGCGTCGAGCGTCACCGGTGGCCTTTCAGCTACTTGCATTCAACCGCGGTTACTAAGGCGCTTTCACTTCTAGATCTTCAAAATACGCGGCTCGGCCTCTATTACGGTTCCTACTGCTCTTACGGAAGCATATGTGATGTTATTTTCAAGGCGCATCTCCGTAAGACGCTAGAAAGCTATGATCCGCCACGACTGACTTAGCACGAGCGCCGCAGGTGCGAGACTGTCCGACACAGAGGTCGCTTAAATGAGGCGTCCAGTACCCTCTGCTTCACCTATTTTACCGCGCCGACAGCCAGCTCCGAGCGTAAACAAACTCGACTCCACTCCGCAATGCCGGCACGCCTACGGACAAAGGCGTACAACACGCTCTAAGAAACCTCCTCCGTAGTGCCTAGGCAGAGTCATATAATCAAGGAGCTAAAGCCCCCACATTTCCCCTTACCTGCCCACTCTCACTCGTGCCTGCGCACAAACTTCGGATGATCCCTCCAGTGATCGTCTCGTCGTAACGTGACCCGCGCACGCAAGCAGCAGGCTTCGCGTCGCGCCGCCACCAGCGGCCGCGGGGAATGTACGCTATTCAAAATTAGGCTGGAACTGCGTGTCCCCTGCGATCACGTGGGCGAATAGTCACGCGGGAACCGGAGAAGGGGGTTCAAAGGAATCCCCAAGCTCCTTAGGTTCTCACGCTCAACTGTTTCGATTTCTATTCTGTTCACTACCTGCAAACTTTCGGAATTTGCATAGGAACACCATTCGCTACTGCGTATGCGAACATTTTCATGGGACAGCATGAAGCAAACCTGATAAAATTGTAGCGACCTTCTGTCACTGTGATTTGAACCCCGCTTCGGTGAAATTCACTTACCTCGCCTGGCCTCCCCCTGGGGGTCATTGACCCTGCTCTTTCTTGGGACCAGGGGGGGCTGCCCGACAGGGGCGCCACCACTGCTACTGGCCAAACCTGCTTTACTGTGAAATAAAGCCTGTCTGCTCTTCTTTCTGAACCTGTCAAAACGCTTATTACTTGCCTCCGCTAAACCGAATTCCAGACCAGTGGTGACCGAGGACATTTAGGTTTTTTTTTTCAGACACTGTCATGGACGACACTGCTCCTACTCCTGCTGACAGAGAAGACGCCACGATTATGTTTCCTGTCATTGCCCAAGAGCTTCAGCTTCCCAGCTTTTGGCTCATGAATCCTCGAGTTTGGTTTATACAAGTAGAGGCCCGTTTTCATATCCGGCGCACCACCTCGCAGACAGCACGGCAACTGCACGTTGTCGCCGCTCTACCCTCCGACATTGCCGGGGCCATAGACGGCTTGCTAGCGGGTACGCCTTCGGCCACCGCATACGACGACCTAAACCGCATGATCGTGCAGCACCTGGAGCACTCGCAACAGAGCAGGCTTCAACAGCTCCTCTCTGTGGTATTCTTACAGAGGTTCACGCATGGTGCTCGTGGTTTCTAACGAGACGAGTCTCGATCGACTGGCTGCACTCGCTGACCGCATACGCGACTGCTCGTCTGCGTCACCGCTGCGAGTCTCAAAGCCAGAAGACCGACTCTCGTACGTGGAAGAAACGGTCAACCGCGCTACCAGTGCACTGGAACAGGAGCAGCTAATGGCGAGTTGGAACATTCGCGACCAACTTGGGTCTTCGCAGTCTCGCAGTGCACCTAGCGACTCGCCGCGCCAGTTGTGCTGGTACCGTCGCTTTGGCAAACAAGCCAATCACTGCCCCAAACCCTGTTCCTTGCGGGAAACGCACCGGCCAGTCACTAACAGCGGCATGCGACATCGGCCCTCACGCAAGCCGCCTATTCTTCGTAGTCCTCCGATCACCTGCACCCGCCTCCTCTGACACCGGAGCCGAGCTGTTTATCGTTCCCGCCACTGCCGAAGATTGTCAATGCGGCAAGTTTACACCCACGTTCCATGCTCTGAAGAACACTGTCATCGCTCCGGTTAATAACGATATACATGTACTCCGGCGCTTGCACAGATCGGTGTTTGTGATCGCCAACGTCAGCTTTGCCATACTGGGAGCGGACTTCTTCAGCCATTTCAACCTAGATGTGAGTGCTTGCGATCGGCGCATAAAAGATAACGTCACATCCCTCGATGCACTTGGCTTGCAGTCCAAGCTCACCTCACCTAACGTCCCTACGTTTCGGCCGGTCTCAAAGTACGACAAGGTACTTGCTGAGTATCCGCAACTCACGAAGCCCCGAAACGACGAGCAGCCCATGAAACACATGGTGACGCATCTTGTCACCACCACCGGCCCACCTGTCGCCGCGCAGCCACGGAGGCTCGCTGAACGTAGGTTAGAAGTCGCTCTCCGTGAGTTCGAACAGATGCTTCAGCTCAGCGTTATTCGTCCTTCCTCCAGCAAATGGTCTCCCCTCCACCGGGTTCCAAGGCAGGGCAGCGGCGACTGGCGGCCTTCCGGTGAGCTTTGAATACCGGCACTACTCCGGATCAATATCCCCTTCCCCACCTACATGACTTCGACGCTCATCTTGCAGGAACCAAAATATACAGCAAAATCGATTTGATGACTTCATACTACCAAATTCCTGTCGAGTCCAGCAACATTCCGAAGACAGCAATCGCTACTCAGTTTGGCTTGTTTGAGTTTCTCCGTATGCATTAAGGTTTGAAGAATGCGGCGCAAACTTTTCGACAGTGTATGGATGAGGTCACGCATGGACTCCCGTTCATTTTCGTCTACCTTGACGACATTCTCGTTGCAAGTCACACAGGCGATGAGCACAAAGAGCACCTTCGCCTTTCATTTGAGCGACTGGATGAACATGTGCACGGCCTAGTCCTAAAGACCCAGAAATGCATTTTGGGAATTGGAGCCCTGGAATTTTTCGTCCATCGCATTTCACCCCAAAACATCAAGTCACTAGAATCATGGGTGCGGGCAATCGAGTACTTCCCGTGTCCAACCTCCTTCAGAACGTTGCGCGAGTTTCTGGGCCTCATAAATTTGCACAGACGCTTCATACGATCTTGTGCGCAAGTTCTTCAGCCGCTTACCGACCTGCTGCGTCGTGACTCCAAAAAACAGCCTACATTCCACTGGTCGTCATCTGCCTACATTCCACTGGTCTTCCACTGGCTCGATAAGGCTTTTTAGTGAACATCTGATCGACTTCTCATTGTATTACTTCTTGTTCAGCACCAGAAACACGGTACGGCAGGCGGCGTATCTAATTGGCGTCTACGGTGTAAATGCGCTGGGTGACCGCCGATGCCTGGGTTAGAGCCGGCCGTCAATGTAAAAAATGTCGCGGTATGTTTCCAAGAGACGGCGGAGGTCAGCAGCTGGTACCGGAAGAAGATCATGAGCAGTTATCTTGCTATGTCCGTCTGTGAGAGTCGGTGAATCGGAGGTTTCTGTAGAGGGCGGTGGAATTTCAGCATCAAGAGCTCATATCATGCAGTCGTTCACAGGCGAGATGTTGCCCGAAGACATGCCCCTGGGAAGATGTTGAGTCAAGCAGTTAAAATTAAAGGGAGAGGGAGCGAAGTCTGGTTGCCTGCAACAGTGAGCACGGTATGGGGAGCAGCCAAATTAATTTCAAGCAGTATGTTAGCAGTGGGAGGTGGTACATAGATGCCGTCAGGAACAGGTTGGAACGACCGTGGTGTTTCGCTATAGTAGCGCTTGTGGTGTCTTCTTGTCTCGTCTCTTGTCTACGTTTTGCACTGTTAACAGCAGGACCGTAGTGTGACGTACGTAGGGGCTTCAGGCGGCAGGCGGATACCTTCGAGAGAGTATAACCGTGGTTGTGTGACTGATAGATTCAGTTTTTCATTCCACGAAGAAAAAGCTCGATACTGAAATACTGGACATATCATTACGTGGCACAAAACTACAACAAGTTGTCTCCTACAAATATTTAAACATTTTCTTTGATTCAGACATGCACTGGAAAAGTCATATTAAACACATTTGTTCTAAGTTTGCTTACGGACGTTATATTCTTCTTAAGTCTCGTGAATGTTTCGGATATCCTGTCCTACGTATTATGTACTTCTCCTTCATTCAGAGTCACATATCCTATTGTATTGACTCATGGCGAAACACTTTTATAACGTACCTTGAGCTTGTGTTCCGTCTGCAAAAACGCGCATTAAGAATTATCACCGCTTCTAGGTGTACACAATCCATTACGTACTTGTATAGCTCAATACATGTGTTGCCAGTGCGTGCATTGTATGAATTGAAAATTGCTTAGGTAATTCATAGTATTATCGAAAACAATAATCCACTTCCAATTACCTTGTTTAAAATCCCGTTACGAAATACAAGAGCTGCAAGTAATCAGTGTTTTATTTGCCCCCATGTCATAATCTGTACGGGAAAAGGCTCGTGGAATTTAACGGCGCACTTATTTGGAATTCTTTGCCAATACATATAAAAGAAGCCCGTAACTTTAGGTCTGCTGTGAGAAAATACTTTATTTTGAAAAATACTGTCGATAAAAGGGCACTTCTTTATATTTACATTGCTGTCTAGCTGTACATGTCACTTCCTCAAGTTGTGCATGTCAATGTCTTTGTTAAGTATTATGTCTGTTTTGTTGCTCTCGCGCGTTAAGGATAAAAGAACACTGAGTTATATTTACCTTCGTGTCTGAGTTATCTACGTAATATTACTATTATGTATTATGTCTGCTGCTTTTGCGTGCTTGCGTGCAGCATTTTATATCCTAAGTTCACTATGGACCAGGGGCTAGCCAATGGCTATGGGTCCAGTAATGCTTTCGTATTTCGTAAAATATGTTGTAAATAAATAAATAAATAAATAAATAAAGAATGAATGAATGAATGAATGAATGAATAGCAGCCTTGAGGCAGTTCAAGCTGAATCACACTAGACGTGCAATCAAAAACGGCTGGATGGGAGGATAAAAAGTCTAAGCCGAGTATAACGTCCTAAGGGCATTATTCCAAAAGGGTAAGAAAACTGTTAGGCGCCCCACGATGCCAATGCGAGTGGTGCGCATACCAAGCACGGTGGGCGTTCCTCCTTCGGCAACGCTCAGGGTGGGTGATGCAGTGGGTGCGAGAACTTTCTTCAGGCTTCGGCACGATTGGGCACTCATCACGGCACTCATTACGTGCGCGCCAGTGTCATTGAGCGCTGGGACGCCATCGACTAAAAGGTCCATCAAGTTCCGTTTGGTCGGCAAAGTGAATGAATGAACCACCGACACGACAACGACGCTCCCCATCACCTCGTCGTCGCTCGTTATCACCGCCGGCGTTCTCTCCGTGTCACAAGATGTGTGTTTGCCCCCTCAGACTGCAATGTTTTTACCTGTCACTACTTCTCGCCCTCGTACAGGTTCTTGTTGTGGTTTAGCCGAGCCCGATTATAACAATGCGCTCAAGAAAAATGCGATAGTCCCTCGCTCCCTCGTTGTCACCACTGATGGTTGTACTCGTTTGTGGACAGTGAACGTTTCAACCCAATCCATAACATTGCCGCTAGGACTTAAGCTGGCAAGTTTTGATCAACAAGCCATTGTCAGCTTCGGAATGGTCGAAATGTCAACTGCCGAAAAAAATCCAACCCCGATTCCAACCATGATCATTCTGCTGACTTTAGGCGCATGATTAACAAGCCGCTGTCTTCTAGTGAGCAGTGTCTGCTGGAAGCTGTGCTGGCTCGCTACGCCACAGTGTTTGCTTTTGCTCAAGGCCAACGAGCGTCCGATACACCACCTGCGTCTCGTATGCAACACCGCATCCATACAGGGCAAGCAACGCCAATTCGTCAAAAGCCCTACCACGTTTCACCTTCAGAGAGAAGTAATCACCGAGCAGGTCGAAGAAATGTTACAGAAAGGAGTGATCAAGGAATCATGTAGCCCTTGGGCTGCTCCTGTGATCCTAGTGAAGAAAAAAGACAACTCATGGAGATTCTCTGTGGACTATAGCCGCCTAAACACCGTCACAAAGAAAGACGTGTACCCCCTACCACGAATAGATGACGCCGTCGACTGCCTCCACTCCGCGTCGTATTTCTCTTTTGTTGATTTGCGGTCAGGATATTGGCAAATTCCCATGCACCCCTCAGACAAGGAGAAGACAGCCTTCGTGACACCTGACGGTCTCATTGAGTTCAACGTTATGCCCGTTGGCTTATGCAACGCTCCAGCGACATTCGAGCGAGTGATTTATGGATACCGTGCTGCGCGGACTCAAATAGGAAATTTGCATGAGCTATTTAGACGACGTCTTATCTACGGCTGGACATTTCGCGAGCACAATCAGCGCCTGTCGATCGTTCTTGACTGTATCCAGCAAGCCGGCCTTATTTTAAACTCGAAGAAATGTCATTTCGGTGAGCGTCAAGCCTTCGTACTAGGCTTTCTGGTCGACAAAGACGGCATACGACCAGACCATGAAAAGATAGCAGCTGTTCGCGACTTCCAGCAGCCACAAACGGTGAAAGATCTGCGAAGCTTTTTGGGCCTTTGCTCATATTTCAGGCGCTTTATCAACAATTTCACACATTTTGCCTCTCCCCTGACGTCTCTCCTTCACAAAGATATTTGTGGACTGCTGACTGCGAGTCGGCGTTTCAACAGCTGAAAATTTTGTTGACTTCTGGACCCGTGCTGCGGCATTTTAATCCGGAGGCGTCAACTGCGCTGCACACTGACGCCAGCGGTGCGGGTGTTGGCGCTGTGCTTGTTCAGCTCTGCGATGGCCTTGAGCATGTCATTGCCTTCGCTAGCCGAACACTTACAAAAGCGCAGACAAATTACACCGTTACTGAACTCGAGTGCCTAGCAGTCGTATTCGTCATTCAGAAGTTACGTCCGTATCTACATGGCCGCACATTCACGATACTGACTGACCATCATTCACTCTGTTGGCTGGTTGGGCTGCGTGACCCGTCTGGTCGGTTGGCCAGCTGGGCTTCGCGCCTTCAAGAGTACAGCTTTTCCGTTAACTACAAGAGCGGACGCTGTCACACGGATGCTGATTGCCTATCCCGTCTCCCTTCGCCGCACACTCGATGACCACCTAGTTTCCGTCTCTTCCGACTTTCCAGACCTACGTACCTTCGAGAGCGAGCAACATTGCGACCCTACCTTGAAATCCCTACGGGCAGCTGCACGTGAGCCAGGAGGAACAACACCGTTTACTTTTCGTAATGGTTTGCTGTACAAAAAACTACTCGGCTGATGGTCCCTCATTGCTTCTAATGCCCGAGTACCTGCGCCCGAGGTGCAGCGGTGGTGTAGAGGTAGAACACCCGCCTCGCGTGCAAGAGGTCCGTGGTTTAAGTCCCGGTGCCACGCAATTTTCCATCGGATTAAAAAAAATCCGCGTGTTGATAAAATTGCATAAACAGGCCTGGAGTGTGGCCTCATCCCGGTGACCAGAACCGGTAACGCACTCCCTCATCAGAGCAGGATTGGCCACCCTGGTGCAGTACTTGGCCACAACCTCCTATATGAACACAACAATCAAACCCCGGCCCTCAGTCCCCAGCAGCTGCGAAGCAACTGACCACGGCGGCGGTCAGACCTGCGACGCAGCACATGGTGCTAAGAATCCCTGGCTCCAGACAGGCCGCCATTGGAATATGAACCTGGCAACGTTTAACGCTAGAACGTTATCTAGTGAGGCGAGTAGAGCAGTGCTATTGGAGGAATTAGAGGGCAGTAAATAGGATATAATAGGGCTCAGTGAAGATAGGAGGCCAAAAGAAGCGTATACAGTGCTAAAAAGCGGGCACGTCCTGTGCTACCGGGGCTTAGCGGAGAGACGAGAACTAGGAGTCGGATTCCTGATTAATAGGAATGTAGCTGGTAACATACAGGAATTCTAAAGTATTAGCGAAAGGGTGAAACTTAATAAAAGGTACTAAATGAAGGTTGTACAGGTCTATGCCCCTACATCCAGTCATGATGACCAGGAAGTCGAAAGCATCTACGAACACGTGGAATCGGCGATGGGTAAAGTCAGAGCAAAATACACTATACTGATGGGCGACTTCAATGCCAAGGTAGGCAAGAAGCAGGCTGGAGACAAAGCAGTGGGGGAATATGGCATAGGCACTAGGAATAGCAGGGGAGATTTATTAGTAGAGTTTGCGGAACAAAATAATATGCGGATAATGAATACCTTCTTCCCCAAGCGGGATAGCCGAAAGTGGACATGGAGGAGCCTGAACGGCGAGACTAGAAATGAAATAGACTTCATACTCTGCGCTAACCCTGGCATCATACAAGATGTGGACGTGCTCATAAAGGTGTGCTGCAGGGACCATAGGATGGTAAGAACTTGAATTAGCCTTGACCTCAGGAGGGAACGGAAGAAACTGGTACATAAGAAGCCGATCAATGAGTTAGCGGTAAGAGGGAAAATAGAGGAATTGCAGATCAAGCAACAGAACACGTATTCGGCTTTAACTCAGGAAGAGGACCTAAGCGTTGAAGCAACGAACGACAATCTTGTGGACATCATTTAGGAGTGTGCAATAGAAGTCGGTGGTAACTCTGTTAGACAGGATACCAGTAAGCTATCGCAGGAGACGAAAGATCTGATCAAGAAACGCCAATGTATGAGAGCATCTAACCCTAAAGCTAGAATAGAACTGGCAGAACTTCCCAAGTTAATCAACATGCGTAAGACAGCTGACATAAGGAAGTTTAATATGGATAGAATTGAACATGCTCTCAGGAATGGAGGCAGCCTAAAAGCAGTGAAGAAGAAATTAGGAATTGGCAAGAATCAGATGTATGCGTAAAGAGACAAAGCCGGCAATATCATTACTGATATGGATGAGATAGTTCAAGTGGCTGAGGAGTTCTATAGAGATTTATACGGTATCGGTGGCACCCACGACGATAATGGAAGAGAGAATAGTGTAGAGGAATTCGAAATCCCACAGGTAACGCCGGAAGAAGTAAAGAAAGCCTTGGGAGCTATGCAAAGGGAGAAGGCAGCAGGGGAGGATCAGGTAACAGCAGATTTGTTGAAGGATAGTGGGCAGGTTGTTCTAGAGAAACTGGCCACCCTGCATACGCAGTGCCTCATGAGTTCGAGTGTACCGGAATCTTGGAAAAAACGCTAACATAATCCTAATCCATAAGAAAGGGGACGCGAAAGACTTGAAAAATTATAGACCGATCAGCTTACTGTCCGTTGCCTACAAAGTATTTACTAAGGTAATTGCAAATAGAATCAGGAACACCTTAGACTTCTCTCAACCAAAGGACCAGGCAGGATTCCGTAAAGGCTACTCAACAATAGACCATATTCACACTATCAATCAGGTGATAGAAAAATGTTGATTCAGCCAACATTTTTGGATTCAGTCGAAACCTGCGGAAGGATGTAGACGACCTTATGTAAAAATACTGAAAGATATCTATAGCGGCTCCAGAGCCAGTGTAGTCCTGCATAAAGAAAGGAACAAAATCCCGATAAAGATGGGTGTCAGGCAGGGAGATACGATCTCTCCAGTGCTATTCACTGCGTGTTTACAGGAGGTATTCACAGACCTGGATTGGGAAGAATTGGGGATAAATGTTAATGAAGAATACCTTAGTAACTTACGATTCGCTGATGATATTGCCTTGCTTAGTAACTCAGAGGACCAACTGCAATGCATGCTCACTGACCTGGAGAGGCAAAGCCGAAGGGTGGGTCTAAAATTTAATCTACAGAAAACTAAAGTAATGTTTAACAGCCTCGGAAAAGAACAGCAGTTTACGATAGGCAGTGAGGCTTTGGAAGTCGTAAGGGAATACATCTACTTAGGACAGGTAGTGACTGCGGATCCGGATCATGAGACTGAAATAATCAGAAGAATGAGAATGGGCTGGGGTGCGTTTGGCAGGCATTCTCAGATCATGAACAGCAGGTTGCCATTATCGCTCAACGGAAAAGTTTATAACAGCTGTGTCTTACCAGTACTCACGTACGGGGCGGAAACCTGGAAGCTTACGAAAAGGGTTCTACTTAAATTGTGGACGACGCAACAAGCTATGGAAAGAAGAATGGTAGGTGTAATGTTAAGTGATAAGAAAATAGCAGATTGGGTAAGGGAACAAACGCGAGGTAATGATATCTTAGTCGAAATCAAGAAAAAGAAATGGGGGGCATGGGCAGGAGACGTAATGAGGAGGGAAGATAACCGATGGTCATTGAGAGTTACGGAATGAATTCCAAGGGAAGGGAAGCGTAGCGGAGGGCGGCAGAAAGTTAGGTGGGCGGATGAGATTAAGAAGTTTGCAGGGACAACATGGCCACAATTAGTATATGAACGGTGTAGTTGGAGAAGTATGGGAGAGGCCTTTGCCCTGCAGTGGGCTTAACCAGGCTGATAATGATGATGACCTGCGCCCTGCTGTCCTGCGTTCCATGCATGGCGATATCACGTCCGGGCATCTTGGCTTTGCACGCACACTACACCGACTTAGAGATTTTTCTGGCCCAAGCTCTGGAAAACAACGAAACAGTATGTCGCCAGCTGCACTGTTTGCCAGCGCGACAAGCAAACGACGAGGGCCCCAGCAGGCTATTTACAACCAGTTACGCCACCGACGTCACCCTTTGAAAAAGTCGTCATCGACTTGCTTGGCCCGCTTCCAAAGACGTCAGCTGGCTACCGCTGGATTGTAGTATGCGTAGATTATCTTACTCGCTACACGGAAACGGCGGCACTTCCATCTGCCACTGCAGCAGATGTCTCTTCATTTTTGTTGCATCATGTCATACTCCGTCACGGCGCTCCCCGGGTTGTCGTCAGTGACCGTGGACACCAATTCACCGCCGACGTCGTTGAAGAACTTTTACGGCTTTGTGGTTCTGCATATCGTCATTCCACTCCTTACCACCCGCAAACCAATGGCCTCACGGTGCGGATGAATCGAACCCTCACCAACATGTTATCAATGTATGTCGCTGCTGACCACAAGAATTGGGACGCCGTCTTACATTTTGTAACGTACGCGTACAATAGTGCCAAGCACGAAGTTACTGGATATGCGCCGTTCTTTTTGCTGTACGCATGCGCTCCCCAGAGCTTTCTGGACACTGTTCTACCTTTATCGTGCCAAGATGATCTTTCCATCGCCCAAACTCTGTGTCGTGCTGCAGAAGCACGTCGACTGGCGCATCTTAGGACGTTGTCCTCACAAGGCCACAGCAAGATTCGCTATGATGCGCGGCATATCCCCGTCACCTTTACTCCCGGTGATTATGTTTGGTTGTGGACACCTGTTCGCAAAAAGGGATTGTACCGCAAGTTTCTCGCCACTTACACCGGACCATTTGTTATACTCAGCCGCTTGAGTGATGTGAACTATGTCGTCGCCAAAGTGACGGCAAGTAATCGGCGTTCACGTGCGACGCAAGTTGTTCACGTGGCCAGACTCAAGCAGCACAATCACAGGTCCCTATAACTCGCTCAGCGAGCTTCGTCTGCCACAGGGGAAATGTCGCAGCACTGCGCGACTGAGGCAGAGAAAGAGGAAGTAGAGTGTGCGCGCGTGATCTCAGGGTGCTCTGCGCCGGCTGGGCCTGGCCTGTATCTTCTATCTCGGACCTCGTTTCACCCTGTAAATCAACATCATTCGTAACAATATGATTGCTCTGTCAAGTTTTAGTTTCTTTATGTCTTTTACCGCAGACAGTAAGTGCTGCATGCACTTCTGCAGTGAAGATACTTGTTTGGGGGTTTAACACGTCACATTCAGAAAAAGAGGGACCAAGAGCAGCGTAAGATACGCCACCATTTGATTTTGACGCGTCTGTGTAGAATTCGCAGCAGGAGTACTTTAATTGGAGTTACGGTAGTGCATAGTAATGTCGAGGTCAGGAGCATGCTTTGTGACCTCTACAAAGGGTATGTCACAGTCTATCACCTGCCACTCCCAGAGTGGTAATAGATTAGCAGGAGCCATTAGGTGATGTTCGAGTATCCGGACATCCATTCCTTCACTAAGTTCTCTTACACGCAGTGACAAAGGAAGTCTCATGGAGGGTCTGTTACGGAAAAGTGCTTCACACGTGAAATCGTTTACTGTCGTGAAACACGGATATTCCTTATTAGAGCGCACGTTAAGAAAGTGGGGGAAGCTGATGTATGTTCTCTGAAAATGGAGTGACCACTCATCTGACTCTACGTATAGGCTTCCGACAGGGCTTGTTCTAAAGGCGCCAGTGGCCAGGCGGATACCCAGGTTGTGGACGGGGTCTAACATTTTTTGCGCGCTCGGGGCGGCAGAGTGGTAAACCACGGCACCATAGTCCAGTCGTGATTGAACTAGGCTCCTGTAAAGATTCAATGAACACTTTCTGTCGCTACCTCATGTGTGGGATAGGATTTTAAGTAAGTTCATTGTTTTAAGACATCTTGCTTTAGGATATTTTATGTGTGGGATGAATCTAAGCTTGGAGTCAAGTATAGCACCTAGGAATTTGTGTTCCTTGTTTATGGGTATTCGTTGTCCATATATTTTAACAGTGGGATCTGCAGCAAGCCCTTTTTTCCTGGTGAAAAGAACGCAAGAATTTTTTTCGGGGTTCACTTTGTAGCCGTTTTCATCTGCCCACTTGGAGACTTTGTTTAAGCACTGTTGTACCTGCCTCTGACAGACTGTTTGGTCGCAGGATTTGAAACCTACCTGTATGTCGTCTACGTAGACGGAATAAAAAATAGATGTGGTAATGTTTTAGGAAGCGCGTTCATTTTAACTACAAAGAGCATGCAGCTCAGTACGCCTCCCTGGGGTACGCCAGTTTCCTGTATGAATGCACGCGACAGCACATTACCTATTTTCACCCTGAATGTACGGTTTTGCAGGTAGCTTTTTATAATGTTTAACATAGTGCCGCGGATGCCCAGCGTTGAAAGGTCACGCAGGATACCGTAGCGCCAAGTTGTATCGTATGCCTTTTCCATGTCGAGAAACACGGAACAGAAGGGCTGTTTATGCACGAAGACATCGCGAATGTTTGCTTCCATGCGCAATAGATGGTCGGTCGTAGATCGTCCTACTCTAAAACCACACTGATACGGATCAAGAAATTTATTTAATTCAAGGAAGTGTAAAAGTCGACGGTTTATCAGTTTCTCAAAAAGTTTGCAAATACAACTTGTGAGGGCAATCGGGCGATAACTTGTTACTAATATGGGTTCTTTGCACTGTTTAAGAATCCAAACGACCAACGCTTCTTTCCATGCGGTAGGGAGTATCCCGCAGCCCATATCGTGTGAAAATGTGCTAGCAGAGCAGTTTGAGTATCACTGGGGAGGCGTTTAATTATGTCGTACATGATCCTGTCCGGTCCAGGTGCGGGGCTCTGACATGCAGTCAGGGAGGTTCTCAACTCGGCGATGTTAATAGGCGCGTTGAAGGGTTCGTTCTGTCTGCATTTGCTGTCGATAGCCTTGTGTTCTGCTACTTTTTTGTGTTTTAGAACCGCCGTGGAGAAATGGTTCGAACTGGAAACATATTGGAAGTGTTCGCCAAGGACGTCAGCTTGGTCTTCCAAGCGGTTTGCTCCACCGTTTACTATGGGCACGTTGCAAGTGCTAGGCGGCGTCCTGTCTTCCCGACCCCTAGCGCCATCTGATGAATAGTTGCGCGAATGTGGTAGGATTACTCACGGCGTCAGCAGCCCGCGCTGCGTGTTTGTCGTCCTGTCAAACGGTAGCGATGGCGCGAAACAGCGTGCCGATATTGATTTTAACCGGGTTTCGGGAATTACAAGATCTTCATAGCTTTTTTCGTGAAAAGAATTTAGAGAAAGGAAGTCGTCTATTTGAAGTGAGGCACGTCTACGACGTGAGGGAAGCGTTGAACTCGCGCTGATCGGAAGTGACTGCTAGGTTTATTCCGCAAACGAAAAATAATGCACCAGCGAGATGCGTGAAGCTCAGCGTAAGTTACTTCGTTATCTACGGTGTGGACGCGTGAAATTATAGGCGACATTGATTCTTGAAGATCGGCGACAGCAGATGAATCCTAGCGGGGAGCTGCGATCGCGGTGCTGGCATCGCAGGGAAGTGCAAGGACGCCGCGGTAGTTTCCCTGTACATACAGGACGGCAAATGCGAATCCAAAACATCTCATCCAAGAACGTGGGGCGTACGAACGACTCGTAAGACCTACCAGAGGTATTCTAACGTTGCTCTCCCCAAACACAAAAAAGGGGATGAACTTACCAGGTGTGTTACACTACGCTGGGAAAATATTTTCGCACAAGTTACTGGAAGTGCGATACTGTTATGTTGCGATTTTTTAGTGCGTGCGAAGAAGGTTCCAATAAACCACGTTGTCAAAAATTTTGGTGATCTCAACTGCCCCTTCGTTGATATGCTGGGCGCAGAAGGGTGTATGCCAGCTCAGCCGGCTGCAACCCCTCCTCAAATCTCTCAGCAAGCCCTAGCGCTGCTTAAATAGGAGAGGATTGGGAAAGAGTTCCACAGCTTTACTGCGGTACAGTGCGGGAACGAACTACTTTGTTTGCTGCATATCCTTGTACGCACTGCAGGCAGTGGCGTAACAACGGGGGGGGGGGGGTCTTATACTTCTGGAGACACACGGAAGTTGTTGATATCCTCGCCTTCCTCGAATAAACCCGGGGGAGGAGGGGGGACAGAAGACCTATGGGCCCCGTGTGCCAGAGGACCTAGCTACGCCACTGGCTGCAGGTGTCCCGTTGCTGCCATCATTGTTGTAAAAGCAAAGAATTCAGCGTTGTAACGCACTTGGCATAACGCCGGAACATAAAACAGCTTATGCAGTCGGACGAGCGCTATCCAGTGTTGACGCCGTTCTGCTTCATACGGTCGGCTTGGAAACCTGTAAAAATTTGTTCCTCGTGAGTTGGTGTACGTGCTGTTGCAGCCCACTACTCAGCAGCTCAGGTTGCACTTCGGCATTGCTCAGAAAAGGCAACAGCTACGCGCGAAACAGTGCACATACAGGCTTTCAGAACGCAAGCGGGCCGGTCGTATCCTGCCGGTTCCGCGCTCGCCGCCGCGAGGGGCGCCCTGGTAGGCGCGGGAACTACGTTCGCAACCTGCCCCCCTTAAGCCTTTTCAGCCCATCCCATACTTTAGATTTTTGAGTATACGAATTTATACCAGAGAGAAACCTCTGCCAGCTTGCCCTCTTTGCCAGTCGTCGCGTCCTTCTACCCTGTGATTTAACCTGTTTAAATTCTATCAGATTTTCCGCTGCAGGATTTTCACGTAGTTTGCTCTAAGCTTTAGTTTGTCTCTTCCGCGCCTCTCTACAATCGTCCTTCCACCAGGGGACCCGTCTTTTGGATGAAGTGCCTCTTGTTTGAGGAATGAACTTTTCAGCGGCGTCAATGATAAAAGCGGTGAAGTATGAAACAGCATGATCTATAGTAAAATTATCTATAAAATCCCGTGATATGTGGGTGGATTCCCTAAAACGTTCCCAGTCAGCTGAGGCCAGTTTCCAGCGAGGGAAGTATGGATGCAAGTCATGTTTGTTTACGCAGTTCAGCGTTACTGGGAAGTGATCACTTCCGAATGGGTTTTTTATTACATACCATTCTAAATCAGGAAAGATGGAAGCGGATCCGATGGCCAGGTCTATTGATGAGTACGACTTATGATGTGGTTTATAATACGTTGGTTCTTTCTTAAAGAGACAGGCACCGGTGGTTGAAAGGAAATTTTCAATAAGTCGACCTCTCGCGTCGCATCGCGAGTCTCCCCACATGGTGTTATGTGCGTTAAAATCTCCCACGAGTATATAAGGCTCGGCAAACTGGTCAATGAGGTTACAAAAGTCTGTTTCTTTAAGACGCTGGTTCGGCGGTATATATATGGAACACACAGTTACTATTTTATTAAAAAGAATAGCCTGAACTGACACTGCCTCAAGGGGCGTGTTAAGGGTGACGGATCGGCAAGCTTCCGCCTTGTCGGCTATTATTGCTACACCGCCGGAGGCATTAGCCTGCTCACAGTCTTTGCGGAAAATGGTGTAGTTTCTAAGAAAATTTGAATCGGTAAGTTTGAGATGTGTCTCTTGAACACACAGCAGCTTCGGATTGTGTTTGTGTATTATTTCTCTAATGTCGTCGAGGTTATGTAGAAGTCCTCGTACATTCCCCTGTAGTATTTTTGTATCCATTATGCTATATGTGTTGGGTACTGTGTGTTGAAGAGACGAGGATTCACTCAGGGGCCCTTTTCAGGCACCGTGACGGGAGTTTTGTCTCTTTTGGAGCGGTCGAGGGCGCCTCGCCTCTCCTTAGGCGCTGGTGGCGCCGTCTTGCTGGTGGTTGTGTCCATCGCCTCTTGCGAGGCGCTAAACACGCGCTCTTCCGAGCGCTTTGTTTGGCGTGAAGGCCTCGGCACGTTGGACGAGGCTTTTGGGGGCACCTGCCCGGAGGTAGATGGCCCTGTCTGCTCGGTTGGCGTAGCAGTGCTAGCTGCAGGCGCCGGGGGTTCGGATGGCGTCACTACCGCCTCACTGGGTGTGAGTCGGACAGACGCCGGAGACCGTTGTGGCGCTGCCCCCTGACGCGCCACTTCGGCAAATGTGTTCTTGGGCAGGTAGGATACCCGCCTGCGTGCCTCTTTGAAACTAGTATTTTCCTTTACTTTTATCGTCACAATTTCTTTTTCTTTTTTCCAGAATGGGCACGACCTCGAGTATGCGGCGTGCTTCCCTTGACAGTGTACACAATGGAGAGGGCCCTCGCAAGCTTCAGAAGTATGTTCATGGGCACTGCACTTCGCACAGGTTTTACAGCCTCGGCAGCTCTGCGAACTGTGGCCGAAACGTTGGCATTTAAAACATCTGAGCGGATTGGGCACATATGGCCTAACACGGAGCTTGATGTACCCTGCCTGGATTGACTCGAGCAGGACACTTGATCCGAAAGTGATTATCAAGTTCTTGGTTTGGATTTCTTTGCCATCTCTCCTCATCTTAATTCTTTTGACATTGATTACATTCTCTTCACCTCCAAGAGTTCAGCCTCAGTGAGCTCCAGCAAGTCATCGTCCGACACAACACCGCGGGTGGTGTTCATAGTACGGTGCGGGGTTACTGTTAGTTGGGTCTCCCCAAATGACACTAGGTTCGGCAGTTTCTCGTATTGCTTCTTATCGCGGAGCTCCAGCAGGAGATCGCCGCTTGCCATCCTGGTCGCCTTATAACCGGCTCCAAAAACATCAGTCAAAGTCTTCAATACAAGGAAAGGTGAAATGGTGCGCACTGGTTTGCCGGGTTTTTCCTAGCAACTACATGGAAACGTGGGAAGCTGCGGACTTGGCGTCCGAAAAACTGAAACACTTCATCGTTGCTCCCTCTTTTCTGAAGGCGATCAGGGAGTTGAGGAAAGGAGCTATCCATAAAGATATGTGATATTTCGGCAGTAATTCTAGCCACCCACCGTGGAATCCTACAAGGGGACGCTGCAGGATCTGTGAAACACGGCCTGCAAACACCAGCTGTACATTACCACTATAACCAAATATGAAATAACCTAGGTTGGCTATTCACACAAGGTTAACCCTTGGTTCCTGGAAAAATTGAAAGTAATAGGAAGCCAGGAGAAGACAGGAAAGGTGGAAACTAAGGGAAAGACGAACGTTGTAGGGAGAGAGAGACAGGAAAAGGCAACTACCCATGTCCGCCGGGTAGGTCAGTCCGGGGGTGCCGTCTACGTGAAGCAGAGGCCAAAGAGGTGAGTTGCCTCCGCCGGAGGGGCCTTAAAGGTACGAACACCCGGCATTGGCTCAACCTCCAGGATCCCCCTTTCCCCGCACACGGCTAAGCCGCGCACGGTTAGACGCGGGAGGGTCCAACCCCCACGTGTTCGGGTACGTGGTGTCGCAACACACCAAACGCCTGCTGACCCAGTCGCCCCTGCGGGGGGTCGGCAAAGTGATCAGAGGGTTTGGCGGTCGAGTCGTGAATGCAGTGTCACCTCCGGCAGCAGCATCGCTTTGTTTTCTGGAGACGGTCGTCGGGACTACATCAGCGGCGATGGTCGACGAGCTGGTGGCGGGCGGGACTGGTGACGTCTTGAATGACAACGATGGACTGTTTCAAGGAGCACGAGCGTTACTGTTTCGCTGTTGCGGTGCCAATGGAGGCTCGTAACGACGCTCGCTCTGTTAGGGGCTATAACTGGTGAATGGCAGTCGCAGAGGGGAGGGGAGAGTCCGGTTGTTGCAATAGCGAGCGAAGTAACTGATACGCCGGCAGGCAAAACAGATTGGCCAATCGTCTGCAGTTCGCCACACGGATTGATTTCGGTAGCGTGCAGGATACCGTGGAACAGTCGATAGACCTGGAGCATGAGACAGCAGTGAAGCGGCAATGGCACATATATAATGGACTCCAAGATTAGCCAGTTCATCACTAACTATTCCCTGCACAAATGGTGCTTAGGCAAGTTGTTCGGTTCACTGGGACGGGAAAAAGGGACTGCAGGTGCCATGGCTTCCAGTTCTCGCCGCACTATCCGCGTCAGGTCATCTGATGATTATGGTCGTTGAACTCCTAGCCCGTCGTCTCAAGAGCATGCCACAGCTGTGTTCAGCAGACGTGCGAGCGGTGTTGTAATGCGGTAGCTCCTGACCTGCTCAAAGCGTTGACACTCTTTTATGATGTCCTGTACTGTTTCACAATTTTTGCAATATGAGCAGGTGTTGAAAGCATTGTCAGCGATGCCCTTTAGTACATTCCCAACCTTGTCTGACTCAGCCATATAACTATCATCTTTACAGCACAGAGCCAGCACGTCCTGGATATAAACTACGTTTGATTCTGTGGACGTCTGGGCGTGGGTCGCTAGTTCTTTCTGCTATTTCACCCGGGCAGATGGCCGAAGATGACCCTCAGCTTCCGTTTGCTCGGGTTTTAGTCGTTAAGCCTTTCCTCGTGGTTGTAATACCACAGCTTCGCCGTGCCTTGTAGGTAGAAGACCAAGTCAGCCAACATAATCGTCGGATCTCATTTGCTGTGGGCACTTAAACGCTCATACGCAGCGATCCAGTCTTCCACGTCGAGGTGGTCGGTGCCGCAGAACGTTCCTGGATCCCGTGGCTGAGCCAGCACAACCGTCGGGGTTGTAGGCGCTGATGTGGCCCGCGCCATGTCGGGTCCTGTTTCGTCTGTCATGTTGTCCAGTCCGAGGTTACGACCACTACAAAGATCCGTTGTTGTTTCTCGTGGGTACCTCGCGCCTCTCACCAATTTGCTACGCTGCGGAAGTCACGTGTAAAGATGTATTTACAATATTTGCACGACAGGCAACGATGCATAAACAAGATTGATGTCGACAGCGATTGCATCTCTACGCGCCGAACTGTCGTCTTCTCAGTAACGCCACTCTTTGTTGTGCCTTAACAATATTGAGCACGAATAAATAGGAATATCAGCACATACCACAAGGATAGGCGCTGTGGCAATGTGTTACGGTGCAATGTATTCATTCAGCGGCCCATCGCACGGTGTCCAGTTTTGTCGGCGTAGCTGTACAAAAGCCGATCATCACATTTCAACGACTTGTGGTTGTAGTCGCGCCAGAGTTTTTGTCACTATTAGTATCCTGCCCAGGAAGCCCGTAGTCACACAACGTGAAAATTACGACTGACAAATCCCTAAAAACATTTAACCTTGCTTCATGGAGCGTTCGTTTCTGCGTCGTGCAGTGTCCCGACATTGTACAGTTTGTCTCTCGCGGAGCCCACTAAGGTGGCACCACAACTCAATGCAAAAGGTGGATTTCCTTGTGGTTGCGTCGTACGCATGGGGATCGCATAGCATCAAAGGTGAAGTCGAGCTAGTTGGTGGGACATCATGGACGAAGTTCTGCAAACGCTTCTACCCTGCTGATTGGCAGGGCCAGAATAACCGAATTCCTTCGTCTAATGTACTGGAAAAACGATTACTGTAGTCAGTAATGCGAATAACATTCCAGCATTGTAGCGACAGACCGCATTTCTGAAGTCAAGATTATGGAACACGTGTTGTGGCACATCTGAGCATCGGCTGTATGCAACATAATCTGACATCGTCCTACTTTTCTATGGCGCTCACTTGCCAAGGTATGAGTATGTCGTCATTCTGACGACTGACGACGCCGATGCAGTAACGATGTAATGAAGGAGGAGGAGGAATAACCTTTATTTGTGCACAGCAGATTTGGGACCTAGGCCTCTCTACCTAGATGACGGCCTCGAGCCCTCGTGCCCTGGCGGCATCTTCGGCCTGCTGGATTGCCTTGAGTTGGTCTTCCGGTGCACAGCTGAGCAACGCGGTGTCCCAGTGCTCTCTGTTCTTGTTTATCTTATTCTCTGTGGGAGTTCGAGGACAAGCCCAAACCATATGTTGTAGGTCCGCCCTTTCTTGAGAGAACCTACATTTATCCGTGTAATGGTCCGGGTAGTAGCGGTGGTAGGCCACCGGGTTCGGATATGTATCTCTTTGTAAGAGGCGCCATGCCGTCTCTTGCCGTCTACTCATCGAGGAGTGTGCCGGGGGGAAATGGACCCTTCCCAATTTATAGTGTTTGGTCATCTCGTTAAAGCTGGTTATCCGGTCTCTCTCCATTCCCAGTATTTATTGCGTGTCAGCTGCTCGGCTTGTCAGTTCTCGAGCCAGGTTGTGCGCTATTTCGTTCCCGGGAAGGGAGAAGTGTGCGGGTGCCCACATAGTGTGGATGTCGCGATCTTCACGAAAGTTGCTTACTACGATGTTAGCTTCCGTGGAAGCTATATCGCCACCTCCGCCTGCCCTGTTTTTACAGTCCCACTAACTCTGCAGTAACCCTCTAGACTCTAGCAACCATCGACATACTCTCTCTATTTGCGTACTCCGCCACGTCCACAGAGACCATGTCCCTAGCACTACGGAATCCTTTGTGGAGAGTTCTCGCTCTTGCGTTTCTCTGGGTGCATGTTTCTGGTGATTGGGGGTATTGATATATGTTCCCTTATTTTCATTGGGATGTCTCTCCAGACTCCGAGCTGTGCTGCGTAGGTTATTCCGATGTCATCTAAGATGTGTTTCCCCGTCAAACTTTGTGTAAACCTTTCATACTGCGCTGCTCTCTGGGCCTCAGTAAGTTCGTCTAGTGTGTTGTGCACGCCGAGCGCCAAGAATTTCTCGTTTGACGTATTTGCAGGAAATCCCAAGGCTGGCTTATACGCCCTTCTAATAAAGCAGTCTATCTTGGCTTTTTCCGCAGCGCACAGCCTGAGGTAAGGGACCACATATACAATACGACTGATTACGAATGTTTATATTAATCGGATGAGATTGTGCTCTTTCATGCCATGCTGCCGGTTGGATATCCGCTTTATCAGTCTGAGTGTTTGTTAACCACTATTTTCAAGTAGTTTATTGGTTTCTCCGTTATGGCCGTTTTCGGATATGCGGAGTCCCAGTATTCTCAGGCTCTCCACTATCGGTATCGTGGTGCCTTCTACTGTGGCCACAATGCCCGGCCTTTCCCTAATGCTTTTTCGACCCCGGAATGTGGGTCTATAGAGCAGAAGCTCTGATTTTTGCGAGGAGCATCTCAGCTCCTTGTCTCTGATGTAGTCTTCGACCGTGTTTACTGCTGTTTCAAGGATCGCATCCACATGCCCATCGCTTCCACCCACCACCGAAAGGGTGATGTCGTCCGCGTATAGGTTGTGTCCCAGTCCTTCTATCTTTTCGAGTCTCGCAGGAAGACCGACCATTGCAACGTTGAATAGAAAGGGAGATAGGACAACCCTGCGGGGTACCCCTTTTACCAAGTTTGAGCGCCTCCGATATGGATTCAATTGAAATCTTTGCGGTGTGATCCGTCAAGAAGTCTTTGAAGTACGCGTATGTTTACGTCGTACATCCAGCTTTTGGAGATTTTATAGTATTGCCTTGTGCGTGACGGTGTCAAAGGCCTTAGTTAGATCGAGACCTAGTATTGCTTTGGTGTCTAGAGTTTTCTCACTCACATTTATGATCTGATGTTTTAATTTGAGCATAATGTCCTGCGTCGATAACTTGGGTCGAAATCCGACCATGCATGGTCTGTGGGTAAAGTCCTCCACCATCCATGTGTTTGGTGGGGCGTGTGAGAACCACATGTTCCATGAGTTTACCGACGCAGGATGCTAGCGATATGGGCCTTCACTTCGTCAGTTGTGGTTTCTTTCCGGGCTTCGGTATAAAAATGATTTGGGCTGATTTCCATTGACTTGGAATGCCATCTTGCTCCCAGCAGTTATTCATGTAGTCCATGAGAGCTCGGATGGATACATCGTCGATGTTCCTGAGTGTATTGTTGCTTATCCCATCAGGTCCTGGTGTAGATTTCTGGTTGAGCCTGGTAAGTTCATATCTGACTTCTGGCTCCGTACTAGGGGTATAAAGATCATGATTCTCGTTACCTAGGTATCCCGGGAGCCGTTCTCTATCCGCATCTCCAACGTACATTTTTGGAGCTCTCGAAACAGCTCTTCTTCTGTACCATCGTAACTGTGAATAACCTTCTGTACATTGTGTCTTTGTATGATTTTTGTGCTGCCGCGGTCTAAGAGGCATCGGAGAATGCTCCAGATCTCCGACATTCCTATCTGCCTTTCCATCAAGTCGCACGTGGCCTCCCACTTTTCTGGGGTTAATCTATTTGCATATATCTCGATTTTCTGGTTTAATTTCACAATTCTCTTCTTTAATTTCCGGTTATGTTTTTACTTTTTCCATCTTTTCAGCATACCACCATTCGCTTTCCGCATTTGTTATCCATCTCCTCTATACCTGCCTCCTCTGGAACAGTTTTCGTAGCTCGCTTTATGCTTCCTTGTGGTTTCTCTGCCCATTTCTCAATGTCCGTTATAGTGTCTTCCGCATATTCTTGTCAAATTTCGCGGAAAGAGTCCCACCCTACAAGTTTCAGTTCTCTACCCCTCTTTTTCCTTGGGCCTGCTTGTACCGTTGTGACGGCGATGTAGTGGTCACTATCTAAGCTTTCCTGCATGTTTGTCCATTGAGTCTCTGCTACATTCTTCGTAAATGTGAGATATGGTGTTTTGTCGTTGGTTACGCTGGTTCCAATTCTGGTTGGGGCCTGAGGGTCAGTTATGAGCGTTAGTCCTTTGTGCTGAGCGTCTGCCCATAGGCTTCGGCCCCTAATGTTCTCTATGTTATGTCCCCAAGCTGCGTGTGGCGCTTTAATATCGGCGACCACGACTATAGCCTGCTTGTGCGCTACGCTCAACACTTTGCGGAAAAGTGGGCCGAATTTGGGCTTGTGTCGGGGTGGACTGTATATGTTAAGAATAAATAGACTTGCCTCTTCTTTACGAGAGGGGATTATTTCAATCAGGACCTGGTCTATGCCGCGCATACCGGTATCGTGCTCGACAGCCGAGAGGTTTCTGTATATCAGCGTCGTGACGGTTGCCTTCTCGCTGGAAGCACTTTGTACTTTGGCAGAATGTACTTTGTGCAGACGGGACGCTGCTTTAACATCCGCCTTAGGGAGCACCAAGGTGTGATCAGGAATGAAACAGGTTCTAATCTGGCCGCGCATTGTAGAGTTTGCTCATGCAAACCCACGTTTGAACAAACGGAAATATTGTATAAAAATATGCATCAAATTAACTGCGAGATTGTAGAAGCCTACTTCATGCATGTGAACTCAGGCGCATGCGTCAGCCAAACTTCTATCACTCTGCACGATAAAAAAACTGATTTTTTGAATGGGAAGATAGGCTAACACCCTTGTAAACGTCACTTTAAACGTATTTGCATTTTCTACATTTTCTGTATATTATAGTCCGTTGCTTGAAATAATAAACCAGTTGTTAGTCTGCGCTCGTATTGTGTACTACCTCTCGTCCTTCCTCCGGGTTGTGCTGCCCACCCATAGGAACATGATCACCCTACCATGACCAACAAGCAATGACGTCAATCGATCGAAGAAGATGGTATGACACCGCCAGGACGACGACAATAGGATGGCATCGATGGGATGATGGTAAGGAAGTAATGAAGATGGTTTAACGACACCATGAGGTTGGCATGATGGCAGTGGTATGACGATGACTGTGAGATAATTATGGCTCATGACGGCGGCATGATGGGAGTCGGATGTCTAAGTTACAATGACGACGATGTTGCGACCGCAACTGCTTGAGAAGAACGGTATGGCAGCGAGCACATGACATCGGCTGTATGACAATGACGCAATGACAACGATGGCGTCACAGTGCCGTAAATAAAATGGGATGGCGACGAGTGTACGATTACAATGGCGTGACGACCACGACAGGAAGAGAGTCGGATATCAAAATTACAATGACCACGATGTAATAATTGAGACTACATCACGACCTCCGTACGAGATCGTATTTTATTTATTTATTTATTTATTTACACAATACTGTAGGCCAGTAATTTGGCCTTAGGAGGAGGGGCTACAAAGGATACATTCAATGTAACGTAGATAGATAGATAGATAGATAGATAGATAGATAGATAGATAGATAGATAGATAGATAGATAGATAGATAGATAGATAGATAGATAGATAGATAGATAGATAGATAGATAGATAGATAGACAGACAGACAGACAGACAGACAGACAGACAGACAGACAGACAGACAGACAGACAGACAGACAGACAGACAGACAGACAGACACACCGACAGACAGACAGACAGGCTCTTTAGTCCAGTGTAGCGTGTGATCACGCGTAGTTTGCTGACAAATAGTGTGAGCACACATGTAAAGTCTGTTCAAAAGAAGCGAATGTCCTTCATACATATGAACATTCAATCAGTCTCCAGCAAGCTACCTGAATAAGAAACTTTTTTTCTGATATAAATCGTCGACGCAATGTAACCATGCTAAGCGAAACATGTTATTACTTTGATGATGTCTTTCGCCTGCCTAGCAAAAAAGTCTTTCTTAAAAACCGGACCTCACGTCGTCGTGGAGGAATATGTGTTTTGATAGATGATTCTCTAACATGTGAACTGTTAGCCGGGTATTCTTGTATGACAAAAAACTGTGAAATATTGTGTGTCCAAACACCGGGTGTACTCTTTGCAGCATGTTACCGCCCACCGAATGGTTTATTGGAATCTTTGTTTCATTTCTTTAGAGCGCATGCTAGAATTTGCGTAAGAACACAAATATAAAGTGGTCTTAGGAGGAGATTTCAATATTGATATGAGTTCCGATTTCATACACAAAAAACCACAAAGCTTATCAGAAACCTTGGATCACAAAAGAGCTCGTAAAAATAATAACGACAAAGAATAAACTTTACGCCGGGTTAATAAAATCTCGGAACGGCGAGGATATAAAATACTTGAAAATTTTTAGAAATAAATTACATAAAAGCTAATAAATTCAAGAAATCGCTATTATTTACGTACTTTTCTTCATGCGAGGGACATACAGAGAAGATGCGGAACAAATTAAATAAGCTAATGGGACGCAAACAAAACACTGAACCTATAAAGAAAATTTCTGTAAATGGATGCCTTTTAACCGGAGATCATTTAGTAAACGCATTTAATGATTACTTTACAGACACTGATTCCCATTCATCACAAAGCCCACCATATACGTTTCAGTTCCCGGCTACTATGGGCACTTTTTTTTCAAGCGACAACCCCTACCGAGGTTTGTTCAGTTTTGCTCAACCTGAAAAATTCACGTAGCTGCGATGCTGATGGCTTCCCAATAATAACTATCAAACACGTCATTTGTGACATTGCGCCTGTGTTAGCTTATATCTATAACTTATATGCAACATCAGGTATTTTTCCTGAAAAATGAAAATTGCAAAAGTAATTGTGTTGTATAAGCAAGGTGACAAGCTCGATATAAAAAATTACCGCCCGATATCTATTCTCCGGCAGTTTTCTAACGGTCTCGAAAATATTATTCTTAATCAAATAACATCTTTCAGCAAGAAACATAAACTGTCAAGAGGCGTTATAGTTCAATGAATAAAACGCTCAGATAGCACAGCAGCGCAGCGAGAGGACACAGAGCTTCGGCAACACAGGCACAAGGCTTCCAACCACTCGTCGTCGTCGTCTTTATCGAAGCAGTGCCTGCTGCTCGTTCTTCTCCAGTACAATTGCCTCCCCGCAGAAGAGGAGCCGTCTCGGTGACCTACGGGCAAGATAGTACAGATGGATCAAAGTACGGATTGAGCCGCAGAACGTGCACGATTTCGCGCCCTCGACGGCGCTTATCGGAAGGCGGCTCAAGGGGTTCTACCAAATAGTTCACAGGAGACGTTTGACTGATGAGACGGTAGGGACCCTGATACTTGGACACAAGCCTTGGTGATAGTCCAGGGCTGGTAGCGGGAACCCAAAGCCAAACTAGTGAGTCAGGGGCATAGGGTGCCGGAGAAGTAATATCCCGAAGGTGCTTCTGTCGCTGCTGATCTTCCGAAGTAAATGTGCGGGTGAGCTTTGGGCACTCTTCCGCGTGTGCAGCAGCCTCGGACAGGGTAGTAGCCTTTGTGTCAGGGCGATACGGAAGGATGGTGTCCATTGTGCTGGAAGGCTCACGTCCGTAAAGAAGAAAGAAAGGGGAAAATACTGTAGTGGTCTGTGTGGCGGTATTATAAGCGTGCGTCACGAAGGGTAGGATTCGGTCCAAATTGGTTTGGTTAGATGCGACGTACATGGCTAACATATCGCCAAGAGTGCGGTTAAAGCGCTCAGTCATGCCATTAGTTTGCGGGTGGTATGCAGTAGTAGTACGGTGAATTACGTTGCATTCCTTGAGCAGGGCTTCTATAACATCAGACAGAAAGACGCGGCCTCTGTCGCTCAGCAACTCTCTGGGGGCTCCATGGCGAAGTATGATGTTACGCAGAAGGAACCAGGCAACATCCCGCGCAGATGCGTTGGGCAGAGGCGAAGTTTCGGCGTAGCGTGCGAGATGGTCTATCGCCACTATCACCCAGTGGTTGCCATCTGAAGTACTCGGAAGGGGCCCATAAAGATCAACTCCGACCCGGTCAAAGGCCCGTCCTGGACAAGGCGATGGTTGCAGTGGAGCAGCTAAGGCATGAGGGGTATTCTTGCGGCGTTGGCAAGCGAAGCAGGAGCGGACATACTGGCGGACGAATCGGTACATCCCGCGCCAGTAATAACGAATTCGCAGGCGCCCGTATGTTTTCACTCCTCCTGCATGTGCGCATTGCGGGTCATCGTTAAGCGCAGCACATACGTCCGAACGTAGATGCCGAGGAACCACGAGTAACCATTTCCGAGAGGTAGTTACGGCGGTATAGGAGCCCGTCACGAAGAGCAAATTGGTGTGCTTGGCGACGCAATCTACGGCCGGTAGAAGGCGCTGATGGGTCTGACAGAAAAGCCAGCATAGCAAGAATCCATGGATCCTTCTGCTGCTCCGAAAGCATATCCGTGGAGGTGAGGGAGGACTCGCACATTTGCACTTTCTGATGATTGGGCTGGCCTGACACTGGGGAGCGATACAAGCATCCGCGTCCAAATGTTTACGGCCAGAGCGGTACAGCACTCGAATATCACGCTCTCGGAGGCGAAGCGCCCATCGAGCGAGGCGGCCTGAGGTATCTCTCAAGGACGACAGCCAGCAGAGTGCATGGTTGTCCGTGATGACGTCGAACGAGATAAGGACGAAACTTATTTATGGCGCAAATGATCGCCAGGCATTCTTTTTCTGTAACGGAATAGTTTGCTTCCGCTTTCGTGAGTGCGCGGCTAGCGAAGGCAACAACGTATTCATCGAAGCCAGTCTTGCGTTGTGCAAGAACAGTGCCAATGCCGACGCCACTGGCATCCGTGTGTATTTCTGTCGGTGCGCTTGGGTCAAAATGTCGGAGTATTGCGGGTGAGGTTAGAAGACGACGCAGCGTCGTGAATGCGGCATCGCAAACTGGCGGCCAGGTCAAGAGGTCGTGGTTACCCGCGAGAAGCTGCGTCAAAGGCGCTATTATCGTGGCGAAGTTGCGGATGAAACGACGAAAATAGGAGCATAATCCGATGAAGCTGCGGAGTTCTTTTGCCGTCTTTGGTCGTGGAAATTCGGCAACGGCTTGTAGCTTGGTTGGATCTGAGAGCACACCATCTTTGGAAACAACGTGACCAAGGATGACTAGCTGCCGGGCGGCGAAGCGACGCTTCTTTAGGTTGAGCTGAAGTCCAGCACCGGCAAGACAAGTGATCACGCATTTGAGTTGGAACAGGTGAGAAGAAAAGTCCGGGGAAAAGATGACAATGTCATCGAGATAACAAAGGCAGGTCTGCCATTTGAGGCCCCGGAGGATGTTATCCATCATCCTTTCAAACGTTGCAGGCGCATTACAGAGGCCAAAGGGCATAAAGGTAAATTCATATAAGCCGTCAGGCGTAACAAATGCTGTTTTCGGGCGATCGGTGTCAGCCACCGGGACCTGCCAATAACCGCATCGTAAGTCTAAGGACAAAAGGAATTCAGCGCCTTGGAGGCAGTCCAGTGCTTCGTCGATACGGGAAAAAGGATAGACATCTTTCCGGGTTATCTTGTTTGGTCGTCGATAGTCCACGCAAAAACGAATAGTCCCATCTTTCTTTTTGACCAGCACTACTGGAGAAGCCCAGGCACCGTGTGATGGCTGTGTCCCGCCGCGTCGAAGCATGTCTCCTACCTGCTCTTCGATGACACGGCGCTCCGTCGCGGACACACGGTATGGACGTTGGCGTAGAGGCGCATGGCTGCCGGTGTCGATGTGATAAACCAGGTAAGTCCTAAACATTGTTTTTGGAGGTCGAAAGAAGTTCAAAATGGGCAAGGAGGCCGACGATCTGCGTGCGCTGACTCGGAGTGAGGTTAGGATCAATAAGTGGAGCAAACGTTCGGTCACATGCAGGCGCAGGCGCAGAGACAGGGAGAGCCATGGCGTCAACGTGAAGAGGAGTCGAGTCATCAGGCACATCGTACACAGAGCTCGTGCCGAATTCATCAGCAAAATCGAGGCACTCGCCACGGTGTAAGCTGAATGGACACGAAAACGGATTCGAAACGTAAAGTGCGCTGGAGCCCTGGCGAAAGGGAAGGAGGGCAAAGGGAAGCAAGAAGGGATGACGGCGTGCAGCAAGTTGAGATGGCGTGAAAATAACTGTGGAATCGGAGAAAGCAGCACAGGAAACGGGTACAAGGGCAAAGGAGAAAGGAAGGATATCAGCGTCGGAGGCGACGAACACTCGAGCAGAAAGTGGAGACAAATCTTCAGAAGGTTTGCCGCAAAATGGAGTCAGTGCAAGTTCTGCACGGGCACAATCAATAACAGCGTGATGAGATGAGAGGAAGTCCCATCCTAGAATGGTGGCATGAGAGCAGCGGTGAAGAACAACAAACTCAGTGTGGTGTAAACTGTCTTGTATGGCGACACGGACGGTACATGTTTCTCAGGGCTCAAATGGGCCAGCAAAACCACACTCGAAGCAGATCGGCCGGTTCTCTTGGGTACGCCATGGATTATCAACAGGGGGCCTATGTAGCGGTGCACAGTTCTGAGCTGGGCGTAGGGGCTGCGGAGGCGCGCAGAAGCCGCTTTCGTGACATTCTGTGCAACGAATGCCATTTGATCCGTGATGGTACTACAAAGGAAGAAGAGATGCCGCTCGTTCGTGATATCAATGACAATAATTCCAAAAAATGCGCCAGAAAAGTTGAAGATTGTCAGTGGAGTTTACAGAAGCAGGAAACATAGTCTAAATATTTTAAAATAAATACGAGGCGTCGCTGCACTAAAAGAAACCGACACAGAAAACTCCTATTTCAGGATGCCTGGCCACCACAAGCCAAGACAACCCTTAGTCAGTAGGCATAGCCAACCGAATGAACACAAGCAATATGGCTTGTACGGCAGCACTAATCAACGAAGATAAATTGCTGTAGACAAAGCGTTTAGTTATATAATTTGAATAGCGAGCAAAGCACGTTGATAAGAAAAAAAGGCTTGACTGCGAAATAGACACAGAAGTGAGACTCGATCAGAAAATTGAGCAGTGGATTCAAACAAACGCGTTCGCTGTTGCAGCAGTGATGGTGAGTGCTTCTACTGTACACCGAGAAAGTTGAACTTTCCAAAAGAACGAGCACTGGTTTGAACGGACTCTGCCAAAACATGGAGCAAACCGCTTCAAGCAAGCCTTCAGTGTGTCTCCATCTACATTAAGGTATTTGGTTGAATCGTGCAGACACGTTTTGGAGCGCCAAACCACGCAACTGAGAAAGCCCATTTCTGGAAAGAAGCGAGTGGCGATGGGACTCTATAGATTGTGTTCGAGTGCAGTGGACAGAACCACCGCACACGTCTTTCGCATGGGTCGGCTTACTGTGAACGTGTTTTACAGAGAGTTTTCCAGGGCCGTGACTTACTGCCTCGAGAAGGAGTGGCTCCGGATGATACGGCGGGACGAAATGAAAGACCACATGAGGGAACTCGTTGCTTTCAGCGGATTTGCTCAAGGGATTGGCGCGCTTGACGGGTGCCACTTTTGAGTGTCACCACCAAAAGAGCATGTCATGGACTATCACAATTATAAAGGACGTTAACCATCACAATAACATGTCCCGTCATTGTAACAAAATTTGACCAAAGCAGCAGTGGTCTTGTTCTCTATACTGTAAAAAATACTAAAGTTCACATGGTCGAATTACTGGTCGATGTTTTGTGAGACAGTCACGGGTGCTTCTAAAAACATTCACACGTGAAAAAAGTTTTATGCAACTTTGCAAGGGAAACATTTGGCAGCGTTTAGGTTTGTTCATAGTTCATGTTTCGCATGAGGCCTTTTCAGAGACTACTTCATATGCGTAAAGTACATTTTGTTAAGATGGCATGAAATTACTGCTCTTTACTAGAGTTGAATCATTCGTCACTATAAACACATGCAGGAATTGCATCACTTTGTTGTAAGGTTACTTTGCACGGTAGACTAAAGTGAAAGTGCAGCACGTAATTGGTAATAACATTCTGTCTCCTGTGCAGGCACAGCATCATACTACTGGCGATGGTCGACCAAATGTGCCGCTTTCGGTACATAAACGTTAGAGCTCCAGGCAGGTGCCGCGATGCCAAGGTGTATGCAAGATCCAGACTGTCCACGTTGTGTAAAGATGTACACTCTGGATTGCCTGTGGTTGAAATTGACGGTGTAAAGGTACAGCGAATCATCCTTTGCAACCAAGCTTTCCCGCTTTCAACAAACCTTCTGAAGCCGTTCCCGAATGCCTTGCGAAACACTCGGCAAGCTTCCTTCAATTACAACTTGTCAAAGAAAAAACGCATCGCCGAAAATGCATTCGGTAGGCTAAAAGCGTGCTTTAGGTTTGTCATGAAAAGGATGGAATGCACCCTGGCAAGTGCAAAGCTTGCTAAAAGGGCATCATGCCTTTTACACAACGTGTTTGAAGGCCTTAAGAACACTTCGGAACAACAGTGGCAACAAGAAGCCTCGGCCTTTGATGCTGTGTACGAGAAACCATCAAACACTACCACTGCATCCACTGGTTCGGGTGATGTAGTTAGAGCTGCTCTTGCACAATCCTTCTGGAAAATGTGTCTCCGGAAAAGGGGCCAGAACGCACAATTTTGAGGCATAAAGGTTTACGAGGGATATTTCAGACTTTTTTGTAAGCATGCTTTCAGGAGTATATGTTTGTGGAAAAAAAACATTTTGTTTATGAAAAGAAAGTCACCTGAAGTAAATATATAAAGAATAAACAGTGCGTATTTACCACGTTGCTATGCACAGGTAATTGGTTATGTTTGAGCCAGTCGTTCGAGAACTCAGAGAAATCTTTCTTCACGTACCCCTTCAGCCTCATCCAGTTGAACCTCTCACTTGCGCACTGGCCGCTCTCTCTCTCTTAACAACCTTCCGAAGGGTAGCGCAGCTGCCGCCCCACAACGTGCTAAAGCAGCGCTTGGTGTGACAACTGTTTTTATAGTGTTGGCGCTGGGCTTTCTTTTCAGCGGTTGTCTCTGTCGTAGTGCGAGCTTCACTAGTGCAGGTGTCTAGGGACAGCAGTGGAGACGGCGATGGTGGTCCTTCGGCGTGAATGTTGCTACTTTCAGAGCACTGTGATGCTGTGAGGGATGTCAAGTTCACATAGGCTGTGTCACCAGAAAAATAAAAATGCAGCTTTTCTGCTCACGTACCAACTAGCGCCCCAAGCTTCCGCGGCACAAAGCTAACACGTTTTCAATAGAACAAGCGGGTTTTCCGGCAATAATTAAAGCTGCAAGTCGATTATAGCAAAACGCAGGAGAGAGACATCTGCTAGAAGACAATTCACACGAGACAAATGCAGAGATCATGCTGTGCAAAGGCATAACTTTGTTCCCGGAGTGGTTGAACATTCAGCAAAGGAAGCCTGTTGAAAGGACAAAATATTGTGCTCGATTTTCGGAACAAAAACGCTAGCTGTGATAAAACTACGGCTGTATCGTTATAGCCGCTACAGTGTATGTAGTCTTGAGACAACTTTCGATTGATGCCTATCTCAACACACTATATATACATGGCGCAACGCTGTTTCCAAAAGTGATTTTTGAAACACAGTCGTGCAAATTCAGGTGGTATCTGTAAAAACCCGAGCGTATCACAGCGACAGCGTTGGAGGCCGTGGCCAAGTAGTTTATTCGCTCGCACTTATCATTCCGCGTCATGCTGACAGCGGTTTGATATCAAGATGCCTGACTTTTTTTAACACCACATAGTACTTAGTTCCACAACCTCCCACCAGACGGCGAAAACACAAAACTCAAGATTTGGCTTTGGTTTTTTTCAGGACTACTCTTCAAATAAGATTTTCTATTTTTACTTCCTAAAACAGCAATGGGCTGCTCATTTCTTAAGTCATCGCTTTTATTATCAGATTTTTATTCCTTGGACAACAAAACAACGAGCATGCGCATGTCTTTATGTTACGTTAAAAAAAGACTATCGTGCCTTCTATCATGGACATACTCAGGAGTTCTGGACATTGCACCTTCATCATTCTGTGGAACTTCCCGTCAATGCACATCTATAACTGAATGGGCAAAATTTTTGAAATCTTTATTTCGATATATTGGCCGAGTATCAACAAGTTTCAATGCCGAAACGGTAATCCCTTCTAAAAGCATACGCCTTTATGGCACCTAGTCGTAACCAAGAAGGTTAGAGAAAAACTGCAGGGAGTGGAAACGATGTCCCGAAGGTGAAGCTGCACAGAAGGGGCACAATAAACCTATAAATAAACGAAAGAAATGGTGAAGAAGTGCTTTTCGCACACTTCCAACGACTTAATCAACCTCCTTGTTTGATGATGATATGTTTTACCACACATGCTTATTACGTGTATCTGTATTATTGCTTTTGGTGTGAAATTTGAATATCCTGGCATATTGTATTGGGAAGAACATCATCAATATTAAAAAGATATATATTATTTTCATTCGGGACAACCAGCTTTTATTTAGTAATCACTCTAAAATTGCAATAACACAACCAAATCACTTAATCTGTAAGCGGAGATCACCCAACAAGGCTCTATTTCAAGTGAAGGGGGGGGGAGGCAAACATTGGCTTCACCTTTCCTGTTAAGAAGCTACGGGAGCTTCCACTCCAGCAGTTTTTCTCTTTGGTCGAAAAATTGGTGGTACATTAAAGCCGTGTTTTGTTTAGAGATGGGCGGTTATGTCACACGACAGAAGGAAATGGTTCTGTACCCTCTCGGCAGAGGGAAATTTACTTGAAAAAGAGCCAAATTTAAGCCGTAAAGCGATTTACTACACTCTAAGAAAAATCCCGGGGAAAACAGGAGTAACTGCGCCGTTAGTCCTAAAAAGGGCGCTTTCGTCCCTCAAAGGACTAACTGCATAAATGTGCGGGCCGTGTGCAAATTTCGGAGAGTAAGTGTTTAGTCCCTGCTCGGAAAGAGAGCAATGGGAGGACGAACGGCAACAGTTACTCCCCGGGCACTTCGCTGTTTTCGTCCGTGTCATGGAGCGATGCGGCGAAAACGGTATTGTCTATAAATCGTGAATGGTTCGAAGTTCGTGCATTGTCTATTGAACTACATGCAAAGCAGCACCTTGCCTCTTCGTGAGAAAATTACGTGAAACTTAAAACTGGAATGTGAAGAGGCATGCCCTTCGTGCGCACCCCATTAGTGAGCGATACACATTACACGCGCAAGTCACTGATAGACGGCTAGATTTTCTTGGTCTATACAGGTGGAGTTTGAACGGTAACTGCAGAGCGAGTGTCATTCAGTCTGTTTGCACGCGAATGTTTTTGTGAGGCACCAAAGAAGGAGAGGGAGTATATATCCGTGCGTACGCCTTGAGAGTGCGCGCGTCTGTACTTGTATTTTCATGTGCGCGCGTGTTTGTGTCCATATTCGAATCTGCGCGCGCATGATTGCGTGCAGTTCCGTGTGCGTGCGTGCGTGCGTGGGCGCGTGTAAATGTGAATGCGCGTGAACATGTGTCGTATCTGTGTCTGTTTGTGTGTGTGCGTGCGTGCAAGCATGCGCGTGAGTATGTATGTGTGTGCGTGTAAGCCAGCGAGCGAGCATTTCCCTCTTACACTTACTCTCGGAATGGAATAGGATATAGAGTTTATTTAAACTCGTATTTATATCTACGAGACAAGAAGGAATGACACTGCATTTATAACATTAGCTCTTTCTGAAATCGAAATCAACACAAATTGAAACGCCTGAGCCGTCAGTATCAGTGCCCCAGATTTCGTCACGATGGCACCGTTACCATCGGCACGGTTCCGCGAGCAGCTGAAGAGGTGTTCGCTTTCGTTAGCTTCCTTTCCTCGGTGCCAGCGAATCGTCTTGATGCCAGTGACGCGCTAGTTCTGCACCATCATTGCGCCATACATAGCTTGTGCGAACAGGCAAGTTTCCTGTGGCACACGTTTGCTGCTATATTGACATTGAAACTTTAAACTGGTTGTGTTCTAAAAAGCAGCGTGAAAAAAAAAAGGGAAGTGGGCTGGCCTTACAAGGAACATGCTAACGGAGCCACATTATTGATTACATCACAGAAGGCTAGGTGCGGTCAGCTGTATTTTGTAAGTTTGCAAGGATTGACTGACGGCCTATTTAGTTCATTAAAACAGAAAGAACGGCGCTTCAAGTACTTAGTCAGCGAAGTGTGTCTGTGGTTCTTCTTTTGTGCCCCGTCTTGAAGCGCTGTTCTTTCTGTGACTTTGGAGACGTTCGTTTTCTGCTTCAGTGACGCTTTCCAAGAGCTTTTAATTGTATAATTTTTGTTCACATAGCTCTTACAGAAGCATGTTCAATCAAAATTTCTTCGCTCGGCTATATAATGTCGAGAACAGGCACCAAACTTCTCATTTTGTTTAGCTACCTAAGATCAATTATTGAAAATATAATTCACTTAGCTTCATTAATTACGCATAGAACTTCTCAACATTCTCCACATCTAGAGGTGATCAATCTGAACACTGAAATGATAAAATGGTGTCACCAATATTTGTATTGGTTTAATAGTTTTGTTTGGTGCAGTTAAATGCAGCCGGCATATTGATAGTGCAGTAGACTTCTATAACTCAAGTGTGAAAGCTTGGACAGGTGATCTTGGTGCAAAACAAATTTATGAGCCTAAACACATGTGCCCAACGGCGCACTTGTTCCTTTACAACCATTTCTCCTACACTATACAAGAAGCACCACAGGGCTACATCACACAAGTTGTGCGAGAACACTGTGCGCGCTTCCGATTACATTTCTTAACGTTGGTGGCGTCAGGCTCGGTTTCCTGGCGTCATTGGGAATAGAAACAGCTGCCTGGGGAAAGGCATTGGATACATTTTCAGGTCTTTGTAAAATATGGATCAGCACGGACATGTACACTAGAACGAAAAGTACTGAAATATTAAGATGAGAATATTGCTGAATATATTTTAGCTGTCTAGTTTTAAGATCTAAAGAAGAAAACACTGAGATTTTGTGACAATTAATGCTGAAAAATATTTCATTTTTCATTTTTCATTTTATTTCCTTCAAGACTCCGTAGTAGGGTATTGCATAAGGGGTGGGAATACAACATATACAAGCAAGTGTTATAATGCATTAAATTCGGTAAATAAGAAGTTGTCACATCTTGAACAAATTGTGAAGAGCAAGTGATGGCAGCGATTTGAGGAGGAAGGCCATTCCAGTCTTTAGATGCTCGGTAGAAAAATGAGGCTGAAAATGTATTTGTGCGTGAATGTGGTTGTTCTACCTGCTGGGGATGGCCAATGCGTCGTGACCGGGGCGTTGGGGGAACAATGCATGGTGGTCGATTGAGCGTCGAATAGTAGAACCTGTGGAAGAGGGAAAGGGTGGCAATGCGGCGACGAAGGGACAGAAGCGAGCTCCAACACAGTACCCCTGGTGGAACTGGCCCTTGGACTATAGGGCACATTGAACCACGAAATACAGGTCTGATAAATACCAGTAATCGGAAAGTGTTTAGTATGTAGGTACCGCTGTGCTATCTTGGGGGCCTATTTTTACTACGAGCGTTGTTTAAGCGAATATTTATAGCAACTGTACAGTATTCTTTCTTTTTTGGGCGATCTTTCTTTAGCGTCCAACCACTGTTCCAAAGTTATCGGTTTGCTCAATAGGCGCATGCGTCTATTTCTAATATCCAGAATGTTGTCATGGATTCAACAGCGAAATACCATTATCTAATCAGATTGGGCACATGAAGCGCATACCGGCATAAATTCTTGATTATGTCTGAGCGCCCGAGCTTGCGCTGCAATATACGCGCATTCCAGTCTGATGAATCGAGACTTTGATCCGTAGATCAGGGGCGCTATAATGTAAAACTATTCCAAACTTTTTTATTCCAATTCTGCAAGCAGCCCTCCACGATTGGTCAAAACAGGTCAACGCCCACTTAACCTGTCTGTCACGCGACCTGACGAAAACCGTGGTATCTCCCAGCTAATATGACGTGCACACACTGATTATGCATGATTTGCTCGAACGAAAGAAAAATAGTTATTTCTGATTCGACCGCTTTTCGCCATTAGCCCTCGGCTATCGGTCAAAAGTTTACGGGCTGCACCCACTTCACCTGCCGGTCACGCGACGTCACAAAACCGCAAAAACTCACGCGTCAAAGTGATGTGTACGCTATAAAGATGCATTGATATGCCGCTCCAAACTGAATTTTCTTCTGAATAGCCGCAGCCTGCCTCGTTCCCAAAGGAATAAAAGATGGCAGCCACCGATCGCTCAGGCACTGGCTACTCGCTTCTGCCAGAGAGCATTGGTTCATTTGCGTATAATAAAACTTTTTGCTTGACCGTGCAACGTTTTCGAGCACTTTCGGCACGTTTATGATCTCATTCTGCCAAACCTTCTTTGCTGAGGACCCGTTTCAGCGTCATTCTTAAGCTTCCGTTGCACGATGCCGCGACTTTCGACGAGCCACCGCAAGCTAAGTATGGCAAAGCGGACCAACCGCAGACGCCGGCACCACCCTCTTGATCTGGTTATTGATTTTCACTTCACTGGCTCGGCCCCATCGAATCCCTCTCCACTTGAGCATGCTCCTCGCCTCTTGTCAGCCAATTAGATAAGACCAGCAGCTCAGTGTAGGCAATGTTCGTTTTTAAAGGAATCAAAAGTGACCTCCTATAAACGAGGAGAGCGTTTGATTGGAAGAGAGAAGAGAAAGCAAGGACAGGGATGGCAGGGAGGTCAACCAGAAGAGCTCCCAGTTTGCTACCCTACAGGGGGGGGGGGCGAAAGGGGAATAGATAGAAGGAAAAAGGGAGAGAGTAGGCATTGAGTGCATGTGGAAGGGACACTATACACAGGGACACCATAAACGGTCTCTTAAGCCGATGCACTTCAAGTATTGCACTAGTGCACGAATCGCTTTCCGTGCCAGTGACGTGTGCGGCCGCGGTGCGAGTATCTTTGACTCGGTGACCGGTCTTAAGCCCAGTCGGTGTAAAGTTGCCCTCAGAGAGAGGCGTTATGCATCGCAGCGAGGGCACGTGCTCAATAGGTGCTCGACAGACTGTTCAGACAACCCTGCGGGTGACCGCCAGATCCTTGCGTTGGCGGTTACGCGAATTTGAGGTCAGGAGATTGAAATAAAAGCATATTGGAATACTTTTACGTTATAGGGCCCCAGGTTCAGAGGAAGTACTACTTTGCGCGCAGCCATCGTTGTGCTTTGAGTGTTATTTTTCTTTCCAACGAAAGCTCGCCTTATAATGACTTGGATTCGGAACTCTCTTTTGGAAGTGTCTTGTTCTTCGGATCACTACGACTTGACAGTATAGACGTGCTACATCTTCCTTGAGTGCACACTGAGAAATGGATAGGACTTTTGTTGGGTGGGGGCATTTACACATTTAACGAAATAATTTGTTATACATAAATTACTTTTTTATTTACGAGGTTGTAAAACACAGCAACCTTATATTAACAGGCGCTCTTAAGAATAAAGAAAATTTAAATGCTTATTAACTTTAACCTCATGGCAAGAAAGGAAATTTCTATAGAAATATTCTTGTAGGATTTTGGGATGCCGCGTCTGCCGAAGGACGAATCCCACCATAAAAACGTAACGACTCTTTATTCGACTAACGATGACAGCGGACGGGCATACCAACGCTACGTTCGTCCCAGTAGCGGAAGGTAGAAAGCTGTTTTTATCAGCCAGGCAGCCTGTTTTTATAGGCACCGTCGGTGATGCATACTTCGGGTGACGTGGCGGTGGCGCTATGTTTTAACGACCATGCAGTCCAGCGTGCAGCTGTGTTATGCTGGGCCAGATGATAAGAAGAAGGAGGGTGCGCAGAAATATGCGCGGAGTGTGTCGCCACATCATCCCCCGCCCCCCCGCGGAGTGGAGAGCCCTCAGGGCTTGTAAAAATCTGGGCAGCGCACCCGACGTCCGCTGCGTGTAGTGACAGAAGCAGGTTGCGATGTCGGCGGTCGTCGATGGACGTCTGTGGGTGCACTGGTATTCCCTGGTTCGGCGGAATGGGTGTAGGCCGGCTTCAGCCGGTCGATAGAGACGCGGACGGCGTTCCCTTTAATGCGCAGAGTGAAGGTTTTGTCGTCGCGACGGAGAACTGGGTAGGGTCCGCTGTAAGGCGGCTGTAAAGGCCGGCGGACGGTGTCATCGTGGAGAAAAATGTGCGAGCTACACATTTGGTGAGCTACAGGTGACGGGCGGAGGGCAGCGATGGTGCGTCGGAGCCGCGCGATGAAATCGGCGGGATCTGACGTCGCGGTGGTGGATGGCGGCGCAGCAAGAAATTCGCCTGAGAGACGAAGGGGTTCCCCGTAGACGAGCCCTGCGGGTGTAGCCTGAATGTCGGGCTTGGAGGTGGCGCGAAGACCTAGGGTGACGGCTGGGATGGCTTCAGGCCAGGTTGAGTCCGGATGGCACATGATGGCTGCTTTGAACTGTCGGTGGAAACGCTCGATCATCCCGTTGGCGCATGTGGTTGGCGCATCCCGTTGGCCAGTAAGCTGGGGGTCCGCGAGCGTTCGAGCCCGATGGTCAGCCCGAGCATCCGAAAAAGGTGCGATTCGAACTGTCGTCCTTGGTCGGTGGTGACGCGACGAGCGGGCCCGAAGCGGGCAATCCAGCCGGCGAAGAAGGCCGAGGCGACGTCTTCCGCAGTGATTCCCTCGAGGGTCCATGCCTCAGGTCATCGAGTATACCGATCGATGGCGGTGAGGCAGTAGCGATAGCGTCCAGCTGGAGGCAAGGACCCTATGATATCAAGGTGGACGTGTTGAAACCGACCAGAGGTCTGGGAGAATGCGCCGAGTGGTGAAGTGACATGCCTGGTGACTTTAGCGCGCTGGCATTGAATGCAGGAGCGCGCCCAGGTGCGGCAATGCCGCTGCATGGAGGGCCAGACGTAGCGGTCGGCCACGAGGCGTGCAGAGGCGCGTATGCCGGTATGGCTGAGATTATGTAGCTGGTTAAAGAGGCCACAGCGATGGGAAAGGGGCACATAAGGCCTGCCTCGTGCTGTTGATATGTCGCAGTAGGTAGTCGTTGTCGATTCATGTATGGGGACTTGCTGCAGCTGTAGCGAGGACCCGCCCTTAAGAAGTTCCTGCAGTTCGGCGTCCGTAGTCTGAACCTCGGCGAGGACATCAGCTGTTATCTGCGAAGGGCTAATAGCTGCCACATGTGAAGGCGCGTCGGGGACCACGTTGTCCTTCCCGCTGACATATTGGATGTCGGTAGTAAACTGGGCAATGAAAGAGCTGGTTCTGCTGGACCGGTGGGAATTTGTCGCGGCGTTGAGAGAAGGCGTAGGTCAGGGGTTTATGGTCGGTGTACATAGTGCAGTGCTGTGCTTCGAGAACGTGGCGAAACTGCTGAACTGCTTCGTATATCGCCAAAAGTTCTCTGTAGTAAGCTGGCGAATTCGACGGGGTGGGCGTCGTGGTTTCGTCGGTGGGACTGGCCGCAGAAGGGGTCGTTTTGCGAGCTGAGAGTTTCTTGGAGAAGAACTCCAAGGGAAGCCAGGTGTTGTCTACGCGCTGCATAAGGGCGGCGCCTACGGCGATGCTAGAGGCGTCCGTGAAGAGCCCCAAGGGAGCGCCTGGCACAGGATGGGAGAGAAGTGTGGCGGTGCAAAGAGCAGCTTTGCATTTTTCGAAAAGTTGCGTTAAAGCCTGTGTCTACGTGACGGGGGGTTTCCTCGTCGACCAGCCAAGGCATCATGGAGGGGAGCCTAGTACTCGGCTGCGTGTGGCAAGAAACGCCTGTAAAAGTTCAGCATGTCGAGGAAACGGCGAAGGTCTTTAGCGGTGGTTAGTTGAGTGTAATTTTGCATGTCTGAGATGCGTTGAGGTAAGGTTCGAGTTCCCTCTGATGAAACTTGATGGTCGAGGAATTGGACGACTGAAGCGCCGAGCGTGCTCTTTGTGACATTGACGAGTAGGCCGTGGTCATAGAGGCATTGGAAAACCAAACGAAGGTGCCTGTGGTGTTCGTCGGTGTTGCGGGAAAAGACCAATATGTCGTCAAGATAGACGAAGCAGAAGTCGAGGCCGCGGACGGCTTCGTCGATGAAGCGTTGAAAGGTTTGTCCGGCGTTCCTCAGGTCAAAACTCATGAAGGGAAACTCGAACACGCCGAAAGGAGTAATGATTGTAGTTTTCGGGACGTCGTCCGGATTGATTGGTATCTGTGTGTAGGCCTTGACCAAGTCTAGCACGGAGAAAACGTGGCAGCCAGAAATGTAATGGGCGAAGTCCTGTATATGGGGAACGGGGTACCTGTCCGGGATGGTGCGGGCGTTGAGGGCACGGTAGTCCCCACAGGGCTGCCAGCCTTCGGCCTTCTTCGGGACGAGGTGAAGTGGCGAGGCCCATGGGCCGTCGGAGGGGCGAGCGATTCCCTCCCGGAGCATGGCTTCGAACTCTGCTTTGGCTATGCGCATGCGGTCCGGGGCAAGGCGACGGGAGCGACAGAAACCAGGGGGCTTCGGGTGGTCCGAATGTAGTGCACAGTGGTGTGTTGCACATCACTAGGCAACCCCCTGGGGCGCGTCAAACCGGGAAATTCGGCGAGGATGGCGTGGTACGGTGAATTATGTTCGACACTGAGTACCTTGATGCTTGGCTGGTGGGTAGTCGTTCGCTGTCCTGGCGCAGAATGTCCCGTTGTCGCGTCGATGAAACGGTCGTGGCGGCAGTCTGGAAGGAGGTTGTAGTGCGCCGAAAGGTCTCAGCCGATGATTGGCTCGGTGACGTCGGCGATGACAAAATTCCAATGAAGGTCACGGCGTAGGTTTTTAAGCTGGACGTGCAGGCGGAGCGAGCCGCAAGTTTTGATTGTGGATCGGTTTGCTGCTCTGAGCTCGAAAGACATAAAAGGACGGAACCTTGAAGATGGGCTCGCGGGTAGCCGGAAATGTCGGAACCGCTGTAGACAAGGAACTGCTGCTTGGTAATTTGATCGGTGACGAAGATGCGACGGCCCCGAGGTTGGCAGCTCGCAGCCATGGCTACGAGCTACCGTTGGCGTTTGCCTGATTTCTAGCGGAGCAGGGTGGTCGACATCGTCGTGCTCTGTCCCCGAAGCGTCGATGGTAGTAGCACCGGTTGTCGTCACCAGGCTGCTGCGACGGGGTAGTGTTCTGTTCACGGCTTTGTGGGTGGCGCGCCGGCAAGTGTTGATCTAGGCGTCGTTGAATGGACCTGAGGAGTCGGTTGATATCGTCGATACGGCGCGCAAGCTCTATGGTGTTCAGCGGTGCAGCGACAGCCTGCATGGCGGGCGACAACAGCGGCAAAGAAACCTCGATGACGTTATCAGCGATTTCGGCAAGTTGGCCGAGAGGTAGCGTAAGGTGGAGCCTACAGAATTTTCCTGGACGTGCGGCGGAATTCGTTGAAGCCAAGGTGCTCGCAGTAAGGAATCCTGGACTTCCATGTTGCCTGCGAGAGCACGCATGTGGCGGAGGAGCTGCGAAGGCTTGCGCTCGGCAAGTTCTGCGGACTGAAGTTGTCGCACTTTCTGGTCTTCCAAGAGTGACAGGCGGCCAATGAGTTCAGTCTTGAGGTGTTCGCAAAAGGTTGGCCATTGGTGGGTTGGCAAGGATATCTCGGACCTTGTTGGCGTAGCGAGCATCGAGGTAGGCGACGACATAATCGTAGCAGGTCCGGTCATGCGTGATGGGTGCGAGAGAGAACTGGGCCTCGACGTGGGCGAACCATACCTCGGGTGAGTCGGCCCAAAACGGCGGAAGCTTGACAGCGACACGCCAGACGCCGTGCGGGGCAGCGTGCGGGATTCCATCTTCCGGGGTTCTGACGTCTTCGGCGGAGCAGGCAGGATGCTGCTGCACGGAACCATTGAGTTCGTCGTGCCATTTCTGAAGCTGTTGCTCTTGCTTCTGGATGACCTCTAGCTGCGCGTGAAGCTGTCTGTTGAGAAGTTCGAGCTGTCGTTGAAGGGCGTCTTGTTCGTCCACGGCGATGCGTTCTTGTTAGTTGTCCGGGTCACCAGATGTGGGATGTCGTGTCTGCCGAAGGACGAATCCCAACATAAAAACGTAACGACTATTTATTCTACTAACGATGGCAGCGGACGGGCATACCAACGCTACGTTCGTCCCAGTAGCGGAAGGTAGAAAGGGGTCTTTCTCAGCCAGGAAGCCTGTTTTTATAGCCACCGTTGGTGACGCATACCTCGGGTGACGTGGCGGGGGCGTTATGTTTTATCGACCATGCAGTCCAGCATGCAGCTGTGTTATGCTGGGCCAGGTGATAAGAAGACGGAGGGTGCGCGGAAATATGCGCGGAGTGTGTCGCCACAGGACATTTAAAGGCCTATCCGATTGACAACGTTTCATCTGAGTTCCCATCTTGCACACTGATACCGACTTGAAGGGAGTTCGTATTGTGGGCCTTTGACATATGTCCGACCGTCGAACAAAGGGTTATTCTGAATGTTTCCTATTTCGAGAAGGCGTCTTACCCCCCTCCGTTTCCTTCCGATTCACAACCACACAAAAGAAAATCAATCATTGCATTGCAAGAAACCTGGTTACCAGCAGAAAAGGCATTTCATCTAAAAAGTTATTGTACATTTTGTTTAGACCGTTCCCCTTGTGGTGGCGGCTTAGTTATCTTTATCTCTTCAAAAATTGTGCACCGGGCTAAAATGGATTACCAGCTTATGACTTCAGAAAGCGAAATGCTAGCTCTAGGAATTTCTTTTCCAGGCCTGATCCCATTGAGTAGTTACTGTTTATTACCCCGGAGGTGTTATGAATACTAGTCTCCTAGACGCAGTAATTACGTCCTGCAGAGAAGAAATCATTTTTGCCGGGGACTTTGACTGCCACCATACTTCGTGCGGGTACAAGACCAATTCAAGTGGTAAACGTTTGCGGGATTGGGCTGCTAACATTAATTTATCATGCAATATTGCACGAAAACCCATATTTATTTGTAGTAAGCCACTTACCGCAATACGTCTCACTTTAGTCAGTTATAATTTGTCAATCTCCACTTGGTCTGCTATAAACTTGGGCACAAGTAGTGAACATCTTCCTATTTTTTGAGCTCGTATGCCCATTGGCTCTAATTTCCATGCATTCAAATACTGCTGTTAATTGCAGCACATTCAAAAAGTCCTGCACATGGCTTTAGCGAATCAGCAATTGTATAATGAAGTAGGTCAGAAATTTATTGTCTCTTTTTAAAAGGTCCATAAAAATCCGAATTCACTTTGCACTGCAATAAAACCGGCCCTTGGTGGAACGCAGAGTGCTCACGGGATCACAGGATAACGTAAGCAGCGTTGCAAAAACTACCCCATAACGAGTACCCTTGCAATTGGAGAGACTAGGTTTGGGGCAGCAACATTTAAAAGGACAGGTGCAAATGTGAATGACAATAGAGATGGTGAGCATTTCGAATTTCTTTGAAAGACCACCAACAAGGAAGCGCTCTGTCGATTTCTGAGAAATGAAAAGGTCTTTCGGGCACAAATAAACACCGTCTCTGTGGTTCCAACACCCCTTAAGATTGGCCAAACTTCTGGAAGATATTGCTAAATGTCAAGAATGACGCTTGAAGTTGATTTTGCCCAATCATGCTACACTGCCTATTCATGGCGAAGATTTCGAAGGAATTACAATATGATACTAGAAAACGTACTAAGCCAGCTGCATAATTCAGGGCCAGGCCCCGATGGCATTACTAAGGCAATAATAAACAACTTTATTTAACATGTCATCGCACGCATTAGTTACCACGGTAAACCATTCTATAAAAAATTCGTAGATCCCCCTAAATGAAGACTCGGAACAGTAATCCCACTAAGAAAGCAAGATGCCGGTTACGAAATAGATAACATTAGGCCAATATCTCTAGCATCTTACCTAGTAAAACTTGTCGAAATGATCCTACACGACTGCATAGGTAATTGGCTGATAGAGAACATGATTTTGAGCCAAGACCAAATTGGCTTCAGACGCTTGTGCTCAATTTGGTGTGCCCATGTCTGCATAGCAAAGTCGTATTAAACTAGCTCGCGGTAAGAAAAATATTGTTACGTAGGAAGACGCAGACGAAAAGCTATATACAAGTATATATACAGGGAAATACGCCACACTTGGCCAAGAGGCAACATTCCGCGCTAGCCTCTAATCGTCGTCGTCGTCTTCACACTGCTCGCCTCTTCGAGATCGCAAATACTGTTCCGTAGCACTACCCCCGGCGGCAAAAGCGCCATCCCGGAGCGACTAAAGGCCGGACTCAGAAGCAGTGTAGTAGGCCTTGAGCCTACTGACGTGCACGACATCACTAGATGCCAGAGTAGAGGATGAGGTTGAACTCACAGGAGCAATTTCGTACGTCACAGGCGTCACCTGGCGCAGCACGCGGTAGGCCCCTGTGTATCGCGAAAGGAGCTTCTCTGAAAGTCCGACGGGACGAGAGGGCAACCACAGGAGCACAGCGCACCAGGCGAAAACTGTACGTCACGATGGCGGGCGTTGTACTGACACTGATGAGTGGTTTGCGAGGCCGTCAGTCGAGTACGGGCAAGCTGGCGTGCATGGTCGGTGAGGGCAATGGCTTCGCGCGCATACTCGCTTGTTCAGATCGCAGCAGGAGGAAGTGCCGTGTCTACGGGTCAAGGTCTACCGTGTCTACCGTACAGTAGATAAAATGGAGAAAATCTGGTTGTGTCGTGCCTCGAAGAATTCTACGCAAATGTGACATAAGGATGGGCAATGTCCTCGTCGTGGTGGTCCTTGAAAACGTACTTGGATAATATATCGGTAAGAGTACGGCTTAACCGCTCTGTCAGGCCATTGGTTTCAGGATGGTATGAAGTAGTCAGCTTGTGTTGAATGGAGCAGGAACGCACAGTGTCGGCGATAACTTTCGAGAGGAAGTTACGACCACGGTCAGTAAGCAGCTGTCGCGGGGGGCCATGAAGCAAGATAATGTCACGCAAGAGAAAGTCCGCGACGTCAGTGGCGCAACTGGTAGGGAGAGCCCGCGTGATAGCGTATCGGCTGGCGTATCAGTTGCGACGGCTGCCCATTTGTTCCCGGAGCATGACGTGGGAAAAAGACCGAGGATGTCTAATCCAACACGAATGAATCGTTCCACAGGGATGGTGATCGGCTGAAGATGACCGGCAGGTAGCACCTGAGGTGGTTTCCGACGCTGAAAGGGATCACAGGCAGCAACAGAGCGTCGGACAGAGCGAGCGAGACCAGGCCAATAGAAGTGGCGGCGGACGCGATCGTACGTGCGGGTTACCCCATGGTGTCTTGCAGTGGGTGCGTCATGCATCTCAAAGAGCACAGTCTGTCATAGATCTTTTGGCACGACAAGAAGAAGATCAGATCCGTCAGGGAGGAAGTTCTTTCGGTACATAATGCCGTCCTGGAGGACACATCGGCGAACGGATGCGTCGGTAAGTGTAGAACGCAGACGCTCGATGAGTGCTCGCAGCGATAGGTCTCGGTACTGCTCATCGGCGATGTTAGCGAAGGCAGACACCGAGAAAATGCTGTTGGCGGTAATACTGTCGGCGTCGTCAGGCTCGTCCACCGGGTAGCGAGACAGGCAGTCAACCTCCTTGTGTAGTCGGCCAGATTTGTAGATGACAGAATACTAATATTCCTGGAGGCATAAGGCCCAGCGACCAAGTCTTCCTGTGGGATCTTTCAGGGAGCATAACCAGCAAAGCGCGTGATGGTCCGTGACAACGCAAAAAGGGTAAAGGTATATAAGTATGGGCGGAATTTCGCAACCGCCCAAACTAGGGCCAGACACTGACGCTCAGTGATGGAATAGTTGCACTCTGCGGGTGAGAGGAGCCTGCTGGCGTAAGCGATAACACGGTCGTGGCCGCGCTGGCATTGTGCCAGTACTGCGCCAATTCCGTGACCACTGGCATCAGTACAGATTTAGGTAGGCGCAGAAGGATTGAAACGGGCCAGAACGGGAGGCGTTGTGAGAAGGTGGATTAGATAGGAGAATGCTGAAGCCTCGTTACCGCCCCACTGGAAAGGGGCATCTTTTTTCAAAAGCTCGTTTAGTGGTCATGCTATGGCGGCGAAATTTTTCACGAAACGACGGAAGTACGAACAAAGGCTGATGAAGCTCCGCACATCCTTGACACACTTCGGAACAGGGAAGTGCGTAACAGCATGGATCTTGCCTGGGTCCGGTTGCACTCCGTTCGCGTCAGCGAGATGTCCGAGGATGGTAATCTTGCGACGGCTGAATTGGCACTTCGATGCGTTGAGTTGCAGACCGGCTCGACGAAAAACATCCAGCACTGCTGAGAGGCGCTCGAGGTAGGTAGCGAATGTTGGGGAGTATACTATAACGTCATCCAAGCAGCACAGGCACGTGGACCATCTGGAACTGTGAAGAAGGGAGTCCATCATGCGTTCAAAAGTGGCAGGACTGTTACATAGACCGAGCGGCATCACTTTGAATTAATAAAGACCGTCGGGTGTTACAAAAGCAGTCTTCTCGCGGTCGAGATCGTTCACGGCAATCTGCCAGTAGCCGGAGCGAAGGTTCATAGAGGAGAAATAGCGAATACCGTGGAGGCAGTCAAGGGCGTCATCAATCCGAGGTAGGGGATACACATCCTTTTTGGTAACCTTGTTAAGGTGCCGATAATCCACGCAAAAGCGCCATGAGCCATCCTTCTTTTTTACCATCACAACAGGTGACGCCCATGGACTACATGACGGTTCCATGATGTTCTTGGCAAGCATTTTGCGAACTTCGGTGTGAATAACTTGACGCTCAGCTGGTGATACTCGATACGGGCGGCGATGAATAGGAGGGGCGTCGCCGGTATTAATGCGATGTTTAGCAGCTGTAGTTTGGTGCAAAGGACGATAGTTAAAGTAAGAAATATCGTGGCTGGAAAACAGAACGCGGTAGAGTTCACGAGCGTGCTCGGACAGCATGTCGAGCGCAATCATTTTCTGTAAGTCGGCGATGGTACAAGTTGCCGACTGCGATGGCAAAGGAGCATCGGCTGAATTGTCGTCTACTGCAATACATGCTACTGATTGATCATCGAATGAGCAAAGCAGTGCCAGAGACATCCCGCGTGGCAGTACTTGTGTCGTCAAGCCAAAATCGACCACTGGCAGGCAGACGGAATTCGCCGTAATAGATAAAACTGTATTAGGTACTGTGATCCCGTGTGTACGGAGGACGTCTTCCATAGGAGCCGCGATATAGTGACCATCGGGGATGGATGGGGATGACACTAAGTCAACGTAAGTCAGTGCCTAAGGTGGCAAGCGAACGAAGTCGACGGAACTAAGGCGACAGCGGTGTGGCTCAGCGGGATCCAGAACAGGCAGGTCAAGGCGGAGAGTACTGGCGGAACAATCGATGAGATCAGAATGTGCGGAGAGGAAGTCTAAGCCGAGGACGATGTCGTGGGGACAGTGGGCGATGACTGTGAATAGCACGATCGTGTAGCGATCGGCGAAGGAGACGCGGGCGGCACGCATACCAATTACGGAGGCTCTTCCGCCATCGGCGACACGGACAACAGGCGTCGTGGCGGGCATGATTATTTTTTTTTCGGTCGGTTACGAAGGTCAGCGCTCATTACCGACAAATGCGCCCCAGTGTCTGTAAGAGCAGACACAGAAACACCGTCGACTTGCACGTCAAGAAGGTTCAGATGAGTGGGCAACGTCAGTAGAGGATTTGGCAGCGTAGGGAGCAATGCAGTGTCCCCTCGAGGTGCTACATCGTCTAGTTTTCCGGCTGGGAGCGGCGTCCGACGGGAGTCGGCAAATAAGAGCGACGGGGCTGGGGAGAGCGAGATTTTCGTCGTTGTGGCGAAGGCGAACGAGAATAGGGGCGCTTCGGCGCAGGAGAAGCAGTGGCGGCATTATCGGAGCGTGAGGCATAGCGATGAGAAGGGCCAGCTGGGGCCGAGAGTAGGCTGTATAAGTAGACCGGGTCGGAGAACTCCAGCGACTGCGACAGTTCCGAGAAATGGGCCCGATTCGATGGCAGTGAAAGCAAATGGGCTTGTCGTCAGCAGTGCGCCATTCAGATGGGTTGCGGAAATGTGGTGGGGAAGAAGATGCGAGATAGGGCAGACTGGAAGACGCCAGGTGGATATCAGGGCGATGGGCCGAGCAGATGGTGTGAAGACCCGTGTTTTCGAACTACTGGCGGACAACTGCTTGGATCAGGGAAACCGTGACTGCAGGTGCTTTGGTGGGGATGGAGTCGAAGGCAGCCAAATAGGCGGCCTCTTTCTCATGCCGGACGATCCTGGTAACATCGCCAGTGTTGTTGGGACGTGGAGCGTCGACACAGGAAGGTGCCCCTGGGGTGTTGGGCCGACGGGCAAACTGCTGGTCAATACGTCGGCTTTTAGCGAGTTCCAGGTTGCCGCACTCTTTTATAACTGCATCCACCGTCACCACGTTGTTGAAAACGAGCAAGTTGAAGGCGTCATCGGCATAGCCTCTGAGTATGTGGGAAACCTCGTCTGACTCAGTCATGTGTGCGTCAACTTTGCGGCACAGAGCCAAGAGGTCCTGAATGTACGTGATATAGGGCTCTGTTGACGTCTGCGCACGGCCGGAAAGCGCCTTCTGCGCGGCAAGTTGGTGACCGTAGGGGTTGCCGAACAAGTCTCGGAGCTTTTACTTAAGCGAATCCCAACTGGTGAGCTGATCTTCGCGCGTCCGAAACCAAACTCGAGGTGTGCCACCGAAGTAAAAGACTACGTTGGCGAGCATGATAGTAGGGTCCCACGGGTATTACGGCTGACGTGTTCGTACAGGCTTATCCAGTCCTCGACGTCTTCCCCATCTTTGCCCGAGAATACGCCAGGATCCCGGGGAGCGGGGAGAGTGATGTAGATCGTCGAAGTGGCAGCAGGTGTCGGAGCCGGAGCAGTCGAGCTGTCGTCGCCGGTAGCCATGAAGGAAGGCTCGACGTACCATCCGCTGCGAAGCTCCGTGACGAGGTACCGGGAACGTCCACCAGATATGTTACGTAGGAAGACGCAGACGAAAAGCTATATACAAGTATATTTACAAAGGAAATACGCCGCACTTGGCCAAGAGGCAAAAGCCCGCGCTGGTCTCTAATAGTCGTCGTCGTCTTCACACTGCTGGCCTCTTCGTGATCGCAAATACTGCTCCGTAGCAATATGTAGCCTTAGTCACTCTGTATATCACTAGGAGTATGACAGCGTAGAACATGTAAGCCAAATAAACGCGGTTGAGAATGCTGGTTCGCCTTAATATTTTGTCGCGTGGTTTTATGAATCATTAAACGGCAAGAAATTTTACTGCTCTCTACGCGCATTGTCTTTATTACGGTACAGTCAAGAGGTCTACCACAGGGATCACTCCTATCACCATTGCAGTTAAATTTTTTACTGAGTACTGTACCTTTGCAACAGGATGTGCATGTGTATTTATATGTCGACGACATTGCATATTTTGCTGAATCGGCAGACTTCCACACTTTGTACCAAATTGTACAGTCTTATATGAACCTCCTAGATATGTGGCTCTATATTAACCTCTCTCTTTATATAAGAAAACGCGCCGTACTCGTTCTCCCTCAAAGCGTTCCTGTGCCAATTTCGGTTCTTTTTCGGCAAGACAATTTTCCTTAGGTGAATTCACTTAAACATTGGGCTGTAATCTACATTGAAAAGCTTAATTGGGGTCCGCATATACAGCATATTACCTGAAAGGGAGCATACGCACTAGGAATGCTCCAGTCTAAAATCAATGTTACAGGAACTCTCTTGGAGGGAGCATCTGCTTGTCCTATATTTCCCAGTCTTTTCCAGAGTAGATCGACCCCCTTTGAGAGAGAGCAGAATAACTCCCCCGATAGTTTTATACTTCACCGCAAGGGAGTGCTTGTACTCTTCCGCAGAGTGCTAATACTCTCCCCACAAGGGCAATAGTACTCTCACAAACAGAGTGCTTCTACTCTTCCAAACCGAGTACTTCTCCTCAAAGCCGAGTGTTTCTGCTCCCCCAAACAGACTGCTTGTACTCCTAACAGAGAGATTGTACTCCTTCAGAACATAATGCTAGTACTCTTCTCAATAGCGTGAAAGCACTCACGATGTAGAGCCATGCTCATCTTAGAAGGGATTCCAAATACTTACTTGTGGGGACCATTTTATTCTTTGATAAGCAGTCCCTGCACTTATTCTTGGAGAACTGGATGTAATCTGCAGTCACCGAGTTACTCAAATGAAACATTTTTTGATCAGTCACACGACAAACTGAATAATAATTCGAGAAACACACTGACACACACATGAAATCAGATTACAATGATGTCCATGAACTTTACAACGCATCCTGTAATAACATATAAGTACATTCTCTAAAGTTTCATCAGCAGTGTAGTGTAGAAATATCCTCCATCTTCAATTGCCTCCATCTTTTCAAAAATAAACTATAGAATGGAAAGTTGAACATAGAACAAACGTGCGCAAACTCAGAAAGTATTGTCAGACACTGTTGAAGCTTGGGTAAGTTGGTTTGACATTCTTTTTCAACATCGCAAAGTGCATCTGCCCGTGGATTTTGCATGCGGTTTGCTCTTGTGCAATGAGCTTGCGAAATGAACCAACTACCTGAAACAAAAGTTTTTTTCCTATTGAAGTGGTTAAGGCACACTAAAATAAGAAAAATTCACGCGCTTCACAGAATATTCGTCTCAAAATCAGTATATATTGTTACGCGAAGGACGAGTCATTAGGAGGAGCTACTATTTACAGGATATATTTAGAACAGCGGTTGCAGCGCTGACTAGTTAGATGCACCGCGCGAGCCCACTTCGTTCTTCCTCCTCTTTTCTCGAGAGATGGCGCCCACGCGCCTCGTTCAAACAATCAGATGCCACTCGCGTGTAGCAAAATCCCCCGGCGGCAGAAGCGACGTCCCGGAACGTCTAAATCCCATCAGTGGGAGGGTGATACTGCTTCAGTCGTGTAACGAGCACGATATCGCCGGACTGGGAAGCAGATGGGGCGTCAGGAGCGATCTCGTAGGTGACGGGAGTCACGGCACGAAGCACTCGGTATGGGCCTGTATAACGAGACAGCAGTTTTTCTGACAGGCCGACCTGACGTGACGGAGACCATAGAGGTACCAAAGAACCAGGCGGGAAGCGCACGTCTCGGTGTCGCCGGTTGTGCAAACCCCTTTGACTACCTTGGGATTTCAGAAGGCGGTCACGGGCAATTTTCCTTGCGTGGGCACAGCGGGCGATGGCGTCAATTGCATATTCCCTGGTCGGTGCCGCGTGAACAGGGAGGGTTGTGTTGAGGGGCAGTGCTGGGTCTCGGCCGAACACAAGAGAAAATGGCGAATAACCGGCTGTGTCGTGGCGCGACGAATTATAAGCAAATGTGGCAAACGGTAGAGCGAGGTCCCAACCAGTGTGGTCTGAAGAGACATATTTTGCGAGCATGCCTGTGAGAGTGCGATTGAGACGCCCCGTGAGGCCATTTGTTTGCGGATGGTATGACGTGGATGGCTTATGCCTCGTGGCACAGGAGTGCAGTACGTCCGTGAGAACTTTTGATAGGAATGTCCGGCCACGGTCTGTGAAAAGTTGTCGCGGAGCTCCATGTAATAAAATTACGTCGCGTAGAAGAAAACAGGCAACATCTGTGGTGCAGCTTGTAGGAAGCGTTCAGGTGATGGCGTAGCGTGTGACGTAATCCATGGCCACAGCGGTCCACCTGTTCCCAGATGTAGAAAGAGGAAAAGGGCCAAGTAAGTCAAAACCAAGCCGAAAGAATGCTTCCGCGGGAATTTCGAGTGGTTGATGGTACCCAGCAGGGAGTGTCGACGGTGTCTTGTGGCGCTGGCATTTCTCACACGCAGCTACGTATCATCGAACGGAGCGAGTAAGCCCTAGCCAAAAGAAGCGTCGGCGCATCCAGTTGCAGGTACGTGACACACCCAGGTGACCGGCAGTGGGGAGGTCATCAAGTTCGTTGAGAAGAGCCAAACGAATGTGTTCAGGGATCACAAGGAGTAATGCAGGGCCGTCGGGGTGAACATTGTGGCGGTAGAGTACGCCATCTTTAAGTGTGAATAAGCGAAGGAAACTGTCGGCAAGTGACGATTCCAGGCGGTCAATGATGATACGCAAGGATTGGTCGCGGCGCTACTCGTCGGCGACATGGAGCAGTGGGAAAACAGAGAGAACACAGGCGTCGGTATCAGTATCAGACGTAGAGGCGTCGTCGACTGGGTAGCGAGAGAAGCAAACTGCGTCCTGGTGGAACAGTCGATGAAGGCAGAATGTGTCGTCGGAAAGTCGAGCCCGAAGATTAGGTCATGAGGGCATCTGGTCAACACGATGAACAGGACTGGAACTTGGCGGCCAGCAATGTCTATGCGAGCAGTGCTAATACCACTGACGGCAACAGTGGCGTCATTGGCAATGCGTAAGGCTCGAGTGATGGCAGGGGTAAGAACTTTCTTGGGGCGACAACATTGGTTAGCGCTCGTTATGGACACTGGGGCTACAGTATCAATTAATGCCGTCAACTAAACACGATCTACGTCTACTTCAATTAGGTTCGTGTTGGTGAGGAGCGTCAACGGAGCATTTGTACACGACGAACGTGATGCAGCACTACCTCCAATAGGTGCATGGCCTAGTTTTCCGTCCATCGGTTCGGCGAGGAAAAGCGGTGAGTTTGGGGTGACGGGGAGCGACGGCGTTGAGGCGGCGGCGATCGCACGGAGGAGCGGCTGTCGGGAGCATCAGAAGTAGGGTACAGACGGCGTAGTGAATAACGGCGAGCGCCGGCGTATGGGCGAGGAGCAGGGAATGAGCTCCAGTACGGCGGCATCCAAGTGGTGTAGCAGTGGCGCGACACATGACCAACGTGGTGGGAGCGGAAGCAGATTGGTTTGTCGTCTGGGGTTTGCCATTCAGCAGTATTGCGTGGTCTGGGAGCGAACTACTGGTCATTACAGGTTGGGGACATGAGAATGGGTGCCGAATCAGATCGGGAGACAGAGCAGGCGGTAGGGATGCCAAGTTTTAAAATTTCTTGCCGTACAACAGCTTAAATACCGGAAATAGTGGCGTCCGCTTGGTCAAAGGTACCGTCAAGGGGTCGTGGAGGAAGGGGTGCCGGACTCACCGCTTCAATCTCACAGTGAACGATTCGTGTGATGTTCTCTTGAAATGGTCTAGTGGCGGTAAGAGCGGAGCAAGAGGACGTGGTAAGGGTGTTTGGGAGCCGGGAAAACTTTGGGACGATGCGGCGGCTTTTGGCTACCTCGAAGCGGCAGCATTCTTTGACGATGGCATCGATGGTAGAAACGTCGTTATAGACGAGCAAATTGAAGGCGTCGTCCGCGATGCCTTTTAGCATATGGCACACCTTGTCAACCTCGGTCATGTGCTCGTCGACTTTCCGACAAAGCGCCAGCACTTCCTGTATGTAGGAGACATAAGCTTAGGTCGACGACTGGATACGGGTGGCAAGCTCTTTTCGAGCAGCCTGTTGGTGTCCTGACGGGTTGCCACATCGGTCGCGAAGCCGGTCATTGAAAATGTTGCAGCTGGAGAGCTCGACCTCATGGGTGCGAAACCAGCCAGTCGTCGATGTCAACGTCATTTTAGGCCGAAAATTTCCCTGGATCACGGAGACTAGGAAGCGTAATGTAGGTTGTGGTTGGCTACGCAGGTGTAGGTGGCGACGGAGTGGTTCCGTCGGAAGCCATGGCTGAAAAGACGACGGTGCGGTCGCTTCGGAGCTCCGTGGCGACGACGGGGAACGTTCCATCTCCACCACAATGTTACGCGAAGGACGAGTCAGTAGGACGAGCAACTATTTACAGGCTATATTTACAAGAGCGGTTGCACCGCTGACCGGTTAAATCCACCGCACGAGCCCACTTCGTTCTTCCTCCTCTTTTCTCGAGAGATGGCGCCCACGCGCCTCGTTCAAGCAATCTGATACCACACGCGTGTAGCAACATGTTTTTGGGAAGACGAATACAGTGACTTACTGTGCACTATATCTTAAGTCCGGAAATTTACTATGTGCAAAAATGCTTTAATTTTATTTTGCCTTTTAAACATTATGTCTGCAGAAGCCATCAATCTAAGGGGATTTTGCTTGATTAACACCATGTGTTCACATCCGCCAATTGCTGAACAAGTATTTCACGCAGATGCTCTCAGTTCTTTGCATTTAACACTTCCCTGCCTCCACTACCATAACTGGCTGGCAGGTAGATTGAGTCACCCTAATCAATATCTCAAATACCTGTCAGGAGCACACACATGACTATTTCAAAGGACAAATCACAATTTTAGATGTAACAAATTATTTTTCAATTCCAAGCAACTCTGTGGCTTGTAATTAAGACATAAGTTGCGCACCACGGTGCACAGAGTTAGAAGGCCCTGGTACTTGCTCCCGCTTAGGGAGCCACGAGTAGTTCCCATGAACTTGTTTCGTGAGCATGCACGTAAATAATAGTGACTCATTAATCCTGGGTTGCTCTGCCCCCAATGCTTTCCCTTTCTGGAACCTAAGAGGAAGCCGTACATTCAAAATTAGGTGTAAAAAGAGAAAAAGGGAAGACATGAGCAGCGGTCTGCTTCACGTCAGTGTTTAAAATACAGTGACAGTGGTTTGCGTGTTAACCCTTGCATTTACATGCTGTTAAATTATGTCAGCAGCTAACCAAGCATGAGCTGTTGCTTTTTATAGTCAGCACAAGCACTGTGCTCTTTGCAAGTGCCTACTATATCACTAAACAAAACTGCAATATTGTTTTACCAGTACTTTTTGTCACGAGATTATATCTGTTGCGAGGCAAGACAAAAAGCGGTCACTTCTTACAATACGAACCAGCTTTTCTTCAAAACACATGTCTAACTTTTCAATGACACTTACTTTTATGTGTGACTCCAGAGCGCATACTTATTCTTGACTTTCCCATCAGAGTCATCGCAAAAACTTCTTTGTCAAGGTGACTGCCTAGAGCACGTGAGAAGTTTCATCTTGGTGTGACATACCGTCTTCCGAAAGCTTTGGTGACCTTTAGTCAAATGGTACACCCAATGCACCCACATTCTATTTTTCCGGTCCCAATTGCATGGCAATGTATTTTGATTCTTTGGAGTGCGCCCCTCTGCACCATGCGGATTCATGCTGCACTGGCTCTTTAACATCCTTGTGTTCTTGCAGCTGCCTTCTTGCGTTATATAAACCGGGTGCCTGAAAATATCGCGTGCGGAAGTCAACACAAGGACATGGTGTAAAACAACATCAGGATATTCAAGAAATAAGATCACTACACTAAAAGAAAGTCTTAGCTCTTAGTCTTCCTACTAAAATACATGCGAAACATGTAAATGACTGCAACAGTCAACTGCTAAACTTCAATTTTTAGATTTAGAGAAAAAAGAAAGAGCTGACAGTTCATCCTCGTTCAGCACCAGTGTTACAATAGTACTAAATAGAATGTTGGTCATTGTCAGATGTCATAGTTTGTCATTAGTCTGGTGTGTCACAAAAAACCACTTGGGATCGGTCCTAAGCGCGTGGCCCTCGCTCACACCATGTCTCGTTGTGCCTATAAGAATGGGCCACAAGTTTTCTTATGCGAAGCTTACCCACATTTCAAGACTAGCAAGAAATAGTTCAACACGGGATGTTATGCCAAGCTTACCCACATTTCAAGACTAACAAGAAACATTTCAACAAGGCTTGTTATGCCAAGTTAACCCACATTTCAAGACTAACAAGAGACAGTTCACTGCGGCATGCATCTAAGCTTACTAAAAGGCATAAACTAATTTTCATTTGTGAGGTGCGCAATGGATTTCTTTTTTGGCAGACTCAACTATTGCTACAGTTTGAAATCTAGCATTCGACATTCATGAAGACATGTAAAAGTTGACATGGTTATTAGTTTATTAGCCCAACTCTTTGTTTTGTGTGTGACAGATGACTGGTAACACAGAATTAAGACAACGATTTATTTTGATACTTTATTTCTCCACTAAAAATATAGAAGCGCTACATACATTTTGATCAGCCATGCAATAGCAAAATGCGCAGATTACGCTTGTAACCGCCAGAGGAAGGGTGATTTAACTGTTCACATGACATTACTATGAAGCACCAATTCATAATAGCAAATGCACAGGCATGTCCAAAGCAGTAGGCATATGCAAACTGCCCCTGCAATTGTAGTTCCACGCAGTAGCTTTTATATTCGATTTCGATGCATAATTCGCTACTTGAGAATTCATCGAGTTCGTACACTAAGCACCCTTTCACATTCACACCCTGCTCGAAACCGCAACACGAGACATAAAATCACACATATAATCACACCATTTCGATATATGAGCAAAAACAGCTCAGTCTTATTCAGCCTAAAATATGAATTCATCATGCGTTTTCTGCAAGTGCCAGATAACGCACCTAACTGACCTCTCACATCATGCAGCTGAATGCCTGCGGCAAAGTTTCTAAGTAGTAATGGCGCTGCACGTAACTTCAGTGGTCGCAGATTGCCCATGGGCGAAAAACGCCGTCAAGCGCGCAGCTTATAAGGAAAGCACGCCGCCCAGCAAAAGATGTCTTCTGTTATACTTCTTTTTCAACAGCGTTTCGTGCACAGTAGACTGCCAAACTGTTGTTGCAAGTCTGTTGTCAATCGCGTCGGCTAAACGCCGAGACGACTTCTTGGCGATGGCATGTGATATACGCAAATGTGCACGTAAGTATGAATTCACTTACCGTGGAGGATTAGTTCTTACATCCAACAAATGACGAACGACTGTCTTGTTTTCGCGGCGACGCAAGATGGCGGACACACGATCTCCTTCGGATGACATTCATTCCTGCCCACTTGACGCATCGCCTTTCTCCGGTGCTGTGCTGTTCCGCGATGTTGTGTGCGAGAGCGCTGGGACAACTTGCAGTGAGAGTTGAGCGCTGGCTCCGCTTCCCATTGCACTGTCACTGCCTGTTCTTTTAAAAGCGAAACGGTGTGCTCTTTTCTCAACGTGCGTGAATGATACATCGCCATGTTCGGTGCCAGCCTCCGGCAGTTGAAGCAAGAGCTTACGCTACGTTTTCTTCTCTTTTGACGCAAGAGTTGAAGGGGCATTCTACTCGTTCTCGGAAGGGCAGAGTGAAAAAAAAAAGCATTTAACTCTCTCCTTGCTGACGGAGTTAATAATGCATTTCACTACGCTCGACATCTTGCGAGAGTAAAACAATGCTTTGAAGTGTAAATCGGCCCCCTTACTTCTGCGACACTCCCTAGTTTTTAGAGTGCGTATACTTAGCAGCAATCGATCAGGGTTGCGTCGGCATGTTCTCATTATGAGATATTGCATGTATGTACGCCCGATAATGGAGTTCGGCTGTGTTTTGTTTTCTGGCAGACCTGTAGACAAAGTTGTGCCTCTGCTTCTATTAGAACGAGAGGCACTGCGTTTATTTCTTGGGCTTCCGAAATTTGTAGCTAACGATATCTAATATAAAGAACCACGCCTGCCTTCCCTTCTCATGCGATTGCATATCCTAACAGTACCAGCATTTCTAAAGAGATATGCGTCACCAAAGAGCAGATCACAATATCTTTTCCTTAGTGGTATCGCTCACGTTGCCCTCAAGTTGTTGTCGTACAAAAACTATTGGACCCATTAAATATGCACCTATGTGAGGTGGTGTTACTAAATTCCTCGGTTCCAGCTGCTAAAATTAAATTTGATGATATTTTTCAAAATAATTCTGAACATCTTCCCTATCAATATCTGAATAGCATTTTGGAAGACCACCTTGCACACCTGTGTACAACGACCGTTATGGCAACTTATCCTTCCGTCTTTGAACAAAAGGAAAGTCTTAACATTGTATCGCTATATCTAAATTCGTATTTCTAAATTCGTCTACCCGGCTTCACGCCTCTTTCAGGCGGAATTATTAGCATTTGTCTTAGCAATACGCAAACTACCGTCATCTCCGTCATCATCCGTAATATTAACTGATTGCCTGTCTGTCTGTCTGCTCTTCACTACCACACCCAAATTGTCAAATTCATTAGAAACGTTCTATCCTCTTCTCCTAACACTTGCGTCTCGTTCGTTTAGTGCGGGGGCCTGGCCGCAAAGGTCTAGCCCAAACTAATATGCAGATGCACTCGCAGTAGCATCCCACGATGATCACACAACCCCCATTTTACCTACGTCTGCTTTCATCACTGTGGCACGATTCAGAAGATATGCTACTAGAAATACCTTCCCACAATCACCGTAGGCAACATCTGATTTCCCGCATGTCAGTTTTCCTTGGAACAACAAATGGTGCTCCTCTAGAAATATTGAAGTCACGATTACAACACTACGGTGCCTGGTCCCCCCACTGAATTTTTACCTGCACAGGTCCGGTCTTGCTATATCGTGTTTGTGCCCTTTATCCAATGAGACTGAATCTCGGGAACACTCCTTTTCAACATGCCGCCGTTTCATTATGCAACGAAAAAAAGTTTTTCGAAGAATTTCCTGAAAGCTTGGCTTGAATTTCACTCTTCCTGTCACCCTTTCATCTGGGGCTACCGTACTAGGTTACAGTCACAGAAACGTTTGTAAAGCCGTCTGCATCTTTCTGGGTGAGACAGAACAACATGCATGTTAGAATTATTCTAATTACTTATACTCACAAAATTCACAAAATAGCTAGATAATGCATTATTCATACCTATAACAGTAGACACTTTATACCCCAATTGCAACGTACTTATTTTATTCCACCCTAATTTATTCGAACAAATGCTAACAGTTCCTTCACCACCCGATTCATGGCCCATCGCCCAGAGTGGGTTGGGCTATTTCACTAGGGAACAAGAACAAGAAGAAAGGGCTGTACGAGGAGCGTCGTTAGTCCAAACTCACGAGCTACCGTAACTCACCTCCCTTGTATTACTGTCATTTAAGCTTAAATAAGAAATGTATATCTTAAATCGATCTACGCATCACGAACCAGAAAAGAGCTGCCCGCGATTGGCCCAGCTAGGTTTCTTTCATTTCGTGCTTCGTCCTAGGAGACGTGCCTCGTCCTAAGAGGCCCAAAGCTTATTTTTTTGCAGTACAGTGGAGTAGCTGACGGTTATGTTTTCGTTACTGAAATTCATTTAGGTAGTTGTAAATATTTATCAAACTCGAGGCGTACTATCTTAATTAACAAAGTGTCAATGAGGCATTTGTACGCACAGCCAACGAAAATCTGACTGCGGTAATTTCAGCGACGCACTAATCGCCTACAAATTTTTTCCGACTGACAAACAAATCCTGAGAAATATGGCGAATACCACGTGACTGCGCTCAAACCCCCATTATAAAGCAGCGCCCTCGAACAGGATCCCTCTGAGTTAGCGAGAAACAAATGAAGGAAGTAAAGAAAAAAATCACCCACCAAGCACTCCATACAGATGGTTAACCGGCAAAGCTAAAATATGCGGCCCCAGTGTTTCTCACTGGGTTAATCCCGACGGTTCATTAAACCATGGCTTGTTAGGCTGTTGTATTCATATAAGAGGTTCGTCTAGTGAGGCGAGTCTAGCAGTGTGATTAGAGGAATTTGCGGGCATTGAAAGGATATAATAGGGCTCAGTGTGGTTAGGAGGACAAATGAAGCATATACAGTGCTAAAAAGCGGGCACGTCCTGTGCCACCGGGGCTTAGCCGAGAGACGAAAACTAGGAGTCGGATTCCTGAATAATAAGGATATAGCAGGTAACGTACACGAATTCTATAGCATTAACGAGAGGGTGGCAGGTCTTTTTGAGAAACTTAATAAGAGATACCAATTCAATGTCGTACAGGTCTAAGCGCCTGCATCCAGTCATGATGACCAGGAAGTCGAAAGCTTTTATGAAGGCGCGGAAGACGTGAAGCATCCATTGCGATTGATCCCCTGAGTTACTAAGCAAGGCGATATCATCAGCGAATCGCAATTTACTAAGGTATTCTCTATTAACTCTTATCCCCAATTCTTCCCAATCCAGGTCCCTGAATACCTCCTGTAAACACGATGTGAATAGCATTGGAGAGAGCGTATCTCCCTGTCTGACGCCCTTCTTTATTGGGATTTTGTTGCTTTCTTTATGGAGGCCTGCGGTGGCTGTGGAGCCGCTATAGATATCTTTCAGTATTTTTACATACGGCTCGTCTACACCTTGCTTCCGTAATGCCTCAATGACTGCTGAGGTTTCGACTGAATCAAACCCTTCATCGTAATCAATGAAAGCTATATATGTAAGGGTTGGTTTAGTCCGTACATTTCTCTATCACCTTATTGATAGTGTGAATATGACCTATTGTTGAGTAGTCTTTGCAAAATCCTGGCTGGTCCTTTCATGGAGAGAAGTCCAGGGTGTTCCTGATTTTATTTGCGATTACCTTAGTCTACTTGGTAGGCAACTGACAGTTAGCTGATCGGCCTATAATTTTTCAAGTCTTTGGCATGCCCTTTCTGATGGATTAAGATTATGTTGGCGTTCTTCCAAGATTCCGGTACGCTCGAGGTCATGAGGCATTGCGTATGCAGGGTGGCCAGTTTTTCTAGAACAACCCGCCCACTATCCTTCAACAAATCTGCTGTTACCTGATCCTCCCCAGCTGCCTTCCCCCTTTGCATAGCTCCCAAGGCTTTCTTTACTTCTTCCGGCGTTACCTGTAGGATTTCAAATTCCTCTAGACTATTCTCTCTTCCATTCTCGTCGTGGGTGCCACTGGTACTGTATAAATCTCTATAGCACTCCCCAGCCACATGAACTATCTCATCCATATTAGTAATGACATTGCCGGCTTTGTCTCTTAATGCATACATCTGATTCTTGCCAATTCCTTGTTTCTTCTTCACTGCGTTTAGGCTTCCTCGGTTATTGAGAGCATGTTCAATTCTATCCATATTATGCTTCCTTGTGTCAGCTGTCTTACGCTTGTTGATTAACTTGGAAAGTTCTGCCAGTTCTATTCTAGCTGTAGGGTTAGAGGTTTTCATACATTGGCGTTTCTTGATCACATTTTTCGTCTCCTGCGATAGCTTACTGGTATCCTGTCTAACGGAGTTACCACCGACTTCTATTGCACAGTCCTTAATAATGCCCACAAGATTGTCGTTCATTGCTTCGACACTAAGGTCCTCTTCCTGAGTTACAGCCGAGTACCTGTTCAGTAGCTTGATCCGGAATTCCTCTATTTTCCCTCTTACCGATAACTCATTCATCGGCTTCTTATGTACCAGTTTCTTCCGTTCCCTCGTCAAGTCTAGGCTAATTCGACTTCTTACCATTCTATGGTCTCTGCAGCGCACCTTGCCGAGCACGCCAACATCATGTATGATGCAACGGTTAGCGCAGAGTACGAAGTCTATTATATTTTTAGTCTCACCATTCAGGCTCTTCCACGTCCGCTTTGTTTATCCCGGTTGCGGAAGAAGGTATTCATCATCCGTAAATTATTCCGTTCTGCTATTCCTAGAACCAATACCATATCCCCCGCTGACTTGTCTCCAGCCTGTTCCTTGCCTACCCTGGCATTGAAGTCGCCCATCAGTGTAGTGAATTTTGTTTTGACTTTACCCATCGCCGACTCTACGTCTTCATAGAAGCTTCCGACTTGCTGATCATCATGACTGGATGTAGGCGCGCAGACCTGTACGACCTTCAATTTGTACCTCTTACTAAATTTCACAAGACCTGCCACCCTCTCGTTAAAGCTATAGAGTTTCTGCGTGTTGCCAGCTATATCCTTATTAATCAGGAATCCGACTCCTAGTTCTCGACTCTCCACTAAATCCCAGTAGCACAGGACGTCCTCGCTTTTTAGCAATGTATATGTTTCATTTGTCCTCCTAAGCTCACTGAGCCCTATTATATCCCATTTAATGCCCGCTGTTTCCTCCAATAGCACTGCTAGTCTCGCCTGACTAGATAACCTTCTAGCGGCAAACGTTGCCAGGTTCAGATTCCAAGGGCGGCCTGTCCGGACCCAGGGATTCTTAGCACCCTCTGCTGCGTCACAGGTCTGACTACCAGCGTGGTCAATTACTTCGCAGCTGCTGGGGACTGAGGGCCGGGGCTTTATTGTTGTATTCATATAGGAGGTTGTGGCCATGTACTGCACCAGGGTGGCCAATCCTGTTATGATCAGGGAGTGTGTTACCGGTTGTGGCCACCAGGGTAAGGCCGCACTCCAGGCCTGTTGCAAGCGAGGCGGATACTTTACCTCTACGCCATCGCTGCATTTATATATATTGTGAGCATTATTCATACGCTTCATATTCTCGCCTGTACATACTCATCATCACCGTTTTGGGGCCTGGTGGTGGGGCTCTCACTCGAGAGAATAAAGAAGAGACTGGCTGCCTAAACCTTGTCTCACAAGTGGTGGAGTGTGCTGCCCGGTTCCTTCGCCCTCTCGCTCCCGGTCTCTATCCAGCTTCACCTACGCTACATCCCTGGAGCTCCGCTCGGGTCGCCGCCTCTACCAACTGCACTCAACCATGTCGCAAGACCAGCAGACCAGTACCACGACATCCACCTCGCCTACTCCTGCGGGAACCCCTTCTTGGACAGTCACCAGCCCTCAGAAGGATCCACCGGTATTTGCTGGGCTTCAAGGTGACGACGTTGAAGACTGGTTGGAGCTATACGAGCGCGTGAGTGACTTTAACCCCTGGAACGAATCAGCAAAACTTGCTCACGTCGCCTTCTACCTAACCGGAGTTGCGAAAACTTGGTTTTACAATCATGAGCTCGATTTGGTCAACTGGAGCATCTTTAAACACCATCTACGCCAGATTTTCGCGAACTCGTCTGTCGGCTCCGATATCGCTAAGAAGAAGCTTGCTGAGCGTGTTCAGCACTTAGGCGAGTCCTACACTTCGTACATAGAGGACGTCCTCGCCCTCTGCCGCCGCGTGAACACCTCTTTGGCAGAGAGTGACCGTGTACGCCACCTGCTCAAGAGTATTGGAACTTCGGCATTCAATGCTCTTGTAGTGCTGAATCCCACTACCGTCGCCGACATCATCGGTACGTGTCAGCGTCTCCATGAGCTTCATATGCTCCACTTACACCCTGACACATGCATGTCCATATGCACGTACATGCATGCATACATGTATGCATGTATGTACGGCGAGCTACGTGCCACATACATGCACGTAGCTCGCCGTCCAACGACGGCGAGCTACGTGCCTTGATTCGCTCCATCATCCGTGAGGAACTGCACGCCCAAGCTTCGTCAAACCCTCCTGAGGTCCATCTGACGCCTCCTGGTGGCGGCCTACGCCATATCGTGAGGGAAGAGATAGCTGCCGTGACCTGCCCGCAAATCACGAGCCCGTACGCTCAGGTTGCCTCTATAGTGCCACCCTCCCAGCAGCCACCACAACAGGCACCTGCACCGCACATGTCCCTGAATCCTATCACGGCAAGACCATCGCCTGTTCCGTCGTATAACGCATGGAGCCCACCTCGACCAGTTTGTTACTACTGCGGCATCCGTGGCCACATTTCTAGGTTTTGCCGACGCCGTCAGCAAGATGAAAGACGTGGCTATGACGGCTTTGAAAGGGATCAGTTTTCTGGGCCTGTACCACGACGTCGGCGTTCTGACTACGATTATTATCCACGTCGTTCCCCATCTCCACAGGACTTCAAGACTGCCGATTCATTGCGTTTCCCGCGTCGTCGCTCTCCATCCCCGATGCGGCGCTCTTCTTCCCCTCTACGATCGGCTACTTCGTCCTCCGATCACCGCCGGAAAACTAAATGGTGCAGCTTCAGAAGGGAAAGCTGCATCTTTTGGACAATGTGAAACTCCTCCGGAACGCCCGTCAAATGTACTTTTGGTGTGTGTTGAAGGTGTCCGAATCGAAGCCTTGGTTGACACAGGTGCATCGCTTTCCGTTATTACTGCTGACTTGTGTTCTCGATTGCGAAAAGTGAAGACACCGTATAATGGCCCTCCCCTTCGTTGTGCTAATGCAGTGCTTGTTCAGCCTTCCGGTGTTTGCACTGCGTGCGTTTTCATTGATGGCATCCTCCACCACATTCAGTTCGTCGTGCTGTCTTCGTGCACTTATGCGTTGATTTTGGGATGGGACTTCCTCTCCTCCGCCTCAGATTTCATCTCTTGCCGTCAGCGAACTATTCCTATGACGGACACTGAATCTTCGTCTGCTGTCAATGCTGATAGCCTGCGTTTTGTCACGTCTACCGACTGTTTCCTTCCCGGGAGCAATGAGCATATTCTGACACTGACTTCCGACACTATTATTAATGGTGATGTGTTCCTTGCACCGAGCGGTTACTGCATTTCTGGTGGGCTTAGCCCACCAGGACGGTAGAGCGTTAATCGCTGTTCACAACCCTACTTCTTCGCCAGTTGTGCTCTCCCAGGGCTCTACTGTGACATGCTTTACTGACACCGAACCTCTTTCGCTGGTACCGCTCCACACCGAATCACCAGCTTTGTCTACCACAACTGATTATCACACTGCTGCCGCTGCTCTGACGGCCTCGATAAATCCCGATTTGACCACTGCGCAGAAAGAAGACCTTCTGGCACTCCTGCACAAACACAGAGCCTTATTTGACGTCCACTCCAAGCTTCTGGGGCGCACTTCCGTCGCAGTACATCGCATCGAAACCGAAGGCAGTTCGGTTGTACGCCGCCGCCCGTATCGCGTGTCTTCCGCAGAACGGAAAATCATTGCGGATAACGTTGATGACAAGCTCAAAAGAGACATCATTCGGCCATCCTCCAGTTCTTGGTCGTCTCCTGTCGTGCTGGTTCGCAAGAAAGACGGCTCTGTACAATTCTGCGTCGATTATCGAGCCCTTAATAAGATCACGCGCAAAGACGTATATCCGATGCGAAGAATTGACGATGCCATTGACTCCCTCCAGGGTGCAGAATATTTCTCTAGTCTAGACCTCCGATCCGGATACTGGCAAATCCTCATGCACGAAGCGGACAAGGACAAGACAGCCTTTGCAACACCAGACGGACTTTACGAGTTCAATGTCATGCCATTCGGTTTATGTAATGCCCCTGCAACATTTGAACGCATGATCGACACAGTTTTACGTGGCCTTAATTGGAAGACGTGTCTGTGCTATTTAGATGACATTGTTTTTTTTCTACAACTTTTCGTCAGCATCTTGAGCGCTTGGACGAAGTTTTCACATGCATTTCCAACGCTGGACTTCAACTCAACAGAAAGAAATGCCATTTTGCCAGAAAGAACATCAAAGTGTTGGGCCATCTTATCAGCAAAGATGGCGTTCGACCAGATCCTGAAAAGGTTGCTGCCGTGCTTCGCTTCCCTCGCCCTGAAAATCAAAAGCAATTAAGAAGTTTCTTGGGCCTGGCATCCTAGTTCCGCCGCTTCATCAGTCATTTTGCGGCCGTGGCGTCGCCGCTACACAAGTTGCTCACGTCGGGCACTGCTTTCCCTTGGACAGATGACTGCGAACTTTCTTTTTAAGACCTCAAACAGGCATTAACCACCGACCCTGTCCTCTGTCACTTCGATGTGAACGCACCAACTTGCTTGCACACCGACACTAGTGGCCATGGGATCGGTGCTGTACTCTTACAGCGTGATACCACCTCACGAGAGAGAGTTGTTGCCTATGTCAGTCGCGCACTCACAGCTGCCGAAAAGAATTACTCGATCACAGAACAGGAATGTCTCGCAGTAGTTTGGGCGATCCAAAAATTTCGACCATATCTTTACGGACGCCATTTCACGGTCATAACCGACCACCACGCCTTATGCTCGTTGTCGTCAATCAAAAATTTGTCCGGACGACTTGGTCGCTGGGTGGTACGCTTACAAGAGTACGATTTTGACGTTGTCTACAAGTCTGGGTAAAAAGCATCAAGATGCCGAAGCTCTCTCTCGCTGCCCGCTGCCACTATTAGCTTCGAGTACATCTCTCCATTGCTCGCCACTTGATGATGAGACTAAGTCGTCACTCCCGTTATTACCGTTATTACCTCTATCGGCTACTGACACGTTATCTTCCAATCGTGTCAGTCACCTCGCCTCGTGTCAACGTTCTGACCCCTACTGCAACAGCATTATCTAACGCCTGCGCGGAACTATATCTGCACCAAATGCCAGATTACGTCGACAACTGCAACTATTTAAGCTTGACAACGATGTGTTGTACCGCTACATATACAACTCCGACGGACACCGCCGGGTACCTATTCTTCCACGGTCGATGCGCACACAAGTCCTTCAAGCCTTGCACGACGACCCATCTGCTGGCCATTTGGGATTCCACAAAACATACCACCGCGTTAGGAGCCGTTTCTTTTGGCCAGGCATGTCTACCTTTGTGGCCAAGTACGTCGCTTCTTGCGTTCAGTGTCAACAGCGGAAACGAGCGACTTCGCCTCCTGCTGGGCTTTTACAGCCCATCCCATGTCCCGAGACACCCTTTGCCATCGTTGGGATAGACCTAGTCGGCCCTCTGCCCATAACGCCGGCAGGTCATCGATGGATCGTGACAGCTGTTGATCAGCTCACACGTTACGCAGAGACCGCTCCTCTACGCTCTAGTTCGGCCTCCGACTTTGCCACCTTCTTTCTAGATGCCATCGTGCTGCGCCATGGGGCACCTCTTGTACTGTTAAGCGACCGCGGCAAGACTTTCATGTCAACAATGCTCGCAGAACTACTCGGAGCTTGTGGCACAGTTCATAAGACGACATCCGCATATCACCCACAAACAAATGGCTTAAGCGAGCGATTTCATCGCACACTAATAGATATGATATCAATGTATATCGGGCCAAACCCCGACAATTCGGACAAACTTTTACCTTTCGTGACTTTTGCTCACAACACCGCTATCCAACGAACTACAGGATACTCACCTTTCTACCTAGTTTACGGCCGTTCACCGACATTCACCATCGACGCCGCTTTCTTCAAAGCCCTAACTAACACCTCGGCCAGTATACCCGAACAGTTCGTCTCGATACTTGAGGAATGCCGTCAACGTGCTCGCTTCAACACAGAAGTCAGTCAGCTAGATCGCAAGCAACGTTACGACATCTCTCGTCGTGACGTCTCCTTTCATCCTGGAGAGGAAGTGCTCCTTTGGGCGCCCATTCGTACACCCGGTTTATGCGAGAAGTTTGAATCCCGCTTCCTTGGACCCTATATTATTAATGAACAAACATCTCCCGTCAACTATCGCGTTACTCCCGTAGACGTTTCTTCCGACCATCGTTGTCGTGGTTCGGAGATTGTTCACGTTTCGCGCCTAAAACGATTCGTTCGGCGTTCCCCTCCTGGCTAAGTCGGGGCCTGGCTGGCCGTTTGCGCGTGCGGGGAAATTAGCGTGAGCATTATTCATACTCTTCATATTCTCACCTGTACATACTCATCATCACCGTTTTAGGGCCTGGTGGTGGGGCTCTCACTCGAGAGAATAAAGAAGAGACTGGCTGCCTAAACCTCGTCTCACAATATATATATATATATATATATATATATATATATATATATATATATATATGTCATCTTGTATCTGACAATAAAATTTCAGTGAACATTAAGTGCTTGACCTCGTTTTGTGCCTGTGACCGCTGCTCCACACACTTTAAATGGAAAACCAACTAGCCCAAACAATCACCCTTCTTTATAGCTGTTGTCTTAGCGGAGATAAAGAGCATGGTTCACTTTTGCCACAAGACCTGTCACCACAAAAGCGAATTCACAACGTAAGTGGAAATGTTTAAAGGTGCGTTTTGTTTCGTCGAAGTGGCCATGTCTTTCTCTAGTGAGCAGAATGTAAAAATGATCCTTGCCTAGGGAGCTGGAAATGAAAAGAAGGGCAAGCCCGCAAATATATGTCAGTCTTGGAAGTGTGGCGGAATACACCAAACGCGTTGACTATCCTCGGGAATGATGAAAACCTGAGACAAACCGGCAGCATCAACAAACAGCGGCGGGGGACTCCATCTTTGAGTCCTAGATTACGCATTGATGTTCTAACATTTATGGCCTCAATCCCTCGTGCAAGCGTGTGGGACGTAGCTGCCCAGGGACTCACCGTTGATGTCTGCTTCATGAGGGGTTCCCAGGGCTCAGAACTCGCTCCTCTTTTATTCCTGCTTTATATTATTGATCTCCCCCTACACACCTCAGTTATAATACGCCTTTTTGCTGAATATTGTCCTCTGCATCATAATATAAATCTCGTACATGTCATGTTGACCTTAACTATTATTTCGCCGACTTCTACAACTGGTTTAAAGCTGAGCAAATGAGTATCAACTTTTCCAAAACTGTCTCCATGTCCTTTACACGACGCTCATACCTTTTCTTCTTTGTCTATGCCTTTACCAATATAACTTTAATAAATCGAGTGTTCGAATTCAAATATTTAGGTATCCTACTAACACACGATTGGTCATGGTCGAAACAGATTGATGTCACCTGTAACAAGGCCTTTAAACGACTAGGTTGCACACATCGCACGCTGCGTCTTGGTCAGCAAGAATCTAAAGGTCTATTATATAAAACCCTTATTCGCCCCATGCTCGAATATGGTTGCGTGGTATGGAATCGGTTGAAACACTGTGACGTCAAAAAACTAGAATCTGTGCGAAAAAAAGGCAATGCGCTTTGTTTGTAGGAGATGTGAGAAGAACTTTTCTCCGTCTAACATTCTTACCCTCCTTGGTCTCACTCCTCTTGCAGAGCGTCGCAAACTTGAATGACTAACATTCCTTCACACGTTAATGAATTCAACTCATCTCTCATATCTAAATTACTATTTCACTTTGTACCAACCCTCATCTACGAGGAGTCACCACGCTCTAAATATTTCAATCTTTTTTGCCTGCACTGATTCCTTCAAATACATCTTTCTTTCACCAACAATTGGTTCGGAATTATTTACCGGGCAACATCCGCTCACTACCACTGCAACAATTCGCACAAGGTTGTTTATAAATGCGTGTATGTTTGTTGTTCATCGCACTCCTGCGTAGCCTCATTGAGGCTGCAATAAGTATAAATAAAACAAATATATATAAATAAATAAGTAAATGTAGAAGTCATCAGTTTGGAGGACTCTAACGAAGGTTGTTCACCCGTACCGCCTTAACCTGCACCAATGTTCGGAAGCTAAGGATCTGTAGAACAGTCTAAATCGCTCAATTTTAGTCCTCACAAAAGCCGATCAGTCACCGGACTTTCTGAGCAACATCACGTGCTCAGATGAAGCCAATTTTCACGGAAAGGGCCAAGTAAATTTGCATAGTACACACTATTGGAGTCACTACAATGAACACTGGGTAATGCGCAATCGCCACCCGTACCAGTGGTGCCGATGGTGAAGTGCGGAATTTACGCCAGTCCAAGAATCAGTCCCATCTTCTTCGATCACACACTGACTGGACAATGTTACGTAGACGAAATCTTTGAAGGAGTGCTGGATCAGTTTCTCAACGAAGTCCCGCTGTCACGTCTACCACTTCTGTGCTATCAGCAAGAGGGAGTATCAGCACACCACAGCAGACGAGCACGAAACTGGCTGGATGCGACTGGCTGGATTGGCTGGCTAGGTCACCTCACCTCACACTTATCAATTAATTTTTTGGGGGTTATGCCAAAGGTCGCGCTTACACGATCGAGACGGACGTCAGATTACCTTAAGACAAGGATAACGAATGTCTGACGTAGAATTCACGCATCGGTCATCAAGGAAGCCACTCAAGATGTGGTAAAGCGGACTCTGTACTGCGTAGCCGCAGAAAGAGACCTATTCGAACACGTCCTCTAGGCTGTATCTGGTGTTCAACGGCGCTTACGAATTTATGGATAGTGAGGGCACACTGACAGCTGATGTATTTTCCGTTTGTTTTTTGTGCAGGCCAATTCGGCACATCTAGAAGTAGTTATTTACTTTCTTGAACGGATCGGTTTTGCCTTTTCTGAACACGCGGATCACTTCGCGGGCTGTTTATCTCGCTTTTATCTTCCGCAATGAACCTGTTTTTGCAGCATGTATACACCCACATGAAAACAAAAACCGTCACTTTAATTAAACTGTGGTCCGCAGCAAGTTTCCCGCGCAAACTATTGACACGTGTACTTGTTTATATTTTTTTCGGGTGAGAACTTTTCGCCGTCTACCAAATGTTATCGCTCAGCGCGCGACGCGCCCGCATGTACCGAAAGTTTCTCGAATGTTCTCGATAGTTCTTTCTGCTGTCTGTTGTCACCGAAGGTTGTGTAATCTGATCGCATGCGCGACGGGAATTCTGTAGAACTTTCTGAAAGACAGGTGGCACCAGCGAAAGGAAAAAATTATTATGGGGTTTTATGCCCCGCGCTGAGCGACTTGGCAGCGGTGGCAACAACGTGTCTACATCGTTAATGGTGATACTTCCCCTGTTGCAGATCGCACTTCACCTTCCTAAGCAATCCCGCGGCCGGGAGCCTGGAAAAACGACAGTTCTGCTGCTGGGAACCGACGCCATTTCTGTAGTAATCACCACCGCGTTTGTTCATCGAATTCGAGGCGTGCTACAGTCAGCACGCTACCGTCAGCCCTGAGCCAATCTGTGCAGGCGCTGACTGGGAGCCCGTACAAAATAAAACGCGAGCGCGTGGATCATTCGACTACTTGGCAGTGGCGGCAGCCACGTGTCTACATTGTTAATAGCAAAACTGCTCCTGTGGCCAGGTTAGTGCAAGATTACTTAAAGTTGAAATGGATTGGACCAAATGCTACTGCCGCTGCTGCCTCCTCTGCTGTTATTGATTGCTTGTCTAAACGCACTTTATGGCATTTTGCAGAAATGTCCGATCACGAAAACCAAGTGTCTAGCGTGTGTTCGTCCTATAAGTTACCTATTTGTGACGATGGGCCGAGAGTCACATGCACGGAGTGTCAATACGCATATCATTTCGGTAGATGTGCGGGCGTGACAGAAAAATCATTTAGAGCAAATACCAATGCTGCAAAGCAATCGTGGTGCTGTCTACTGTGCAGGGAAAATGTTTCTCGCACAAGTAACAAAGAAGGCAATGTTTCTGATCTTGATGTCAGGCATGCTCTTGCCTCTATCCGCGAGAAACTTGATAATTTGCCAGAATTAACAAGAAAAATGGCAGAAATGGAAGAATCTGTGCAACATATTGCCGCAGCAACGCGCGACTGAGGCAGAGAAAGAAGAAGTAGAGTGTGCGCGCGCGATCTCGGGGTAGTCTGCGCCAGCTGGGCCTGGCCTGTAGCTTCCCTCTCGGACCTCGTTTCACCCTGTAAATAAACTAATTCGTAACATCTTTGGTGGACGTGCGGGGTAAATCTTGGGCGATCCTGGACGACCCAGCTCTACCAACTGTCCAACGGAGTAGACGCTTGGCCGATTACGGAGAAGGTAATGACGACCCCACCTGCGGCGGACTAGACAGCAATCACGCAGGTCAGGCTGGCTACTGGACGCTGCGAGAGCCACCCACCTTTTCGGAGAACGCGAACGAAGACGTCGACGACTGGCTTAAACACTACAACAGAGTAAGTCGCCACAACAACTGGAGCACTACGAAGCAGCTCGATAACGTGTTTTTTTTCTCGCTGGAACCGCGCTCCTCTGGTTTGAAAACCACGAGAGCGTTCTGACAAGCTGCGTTAATTTTGTAGAAGAATTCACCAAGCGCTTCGGGGACCCGATCTCTAAGAAAAAGAAGGCTGAGCAGACGCTTTCCCAACGAGCTCAATTACCTGGTGGAACGTGTACAACGTACATAGAGGCTGTTCGGAAATTATGCGGAATCCTCAGCGCTACCATGACAGACGAAGACAAAGTAGGACATCTACTTAAAGGAACCGTTGAAGATGGTTATAATTTTCTTATAACGAAGGAAGACCTTAGTACTCCGTCTGATCTGAAGAAACACTGCCGGGCGTTCGAAGCGCTGAAAATGAGAAGGATTGGGCCAAAGCTTGGACGCTTGGACAATGTTACTACTATTGCAAGTGTGTCCATCCCCAACCCACGACGACATCTCCTTGGTGATTCGGCACGTGGTTAAACAAGAGCTTGAAGGCCTTAACGTTGTTGACGACGCTCACGTGTGCCATCAGTGTGCATTTCATCATCACTCTCGTGTGCCACCGGCCACCTGGGCATCTCAGAGTTACCGAGAACCTCGCAGGACTTATGCTGATCGTACGGAGAGCAGCAACTTGCCACCGCAACCGACAAGTCTGGGGCACCGACAAGATGCACCACAACGATTTGTTCCGCGGGTTCTTCCCTCCTACAACCAGCCGGAGAGTGCGTTTCTACCCATGACACCCATGTCACCGGTGTCACCCGCGACAAGCCGCGACTCCCGCATTTGCTACAGCTGCGGTGTGCCTGGACACATTGCTAAGTATTGCCACCGCCGCCAGCAGCGTGCTCCACGGTTTAATTCCTACACACCCCGCGTGCCCGCTGACGAGCCCTGCCGTATCCCAGTTCCTTCCAGCGGCTACAGCAGGGACGCGCTAACCGCAGCGACTCCCCGTTTCCGATCGCAGCCTCACACCACCACCGACACGACAACGGCGCTCTCCATCACCTCGTCGTCGCTCGTTATCACCGCCGGCGTTCTCTCCGTGTCACAAGATGTGTGTTTGCCCCCTCAGACTGCAACGTTTGTACCTGTCAATACTACTCGCCCTCGTACAGGTTCTTGTTGTGGTTTAGCGAGCCCGATTATAACAATGCGCTCAAGAAAAATGCGATAGTCCTTCGCTCCCCCGTTGTCACCACTGATGGTTGTACTCGTTTGTGGACAGTGAACGTAGTAGTAGTATGTTTATTTGGCCATATTATATACAATATGCCCTCGAGGTGAGGCTACAGGAGGTAGACCAAGCATACCTCCTGACAAGGCCTACACCCCGATCACACATCATGGAAACGGGGGCCGAATGAACAAAAGAAAAGGAAAAAAGAAAAAAAACAATGAGCAAACATGATCACAATAGAAAAATAGTTAATGATAGACAATAATAAATATCAATTAACAATAAACAAAACATTATACAGAATTATACAGAACAAAACAAGTATACAGAATTAGCTGAAATTTAACCCGGGGGGGAAAAGAATCGTCAGTTTTTCTTAAATACAGACACACTATAACTTTCTAAAGCAATCTGAGTAAGAGAATGGTAGGCATTACACAATGTTATAATTTGATAATCGGTTGTTTGTTTACCATAATTTGTTCTGGGTCTTGCAGTAGATAGGGCAACGGAACGTAGACCATACGCAACGTTTCGTGAATTATAAGTATTAGAAAAAGAGTTAGAGTCATGCTTAATTTTATAAAAAATGTGAAGAGCCAAACTAAAATTGTATAAATGAAAGAAATTGCGAACATGAAATGTTTCGAAAAGATTTGCTTCAACAGATGAACTTGAACTTAATAAACGTAGAGCTCTTTTCTGGAGAGAAAGCAATTTGTGTGAATCAGTTTGTGTGAATCATAACATTGCCGCTAGAACTTAAACTGGCAAGTTTTGATCAACAAGCCATAGTCAGCTTCGGGACGGTCTAAATGTAAACTGCCGAAAAAAATCGAACCCCGATTCCAACCATGATCATTCTGCAGACTTTAGGCGCATGATTAACAAGCCGCTGTCGTCTAGTGAGCAGTGTCTGCTGGAAGCTGTGCTCGCTCGCTACGCCACAGTGTTTGATTTTGCTCAAGGCCAACGGGCGTCCCATACACCACCGGCGTCTCGTATGCAACACCGCATCCATACAGGGCAAGCAACGCCAATTCGTCAGAAGCCCTACCGCGTTTCACCTCCAGAGAGACAAGTCATCGCCGAGCAGGTCGAAGAAATGTTACAGAAAGGAGTGATCCAGGAATCGTGTAGCCCTTGGGCTGCTCCTGCGATCCTAGTCAAGAAAAAAGATAACTCATGGAGAGTCTGTGTTGATTATCTCAGCCTAAACACCGTCACAAAGAAAGACGTGTATCCCGCACCTCCACCAAAGATGTTACGAATGATATTTATTTACAGGGTGAAACGAGGTCCGAGAGGGAAGCTACAGGCCAGGCCCAGCCGGCGCAGTCTAAGAAGTTTGATGAATTTGAAAGACATGTTTCCCGCCAGGACACTGAGATCAAGGCGCTGAAGAAGAAAGTAGTGGAACTGGAAGCAAACGACGACGTGACCCAAGTTTTCTAAACGTAGCTACAACAAAATGTTAATGACCTTAGATACCGATGCAGGAAACTTGGAGATACACGGCATTGCAGTTGCACCCAACGGAAATCTACTTTCCTCATTAAACCCAATTGCACCAAAACTTGAAGTCCCGTTCTAATGGCAGAAGACGTTCAAACAATACACAGATTGCCTGCTCGACAGGGTAGGACGCCGGCAATAATCGCACGTTTCACCAGACAGACAACAAGAGACTCAAGCTGAAAGCTAATAAAAAAGCCAAAAATGGGGAACCACGCATCATTATCCCGGAATACATGACTCGATATAACAGAGACTTCCTTCGAACTGAAGGAGAAAGGGCGAAAGAAAGTTAGCGGTTATCGTTTTGTCTGGCATACGAGTGGGAAAATCCTCGTCCACAAAGATGAAGGAATGAATGTCATTCATATCAAAGGAGCAAACGACCTGGACTATCTCAAATAAGTGCTGCGTAAGCACAGTATGTAAAGAAAGAAAAATGATACGCTGTCTGTATCACCTTCCGACTGGCCTGAACCGCACTGCTTCGTCTTTTTCACCTACATCCATTAAAGCGGTACATATCAATGCACGATGGGTGAAAAATAAAGCACAATTGCTAGAAGAATTCTTTAGTGAATTTCAATTCAAGTTCTCCGTGATAATGTTGAGTGAAACATGGAGCACTAGCGCAGATAATGTCTATAAAATGGCAAATTATAGAACATACTACCTTAACAGACCTGTTGGTCGTTGCGAAGGAGTAGTACTACTGCTGGAAGCGAATGAAAATTCACATCCAGCAGTCGTGCATCCAGCAGTGCATCCATCAATGGGCTCTGAATTGCATCCAGCAATTCTGAGCCCATTCAGTACAATTACACCGGATTATGAGATCATGTCATTGTGTTTGGGTAAATTTCTTTACTCCGTCTGTTACCACCCGCCAAGCGGAAATGTAGCTTCCTTTTTTTTAATTCTATGACTATCTTTTGTGTTACGTAGCGGACGGTGGTTACACGCGTATTGCTGGAAGTGATTTCAATCGATGTGAGCAGGGATAATCATGCTACTAGAGAATTTAAAATGTTATTGCCTTCGAATGGTTTTATGAATATGCTCGAAATACCTACTAGAATAACAATTGAAAGTCGGTCTACTTTAGATTTGTTCATTACTAATTTCTCCCATCCTAAAATAGAGATTGGTGCCTTATCATGCCCTTTCAGCGACCATCTACCAGTCTTTTCGTGTATGGGGACGGCAAACCAAACATTAAACAGCCAGAAGGTATTAGATACCAACATATAACCAATGTTACTCTTTGTGATTTTCGGGATGCTGTTAAGCAAGTTGATTTGACGCACACTGCTTGCCTTAATAATGCCAATGAAGCCTATAATAAGTTTATTGATCTCTTTAAACAGCTATACCACTCCTACTCTCCCTCTAAAACATGTAAACAGTCTCGAAAAATTCTCAAACCGTGGATCACCCCTGAGTTTCGGAATGAAATCAAGTATAAAAATAAGCTATACAGAAGGTTTTAATGAGACGTGCGGTAGAATATCTGCATTTATTTAAACAGTCCTGAAATAGGTTAACAAAGAAACTGCCATCACCTCGAACGGAATGTTACAACATATATTTAGAAGTGAAGAAGGGCCGCCGTGATGTGATTCGGACCCGTTAAACTCGTTGCTACATCGCATTCAGCCACAAAAACATGTGCGCAATTTAAATTTAAATGTTGGTTGTAAAGAGCTAACGCGAAGTGAACTCGTAAACGCCTTCAATGATTCTTTTACAAAAAGAAAAACTAATAGTTCGTTGTCGGAAATATAAGAGTAGATAAACTTTCATAATGTTAATACAATATTTTTAGATCTTGTGACAAGGGATGAAATACTAACTGTTATACTCAGCCTAAAATGTAGCAGGTGCCGAGATATTGATGACATTCAGATAAAGCCTGTAAAATACGTTACAGGAATCATAGCGCCAACCATCATATATATTTTTAACCTTTGTTTCGCTACATCGGTATTTCCACAACAAATGCAGATTGCAAAAGTAACTGTTTTACTTAAAAAGGGAGATAGAAATGATTTCGGCAATTATAGACCTATGTCCGTACTACCTGTCTTCGCGAAAGCACTAGAGAAAATTTTACACTCTTGATTTACCAAATATATAGATAAATGCAATTTGCTAACACCATGTCAACTCGGATTCCGAAAAAACAAATCTACTGAACTGGCGCTTTTAGAACAAAAAGAGTATGTTCTGTCACAATTCGAAAACATATCTTTTGCGATTGGAATGTTCGTCGACTTTTCAAAAGCATTTGATCTTGTAAACCATGAATTACTTCTAGAGAAACTATGGTACTACGGAATCCGAAGACAGGCTACAAAACTAATAAAATCCTACTTGTCGAAAAGAAAACAAACAGTTGACATACATAATGCATACTCAGAAGTAAAACCTGTTTATTCTGGTGTCCCACAAGGCAGTATATTAGGACCACTACTTTTCAATATTTACCTTAATGACATTGTAAACATTAACCTATGTGCCGCATTCATAATATATGCACATGATACAAGCATCTTTTTTTTCTCCGGAAGTGACATTTACGAACTGATACAATCGTGCAACACGACGATGATCTCGCTGAAAAAATGGTCCCAATATAATCATATGCGTGTTAATGAGAGCAAGACAAAAGCGGTAATCTTCAGGCCGAAAAATAAACCGGTTTCTCCACGCAAAAGTATCCTATTTAACTCCAGACAAATAGAAATAGTTGATAATTTTAAGTGTCTCGGTGTAGTATTTTCTTCAACTATGTCATGGACAGCACATGTGGACCAAATTGTCAAACAATTAGCTCAAATAACTCGCGCAATAGGCTGAATTAGATACATTCTTCGTCAGCCAATTAAACTGCTTGTTTACAATTAATTATTTTATTCTCACATTAACTATTGCGAGCTGGTATGGCGCACTGCAACACCGTCCTGCCTACAGACAAATTATATTTTGCAAGAAAAGTTTCTTGGCAATGTCTTTAATGCAAATTATGGAACAACCACCAAACGCTTTTTTCTTGAAACTGGCATAATCAAAATCTTTAATTTGTGTCGGTATCGACTCGGCGTTCGTTTTAAAATAGAAACAAGAAATAATATAAGTCACATTCGGCATTTGGCAAACTTACAAGAAAATAAAAAGAGTTACCCTTTCAGACACCCCGAAAACTGGTTGGTGCCAACAGCACGCATCATATACGGGGAAATAGCGCCTTCAACACACACTTGCTTCCCTTGTCGACGCGTACGAATCTGCTAACATCTACTTGTTTACCTGTACCCAACGAGGTATACGTCCGATCTGCAATTCATATGCAAAACAATGTACCACTGAGTAATATTTAGGTGTAGTTAAGCTTAATATAGGATGTTTTCCTTGTTCTATATTTATTGTGTCCATTATCTTTTGTCATTGGTGCTGTTATTTGATGCATGTTATTTGACGAATATTTTAAATAAGTGTAACCACGCTTGTGACGAAGTAATTTGGTTTCTGCACATGTAAGTGCAGATAAGATTTTGTTTGGTCTTCTTATGTTCTTGCTATATTTTCTTATTTTTTTAACATGAAGCCGTCATGTCTGCGATGAGATTGCCTGTCGCTGCTGCTTTGTATTTCGAGGTAGCGGCCGAGTCAAGCTTTTTAGACAGCTTTTTCTGCAACTCCCCTGTCTGTATCTCTTGATGCAGAAATTAATTATTATTATAAAACCACTTTCTGATTATGAGGCGCGCTGTAGTGAAGGACTCCGCAAAGTTTGACCACCTGGGCTTTTTTAACGTGCACCTAAATCTCAGTACACCGGTGCTTTCGCACTTCGCCCCCATCGAAATGTGGCCGCCGGGGCTGGGATTCGATCCTGCGACCTAGTGCTCAGCAGCCCAACACCATAGTCACTGAGCAACCACGGCGGGTACCAACAATTAGTCTGGAAACTTCGATAGCTCATGTATAAAAGCCGATGGGCTTCACCGGCAGATTTTGATGATCTCCGACCGTGTTCGCCGCTATCGCTGTGCTTTGAGAGTAACTTACTTCTTGTGGACACAAGTTCGCCCAATAAAAGTTGGTTTCGTCATTTACAGAGTTACAGCTGTATTATTCGCCCTCACTACTACGCGGTATGTGGTGCAGGTGCTAGTGCGTTCATGTACCGAAAGCCCCCGCAAAGCCGTGAGCCAAGCCCCAGCGAGGAAGGCAACAGCAGCGTCATCAAGGACAAGCGAGCTAGCCGCAGGCTGCAAGGACTACGCCCGGAGCACGTACTTTTACCTAAGAAGACCAGGAAGTGCACGGCCACGACAGCAGCTACAATGATGTCCGTAAGTGTCGCCAACACCTATAATGCTGCAGCAGCCCAGGAAGCCACCCGGAAAGCTGGCTGGAGACGCATGAGAACGTCGCTACGTTTAACAGCTGGCAAGCCGCGACATATGTCTATTTCGCATTGCAAGACGCCGTCAGTACGTGGTTCGAAAATCGAGAAGCCACTTTAACGTCGTGGGACCTGTTCTGAAGCGGCTTCCTGCATACATTCACAAGCATGGTACGCAGAAAGCGAGGCCCAGCTCTACAAAAAACATGAGTGCAGCTGCACAATGAGACCATCGCGATCTTCACGGAGGAGGGGAGAGGTCTATTCCAGAACGCCGACCCGGAAATGTCTAAGGAGACGAATGTCTGCCTACACATGTGTAGTTTGAAAGAGGAACGTTTCGCTTGAATGGGGGGGGGGGGGGGATACGAAGCCCACCGAAGACGGCTGTCGCGTTTCTTCGCGAGGCCACCAGCATCGAAACGACACTGGGAATGCGAAACCGGCAATTAAATCGCCACACGGGCTCAACAAAGAACGCCCGAACTCAATCCCTGGGCACAGACAATCTACTCGAGACTATCAGAGCGGCCGTGTGGAAGGAGCTTCAGAAGCTGCGTCTTTCATGTCAACGTCAAGTAGCTTCGATTGCCAACGGCGTGCACGAGGAGCTCCAACAATCACTCCGAGTACCACAATCGCCACCGTAGCCCGCCGTCACGTTCGCCCTCCGCGCGTGCACAAGGGCCCGGAAACACCACAGTTCCGTCGTCCGCCACCGCCTTTAGGCCAACCTATCGCCCCGCGCAGCATTCTAAGGAAGACTGAGGTTGCACGAACCCCCGACCACCGTCCACTCTTCTAATACTGCAAAGAAGTCGGCCACATCTACCTCCGACGTCCTTACCGCGAGATGGCACTGCGAGTATTCGCGGTCATTGCACCGCACTCTGAGGAAGGTGAACGCCCTCGTGATATCGCCGACTACTTTGCCGATACTCAGTGAAGCCCTCGAGAACCATCCCGTTCGCCGTCACCACGCCGCTACCTGCCGCCGCAGCACCGTCCATACACTGGCCCGCCCTAGACCGGTCGGTAAGCACATATCTGAAATCTTAAAAGCAGCAACCGGCGGGTGTGCGGTTCCACTTTGTTGAACTGACGAAGACCCTCCGCCGCCGACGAAGACGCCGAAGAGACTATCTCGACGAGATAAACACCACACCTCACCATCCCGACGAAACCTCGTAGCAAAGAACGCACCAACCAAAGATCTGACGACGCGATGTACCAGCCACATGTACAGACGACGCATTCGTGATCCGACACCAAGACCTAACGGCAACGCAAGACAAAGAACAACCAACCTCGACGAGCTTTTCGACGTCCAAGGAGTCATTGCTTTGGTAAACACAGGAGCCCACTAGTCTGTCATCAGCGAATCATTCACCACCAAAATGAAGGAAGTCAACTCTGCATGAAATGGCTCTCACATTTGCACAGCTGGAGGACACATCATAACGTCAAAGGGAATCTGCAGGGCAAGAATTACAGTCTAAGACCGGACCTACTCTGCAACACTCGTTGTCCTCCAACAGTGCTCGCGAGACGTAAATCTCTATATGGACTTCCTGAACCAACAGGGCGCCATCATCAATCTGAGGTCAAATCAATATAACGTTGTCCACAGACTAAGTGATACCGACGGAGAGGCCTTCCAGTCAGCGTGTCTTGAGTACACTTCAGTACCAAGTCAGCATCCCGCCTCGCTCCAGCATTGTTATTTCCGTCGGCAGCGAAACACCCACCGACGTAGAAGGCGTCATTGAGGGTTATCAACGTCTACTAATAAACCATAAAATCATGAAATTTGTATCACAAGAGGGATCGCTCAAATGCACGGAGTGAAAGCGAAAGTGATGCTGACATACTTCAGCCAGGAGTTCTGGAGGCCAGCACTGTGTTTGTCCTGTCCAATGCTGCCGCATATACCCCGACGACCGTAGCTCTCGAACCAAACTTTGACATAAGTCCCTGCGTAAACGGTAACAGCTCAGAACCCTTCTCCAACGATACAAAGACTGCGTTTCGACCTCATCGAGGATTCCACAAACACCAGTGACAAAGCATCGCATAATAACCGAAGAGTGCGCTCGACCACTCCGTCAGAGCCCTTATCGAGTTTAGACGGGAGAACGTGAAGCTATTAGGCAACAACTCGACAAAACGCTGCACGACAGCATCATCCAGCCATCGAAAAGCCCACGGGCATCTCCTTTAGGAATGGTGAAGAAAAATGACGGAACATTACGCTTCTGCGTCGATTATCATCGACTGAACAAGATCACGAAGAAGCACGTATATCCTCCCACGGATAGGCGACGCATTGCGTCGGCACTGCAACGCTAAATACTTTACATCAATTTACAGTGTTCACGGAATGAAACGCGTCAATTTAGGACTAAGTAATGCACATACTTTCGTTTCAACCAGCCGCAGTTCATGTCACATCGACGTAATTCTGGCGCGTACACTTACATCGGAGTCCTCATCATCCGGTGACCAAATTCCTAGCGACATGACATGGTGCTCTCGCGTACTTTGCACATATGTAGGGTTCTACTAAATGCTCCGTGTCCCATTTCATTCCGTAGGCACTGTACTTCAAGTCTGGACATTGGCAAATAGAAGTCGACGAAAGGAGTCGCGAAAAGACGGCCTTCATCACCCCAGACGGCCTCTACGAGTTCAAGGTTATGCCATTCGGACTGTGCTCGGCGCCTGCAACGTTCTAGCGCGTGATGGACACGGTTTTAGCAGGATTGAAGTGGCAGACCTGTCTCGTTTACTTGGATGACGTCGTCGTCTTCGCCGAAAATTTCGAAGATCACCTCAGGCCGCTTGCGACAGTACTAGATGCCATCAAGTTATCAGGGCTTACTCTGAAGCCGGAAAAATGCCGCTTCGCTTACGATGAGCTTCTGTTCCTAGGCCACGTAATCAGCAAATCTGGTGTCCGTCCAGACCCGCAAAAGACAGCTGCCATCGCACAGTTCTAGCAACCCATCGACAAGATGGCAGTGCGTAGATTCCTTGGCATTTGTGCCTACTACTGGCGCTTTGTCAAGGACTTTTCACGCATCGCTGAGCCATTGACACGTCTAACTAAATGTGATGTTGAGTTCAAGTAGGAAACGCCGCAGGCCGACGCATTTGAAGAACTCAAACGACGCATGCAGTCGCCGCCGGTACTTGCGCACTTCGACGAGTACGCCGATACAGAAATCCATACTGACGCCAGTAGCCTAGGCCTCGGTGCCGTCCTAGTCCAGAAGAAGGACGAACATGAATGGGTGATAGCTTAATGTTAGACGGTCGCTGTCAAAAGCGGAAAGCAATTATTCTACGGCCGAAAAGGAACGCCTTGCCATCATTTGGGCTACAGCAAAATCATGCCCTTACCAATATTGCAGGCCATTCAATGTCGGCGGTGACCATCATTCGTTGTATTGGATAGCGAATTTGAATGACCCTTCAGGACGCCTGGCGCGATGGAGCCTCAGACTGCAAGAATGTACAATCTACAAGTTCGGACGAAAACACTATAATTTCGATTGCCTATCGCGCGACCCCATTGACCCACCACCGCAAAATGACGAGTAACGACGCCTTCCTTGGAATATAGGTGTGGAACACTTCGCTGAACAACAACGAGCAGAGCTGCAGCTTAAAAGCCTCGTCGAGTGTTTCGAAGGGAACACCGACGTTGTCCCTAGCTTAAATGCCCTCGCTTAAATTCTCTTAGTTCTCACATCAAAACAACGTACTCGTGAGTAAGAGTTTCTGAATAGTCCGCTCCAACTACCTTCTTGTTCCCCCAGCGCTGTGTGCAGAAGTACTGCACGCCCTACATGACGATCCGACCGCTGGGCACCACGGATTCTCCCGGACGCTATCGGGGATACAGGAAAGGTATTTCTGGCTGTGCCTGATCTCCGAAATTGCCCGTTACGTCAAGACATGCCGAGACTGTAAGTGATGGAAGAACCGCCGATAAGGCCAGCGGGATTACTACAGCCGATCGAGCCTCCTTGCTAACCATTTCAGCAGAGCGGGATGGATTTGTTGGGACCCTTTCCGACATCAAACTCCGGAAATAAGTGATCGTCGTGGCGACGGACGACCTCTCCCGCTTCGCTGAAACGAAAGCTCTGCTAAAAGGCAGCGCAGCCGAAGTGGCAAAATTCTTCGTCGAGAACATCCTGCTGCGACATGGCGGCCCAGAAGTCCTCATCACCGACAGAGGAACGGAGTTTACAACGGAGCACACCCAAGCCATTCTGCAATACAGTCAGACAAGTCACAGGAGGACAACTGCCTACCACCCGCAGACAAGTGGTCTGACGAAGCGCCTTAATGAGGCCCTGGCCGACACGCTAGCAATGCACGTCGACGTCGAACGCGAAGCCTGGGATACCGTCCTGCCTTACGTAGCTTTCGTTTACAACACGGCGGTGCAATAAACAACGCAGATCACGCCGTTCAAGCTGGTTTACGGCAGGAACCCGACGACGACTCTCGACGCCGTGCTGCTGCCGGTCCCGATGAAGAGAACCTTGACATCGCCACCTATCTCCAGCGCGCCAAAGAAGCCCGACAGCTCGCCCGCCTGCGGACCAAGAACCAGCAGAGGACCGAAACACGACCCCACAACCTTCGACGCCGCTACGTTGAGTACCAGCCCTGCGATCATGTTTGGGTTCGGACCCGAATACTGAAACGAGGAGTCAGCGAGAAGGTTTCACACCGCTATTTCGGACCCTACAAGAACATCCGACGCATTGGCGCACTCTATTATGAGGTTGTGCCAGACGGCCCTTCTCTATCACAGCGGCGCCGCTCCCGACCTGAAGTAATTCATGTTGTGTGCTTTAAGCCGTTGTACCAGCACTAAGGAACTTTGGGACTTTGCATAGCTGAACTTTGGACTTTCTTTTTCTGGACTGTACTATTTTGGACTTTGTTTCTTTGTTGTTTTCCCAGTTGAATAAATACACAAGCCAGGTTTGGTGTGTTGTGGTGTTTTCTAGTGTAAACACCAGCACGGTCTGGTGTTACCTGGTGTGCACACAAGGGTGGGCTGATGTGTTTTGGTGTGCACACCAGAGTGGCCTGGTCTGTTCTGGTGTGCACAACAGAGTGGCTGGTGTGTTCTCGTGCGCACACCAGATTGGCTTGTTGTGTTATGGTGTGCACACCAGAGTGGCTTGGTGTGTTCTGGTGTCCACACCAGAGTGTCTTAGTGTGTTCTGGTATGCACATCAGAGTGGTCTGCTGTCATCTGATGTGCACACCAGGGTTGTCTTGTGTGCGTACCACAGTAAAGTCTAGTGTTTTTTGGTGTGCACATCATGTTGAACAAAGTTTAAGCTTGCATATTCTGTATCATTATGTTTTAATCTTTGTCCATCATCCCCTAATACATATTCTGTTGTTGATTCAACTGACAAAATAAAAAATCACCACAAAGCAAAACAAGTTATGGGTCATGCAGGTGCCACCAGAGCAAATCTTTATATCTTTGTTTAAAATCTTAATATGATGGCTGCATGGATTCAGTGTATTCTGAGTGGTCACCTGAACGTTGCCACTTATGCTACCGTATGCTCACTATTTGGTTACTATTTTCGACACCTTGAGTAAACGAATATAACCTACATACTCTGACTACATGATCTCATGTTTAATTGCAGCTTTTATTAGCTACAAGCAGTTGGGTGTAGCTGACTGAGCCATTTATATCGAATTTGCAAAATTGCTCATTATGAGTCCAACGCTAAATTCATGTTACATTGTAGAAAACAGCAGTTGCATCTCAACGCCTTGTGGAGGAGGTATATTTGAATGTGAAGACTGTTCTAAAGCACACACATTTTGTGAATGTGATCATTTTATTCAAAAGTGCACTTTATTGCTTCTATTTTGGTGACATTGCAGACGACGCTCACAGTGACTTGCCAGGCTTGTGGCCGTGTGTTAGTCGAACGACGACACGAAGCTCAGGTAACCTATGCATGGCTATAGAAATCAGTTCGAATGCTATATTTGTGCTGTTTTCTTGAAGGCCATTACGACTGTAGGAGCCAGCCATTTGAGCATGAACATTTAGGTAGGTTCAGTGCATCATGTTCTAGTACCAAGGCATGCCGATTTATTCCGTTATTGCATCGACACTTGTCTTCACGAATAGGGTTGGAGAGACGCCAGACAAGCAGCACCCATGCCCGCTCGCCTCTTATGGATGCCTCTCTTCCAAGAAACGACTTCTAACAATCAGGTGAGACTAAGTATATTGACTGCACTGTTGTTACTTATCTTGCCACAACTTGCAGGATCATATGGGCTGACCAGGGCTTCATTTCCCACTGCTGATGTACTGGCTAGCAAGTGCATATTACTTTTAGTTGATATTAAGCGATAATTTGAATGCCAAGTTTGGTCATGCTCTGTCATACAAGAGGGCCTGACTATGTATATTGCTTTCTGGTACAATAGAGAGTAGATTCCGTTGCAATTTAAAACGACAATACTGCTGAATGAGCTTGCAAAATGTGATTACATTCATACTGCAACCTCGACATTAGCATAGTATGCAACTGCAAAGTTGTGAACTAGAAAACCTTCTTTTGCAATTGATGGGCATTTAATTGGCAAAGAACCTCATGTGGGCAATTCACTCCCAATGGTTAAATTACTTGCAGCACCTACCTCAAGGCCCACAAGCAGGTCGGTTCCAAACGTAAATGGGCCATCTGGTAAGCAAATAACTACGTTCTATTAGAGCGGTGTTCAAATTTGAGAGATGCTTTCCGGTGCTACCTATTCTGCCTGTGCATAATGCATGCCTAGATTCCTTGGGCTTCCTTTAACATAATGGTTAGCATCCAAAACTACAGTTGAGTGTGATATCCTGAACAAAACTTAAGACTTGTGCACATGGATTTTTTATATTGATTTGAAATAGACAAGAGACTACGAGTGTGCGTCATCTGAGTTTTCATTGTCAGCTTGCCTTGTCTACTACAGGTAGATGGCCTCTGCCTTGCATCTCAAGTTGACTGTATGCTTCATCTGCTAAACCTAACCTACTCTTTCTTCATCTCATCACTCTGTCTGCATAATCCTCTGCTGCCCTCAACTGCCTACTCTTCCTTTTATATATTACCGTTCATCTGGTCTACTTATTACATACATGAGACAACCTTACCAGTTTCACTTCCCCTTATTCTAAACTAGAATGTTATTTGCCGACCTTCTATATCTACATATATTTTTTGTTTCATTGCGCAATGCATGATTGGCTTTTTTTCAATTTTCTTCGTCACCAAAGCTCTAGCTCTATAGGCTAGTGCTAGCAGAATACAATGACTACATACATTTCTTTTTGAATATGTTAGTAAGCCGCAGATATTTTAGTATATTGTTATTGTTACCTCAATCTTTGTAGATTGTGAATACCAGGTCAGACCTTGCAAACAATTTTAATGAGGGCTGAGCACCAAGGGGGGCAACTTGATGTCATTACATAGCAGCTATGCAGTGGCCCCTTAACAGTTGGCCCCGCAAAGGATGTAGTCCAAAAACAATTCGAGGACATCGAGGCATTTGAAGAATTTGATGCCTAGATATCAACAAATGAAGGAACAAAGGCGCGCCTGGTCTGATGTTCTTTCTCTTCTTTACGTGCTGTATGAAATGTATTTGCATATAGGAAATTGACATTCCAGTGCACGTTTTACAGGAATAGTTGTGGTGCAGGCGAAATGTAGCACGGACACTAGGAGGCACATAAAAAAGACAACACACAGCGCTACTAGCAACAATGATTATTCTCAAAACTATACTGCTTCTGTGCCATCAGCCTCAAACAGACATAGATGACGTGGAAGCACTGAGACATGCGGTGTGAAAGTCACACTATCAAAATTGGCATCGCTTACGCAGGAAAGCTAACTCCTTGGGAGCTAACGCTATTGACGGCTTGTTAATGCAAAATTCACCAAGTACGTCGATATACTCTCCCTCAAAGATAAATAGGGTAATCTCTTCTTTATATCGAGCAACAATGATGGCGAAAACATGATTATTGTTGGCCAGATTGATTGCTGAGGCCGAGCATATTGACGTCTTAAGTGAATTTTGCATTAGCAAGCCACCAATAGTGTTGTCTCCCAAGGAGTCAGACTTCCTGCATAAGCGGTGACAATTTGTTCTAGTAGATTACGTGGGTCATGAATATAGTTCGATAGTGCGACTTTCATAGTCCATGTCTCAGTACTTCCACGTGATATATGTCTGGTTGCCACTGATAGTATATGAGTGGTCTGGTTTTGAGAATAGGTTGGTGCTAGTACCGTTTGTGTTATCTTTTTATGTGCTTCCTAGTGTCCATGTTACATTTAGCGCTGCATCTAAAGTATTCCTGATGATTCACCAACGAGCCCCCCCCCTCATCACTACCCATGTTTTACAGATGCAGCAATTTCATGGTCTTGGCGGCAGCTGCATAGGACCCGCAACACGGCGCATTTTAGGAATTTTGCTAAGCCAAGAAGCAGCTGTGCAGTACAGTTCGGTTAGCAAAAAAAGAAAGAAAAGTTTTTCTGCATTGCAAGTGGCTGACACAACTACAAGTAAGGCATTGGCTGCCTGAATGTTTATGCTGTACGTAAAAAGAAACTTGGTAAAACTATTTGCTTTCTCGCTTTCAAAGGTCAAACTTGTGCGGGTTTACATACTTCGTAAATTTGTCAAGCTGAGGAGTGTTAAACCAGCTGAGCCAAGTAGTATTGTACTAGGGCAAGCTATGATGGCTAATATGTAGCTTCCTATTGTTTCTGGATACTGTTATAGTTTTGCTTTGAGCTAGTATACACACAAATTTGCATACGTAATCTGCAATGCATCTTACAGGGGCTGTAATGCAAAATTTTTCTACATAAAAAAGTGATGTCGAGCCTGTAATAAAGGTGTGGCTGCGCCATTCTGGGGAAAAACTGCGAAAACAGCAGGCCAAGGCTCCCACGTCTGATGGGGAGTTTTGTATTTAGACTATCGTGAAAATACTTTAAACGTTATTTCTTGCATGAATACTTAACACATGAGGGCGAGTGTTTTCGTGCTTACGGGTTTGATCCCCGTATGACAATTTGGATGCTTTCTGGCATCCAACATAGCTGCATGGGCTGCCTGTTTGAGAAGTTCCAGATTTCTGTACTTGCAATATTTATATTCTTGCAGAACCATTGTCAATATCAGGGCTCATCATCACAGTATATGATTTTCTTACTTACTGGATTACTGGATTTGCACTCAGATTTTTCCTATTAAATTCCTCAATGTTCAAGTACAGAGCCCAATTTCAAGAAGAATCACACTTTGTTCAAGAAATATTGCTGGCCTTGGCAAGGGCCAGCACAGTCATTCATATCATTCTAGTCAGGAAATTGCACTTCATTGAAGAAATGTTGGCCTGGGAAAGTGCCACTACAGTCTTTCATAATAAACTCTAGTCATTGGGAAACTGGTTATATTTGTGTTTGCTTAAACAGGTACCATGACCAATACCCGTATGCATTGCCTGCTACAGATACTTTTCATAAGCAGGTAGATTCATTTTCGTTGGTACAGAAAAATTACATTTTCTTGCAGCCGGATTTCATCCATGATTCAAAAGGCAGAATTGACATTATCTGGGCACGGTGCTCATGGCACCTTCAACATTGAGTTTCGTGCGATAGATGAAGTAGCCGATTCAATTTACAGCCACACGTCAGACAATTAAGCAGCACCAAAGCTTACTGTGCATATGTGTTAAAAGCTATCTGGTCACGGCAAGAGTTTGTGCTAATTTCATCACGTAATGCCCTGTCGACATTTGCTGTTTGTTATATGTAAATTAGCCTTGTATCATCACCATCAGCCTGGCTACACCCACTGCAGGGCAAAGGTCTCTCCCATACTTCTCCAACTACCTCGGTGATGTGCTAATTGTTGCCATGCTCTTCCTGCAAACTTTTTAATCTCATCCGCCCACCTAACTTTCTGCCGCCCCCTGCTACGCTTCCCTTCTCTTGGAACCCAGTCCGTAACCCTTAATGACCATCTGTTATCTTCCCTCCTAATTACATGTCCTGCCCATGCCCATTTCTTTTTCGTCATTTCAACTAAGATGTCATTAACTGGCGTTTGTTCCCTCACATAATCTGCTCTTTTCTTATCCCCTAACGTTACACCTATCATTCTTCTTTCCATAGCTCGTTGTGTCGTCCTCAATTTAAGTAGAACCCTTTTCGTAAGCCTCCAGGTTTCTGCCCCTTACGTGAGTACTGGTAAGACACAGCTATTATACACTTTTCTCTTGAGGGATAATGGCAACCTGCTGTTCATGATCTGAGAATGCCTGCCAAACGCCCCCCAGCCCATTCTTCGGATTATTTCAGTCTCGTCATCCGTATCCGTGGTCACTACCTGCCCTAAGTAGATGTATTCCCTTGCCACTTCCAGTGCCTCGCTACCTATCGTAAACTGCTGTTTTCTTCCGAGACTGTTAATAATTACTTTAGTTTTTTGCAGATTAATTTTTAGACCTACGCTTCTGCATTGCCTCTCCAGGTCAATGAGCATGCGTTGAGATTGGTCTCCTGAGTCACTAAGCAAGAAAATATCATCAGCGAATCGCAAGTTACTGAGGTATTCTCCATTAACTCTTATCCTCAATTCTTCCCAATCCAGCTCTCTGAATACCTCCTGTAAACACGCCATGAATAGCGTTGGAGATATCGTATATCCCTGTCTGACGCCCTTCTTTATTGGGGTTTTGTTGCTTTCTTTATGTAGGACTATGGTGGCTATGGAGCCGCTATGGGTATCTTTCAGTATTTTTACATACGGCTCGTCTACACCCTGATTCCGTAATGCCTCCATGACTGCTGAGGTTTCGACAGAATCAAAGGCTTTCTCGTAATCAATGAAAGCTATCTATAAGGGTTGGCTATATTCCGCACATTTCTTTATCACCTCACTGATGGTGGGAATATAGTCTATTGTTGAGTATCCTTCACGAAATCCTGCCTGGTCCTTTGGTTTACAGAAATCTAAGGTGTTCCTGATTCTATGTGCGATTACCTTAGTAAATACTTTGCAGGCAACGGACAGTAAGCTGCTCGGTCTATAATGTTTCAAGTTTTTGGCATCCCCTTTCTTATGGGTCAAGTTTATTGCTGTTCTTATAAGATTCCGGTACGCTCGAGGTCATGAGGCATTGCGTATACAGGGTGGCCAGTTTTTCTAGAACAATCTGCCCACAATCCGTCAACAAATCTGCTTTTACCTGATCCTCCCCAGCTGTCTTCCCCCTTTGCATAGCTCCGAAGGCTTTCTTTACTTCTTCCGGCGTTACTTGCGGGAAGTCAAATACCTCTAGACTATTCCATCTGCCATTGTCGTCGTAGGTGCCACTGGTACTGTATGAATCTCCATAGAATTCCTCAGCCACCTGAACTATCTCATCCATATTAGTAATGATATGGCCGGCTTTGTCTCTTAACGCATCTGATTCTCGCCTATTCCTAGTTTCTTCTTCACTGTTTTTAGGCTTCCTCCGTCCCAGAGAGCATGCTCAATTCTATTCATATTATACTTCCTTATGTCAGCTGTCTTACGCTTGTTGATTAACTTGGAAAGTTCTGCCAGTTCTATTCTAGCTGTATGGTTAGAGGCTTTCATTCATTGACGTTTCTTAATCAGATCTTTCGTCACCTGCGATAGCTTACTGGTATCCTGTCTAACGAGGTTAGCACCGATTTCTATTGCACAAACCTTAATGATGCCCATAAGATTGTCGTTCATTGCTTCAACACTAACTTAAAGCCGAGTACCTCTTCTGTAGCTTGATCCGGAATTCCTCTATTTTGCCTCTTACCGCTAACTCATTGATCGGCTTCTTATGTACCAGTTTCTTCCGTTCCCTCGTAAAGTCTAGGCTAATTCGAGTTCTATGGCCACTGGAGCCGAGCACGTCCACATCTTGTATGATGCCAGGGTTAGCGCAGAGTATGAAGCCTATTTCTTTTCTAGTCTGGCCATTCGGGCTCTTCCACGTCCGCCTTCGGCTATCCCCCTTGCGGAAGAAAGTATTCATAATCCGCATATTATACTTTTCTGCAAAGTCTACTACTAACTCTACCTTGCTATTCCTAGACCCTATGCCATATTCCCCCACTGATTTGTCTCCAGCCTGCTTCTCGCCTACCCTGGCATTGAAGTCGCCCATCAGTACAGTGTATTTTGTTTTGACTTTACCCATCGCTGATTCGACGTCTTCATAGAAGCTTTCGATTCCCTGGTCATCATGACTAAATGTAGGGGCATAGACCTGTACGACCTTCAATTTGTACCTCTTATTAAGTTTCACAACAAGAACTGCCACCCTCTCGTTAATGCTAGAGAGTTCGTGCATGTTACCAGCTATACCTTTATTAATGAAGAATCCGACTCCTAGTTCCCGCTTCTCCGCTAAACCCCGGTAGCACAGGACGTGCCCGCTTTTTAGCACTGTATATGCTTCTTTTGTCCTCCTAAATTCACTGAGCCCTATTATATCCCATTTACTGCCCGCTAATTCCTCCAATGGCACGGCTAGACTTGCCTCACTAGATAACATTCTAGCGTTAAATGTTGCCAGGTTTAGATTCCAATGGCGGCCTGTCCGGACCTAGGGATTCTTAGCACCCTCTGCTGCGTCACAGGTCTGACCGCCGCCGTGGTCAGTTGCTTCGCAGCTGCTGGGGACTGAAAGCCGGGGTTTGATTGTCGCATTCATATAGGAGGTTGTGGCCAAATACTGCACCAGGGTGGCCAATCCTGCTCTGGTGAGGAAGTGCGTTACCGGTTCTGGTCACCGGGATGAGGCCGCACTCTAGGCCTGTTTATGCAATTTTTTCAACGCACCGAATTTTTTTAATCCGGTGTAAAATTGCGCGGCATCCGGATTTGACCCACGGTCCTCTTGCACGCGAGGCGTATGATCTACGTCTACGCCACCGCTGCACATTTGTATATTAGCCTTGTATATAACCAGCAAGCCGAGGGTACCAAGGCATTCCATTCATTAATTATCGACTTCTGGATGGAGCAAGATATGTGGCCCATAAGCATGCCTTAGTGTTGTGTTCTGGTAAAAGCTAAACGAGGTTATTGAATGCGAAAATTCAGCATTGAAGCAAGCCTAGTGTGCACCCTGAGAAGTCCTCAAAACATCCTAGATAAATCCTTGTGAACTACCTGAGGATGTTCCGAGGCTGCACACGAGGACCTTTTTAGGCCTTTGCAAAGACCAGTAGAGGATGTCCTCAGGACGTTGCAATGTCTTTGCGGGGACATACTGAGGACATACTCAGGACGTCAGTGCCTTGTCAGGGAATTCATGGCAAGCAACCCCGACCCTGCATTGACTATCGCAAACTGAATACGAAAACGAAGATGTTTCTTGTTGCTAATGTTGAGGCCTTGATCGAGAAAGTTTCCCCGGCACATCACATTTCTACGTTAGATATGGAACCCGGCTTCTGGCAAGTGCAACTCATGGAGAACGCCAATCAGCTCGCCACTTTTTTGAGTTCAACAGGAACATATCGCCCTCTGGTGCTCAATTTTTGGCCTCAAGAATGCACCGTTTGTGTTTTCAAAACCAATGAATAAAGTGCTCACAATCACCGAGTCTCTCGCTGTGCCTTATCTCGATGACATCGCTGTATTCTCGAGCATTTGGAACATCTGCAGCAGGTGTTCCTTCGAATCCATGAAGCAGGGTTGACTCTCAAACTGAGCAAATGTTTCCATGCAAGCACTAAAGTCCATTAATTTAGCATAAAAACAGACTAACTTGCGTTCCTTTTGGGGTTTATCTGACTACTACAGAAGTTACATTCGAAACTTCCCACATATCGCTAGTCCTCTTACAGACGCCCTGCGCAAGACCGAGCCTCCTATATGCGTTGGAATACGGCACGAAAGGGCGCATTTGCTGCGATTAAAAAAAATTTTGTTAGCGATCAGGTTCTCGTGGCACCAGATTACTCTCTGCCTTTCTTAGCTCAATGTGACGCCATGGAGTGACCGCGGAATGGCGTTGTTTTAAGTTAGGTGAACGAAAAAGGCGAGGACCACCCTGTTGTCTATGTGAATCGAAAGCTAACGTCTCGCGAGCAAGCCTACAGCACAAAAGAAAAACATTTGCTTGCTTGGTGTGGGCTCTCAAAAAGCTGTCATGTTATCTTAAAGGATCTTCCTTTGTCTTTGAAACCGATCACTCCCCCTTAGTGTGGTTGAACCAAATGTCAAACAGAAATGGTCGCTTGATGAGGTGGAGTCTAGCACTTGAACAGTTTGATCTCCTTGTGAGGCACAAGAAAGGCTAACGCCATGCGAATGCGGACTGCCTCAGCCGCGGTCCCTAGTTATTTTTATTATTTTGCTCGTGTGCGTGCAAGTCGATACAAGCCTTTTCATTCTCGTGTTCGGTTTTCATGTGTTCTGCTACTGTGATGTGTGGTGCACGACATGGTGCGGTGTTCGGGACGGTCAGGAGCAGACGACACTGAGTGCACGCGCGCCGAGATGGAAGAAGGAAAACAACGATGCCGAAGAGCGTCCGGCACGAGAACGCGCGGCGCACGAAAGACAACAAAAAGAAAAGCAACCAATTAGAAAAGACCACGGGGCGCCAGGCAGCCAATCCGAGAATGCCAAATCGGCCAGAGCAGAAGAAAAAGCGTGGTGCGCTGGCAGAACGGGAGGACACGCAGGGAGACGCCGAGGAGACGCCAGGAGAGTCCCAGGAAGCGACGGCAGAAGGAGGTCAACCACCGGAGCGGGCGTTGAAGACGGGCCGTCGGGTTCCGGACCCGAGCCCACCAGGACTTCACCCGACCGGGGCCTCCTGCCAACCTGTTCCTATCCGTCGCCCGTCTACCTGAGCGTGCCGCCAGCTCCTCAAGGCCGGTGAGCTTCTGCGCCAGTGGGCAGGACGAGAACAGTCGGGCTACGGGCCCGAGTTCTACGCCAGCTGCCCGGCCGGAACGCCACCCCCGTCTGTCGTGCCGCCTGCTGCCCGAGGTCGGCGTTCGAGCTTCTGTGCCCGTGGGCAGGGCAAGAGCAGTCGGGCTACGGGCCCGAGCTCTACATCCAGCTGCCCGGCCAGAACGCCGCCGCCGTCGACTCTTGCCACCCAGCCGCCAGCTTTACCTCGCCTAGCCAGAGCTGGCGCGCTCCGGTCGCCCGGTCGGTCAACGTACACCGCGACCTATGGTGAGAACGGCGCCACTCCTTTCGCTAGCCTGCCGCCGCGTCGCCGCGTCGATACTGTTACGCGTCCCTGCTCTCGTGGCAAGCCCGGACTCGCGTACTCGTTAACCGCATGCAAGCCCCATGTGTGGTTCTATCTGCGATTATGCCTATTTGAGCTTTCTTTTGTTTCATTAAAAGTTTGTGTGTGTGTTCAAACCAACGTCTTTGTCCTCAATTGGGTTCTCGGAGGCTCCGCCTAAGAGAACTAACCGAACCATTGAGTACACGAACCTTTGCCCCATATTAGGGTCATCACAATTTGGCGTCCGCGACAGGACAAAGCCGTTTGTTCGAATTTCTTTTTGTGTTTTTCTAAAGGCTAGGAACTATGGCTGCTAGCACACGAGATCTGTTAGCCTTAGCCGAACGTATGGGGCTAGAAGGTGCGGAGTTGAGGGAATGGATAAACGAGCAGGAAGCGCGTGCGCGAGAAGAGCAGGCAGAGGAGCGCAAGGCTAGGAGGGAGGAACTTGGATTGGAGGAGAAGAACTTACAACTGCGGCTAAAAGTCGCAGAGGCTGAGGGCGCATATGTGGGCAAGAAACAGCCCGAATTTAGATTGCTTGACTTAGCCACCGTGGCCCAGCGATTGGGTTTACATGGGGCAGACTTGAACAAGTGGGTGCAAGACAGATGGTTGCTAATATGCGAGAAAGCTCAGAGGGAGCGTGACAGGCGAATTGCAGAACAGGCAGCTGAGAGGGAACGCCTGGAGGGAGAACTTCGCAGGGTGCGCGTTCGCATCGAGGCACTCGCGGAGGCTTGCTCCGAAGGGACGAGCTCCATTGTTCAGGATGCAGCACAGCAATGCAGGGGCGACCCGAGCGTTCCCTCCGACATGGCGTCACGCCTTGGCGAGGAAAAAATGTCTCAAGGAGAGACACCTTGTAATGCTGCCATTGTAGGAAAGGATACTGAGTCATGGTCACAAGATAAGGAGTATCTTGCTTCCATACCTCAACTAGTGCCGCGTGAGCACACCGCAGGCGATGACTGGTTCGTGCAGGGTTCAGAGCTGCCGTGCATGGGCCTGGTTGATAAAGTTAGAGCAGAACACCCCCTACAGGCTAAAGATAGTACGTTGGAGGGTTCGCATCATGATCAGGATGAACCTGAAAATATTAGGGCTCCTGTGGAACCGTGTTTGGTTTCCCCAAAAAGTATTCAGGGGTCGTTACTGCGTCGCTCGACACAAACTGTCTGTGACACTATGGGCACTTGGGATGGTTCCGGCCTGGGTACCACATCAACTCATGACTTTAAGGATTCAGAACATCCTTTGGGCTTTCATGCACTCGTGTGTGGTTCGACCATTGGCACTGATGCGGTAACCACGCATTACAATGTGCACTACCTTAAAACGCAGGCAGTGACTTGGCCGACACCATGCAGAGACATCAATGTCTGGAGCGTTATGGCCACGGACTGGCCAGTGTACTCTAAACGAGAATATAGATGTCTAGTCCGCTTGATGTGGGAGAGGATCACCTAAAGGAGCCGATGGTTCGCTCATGGCTTTTCTCGGACTTGCGACCTCGGACATGGTGACCTTGGACTTGATTGTTTTTCCTTCAATAGGGTGCTGTGATAGCCTTTGACGCTACCATTTTTTTTTCACTTGTTATACTTTCTTTGAATTAGTGTTTTCCTTTAACGGTTTTATAGGCGTGCTCAGTGAACTGTACAGTGAGTTCTTGTGAACGGACCATGACTGTAGTGTTCCGAGCATGTCTGAACTATGTCGCGCACTGAGCGGCAGTTTTTCTTCTGAAAAACTTGTTAAAAAAGGGGCTTATGTGATGTGTGGTGCGCGACATGGTGCGGTGTTCGGGACGGTCAGGAGCAGATGACACTGAGTGCACGCGCGCCGAGGTGGAAGAAGGAAAACAACGACGCCGAAGAGCGTCCGGCACGAGAACGCGCGGCGCGCGAAAGACAACAAAAAGAAAAGCAACCAATTAGAAAAGACCACGGGGCGCCAGGCAGCCAATCCGAGAATGCCAAATCGGCCAGAGCAGAAGAAAAAGCGTGGTGCGCTGGCAGAACGGGAGGACACGCAGGGAGACGCCGGGGAGACGCCAGGAGAGTCCCAGGAAGCGACGGCAGGAGGAGGTCAACCACCGGAGCGGGCGTTGAAGACGGGCCGTCGGGTTCCGGACCCGAGCCCACCAGGACTTCACCCGACCGGGGCCTCCTGCCAACTTGTTCCTGTGCGTCGTCCGTCTACCTGAGCGTGCCGCCAGCTCCTCAAGGCCGGTGAGCTTCTGCGCCAGTGGGCAGGACGAGAGCAGTCGGGCTTCGGGCCCGAGTTCTAAGCCAGCTGCCCGGCCAGAACGCCACCCCGTCTGTCGTGCCGCCTGCGGCCCGAGGCCGGCGTTCGAGCTTCTGCGCCAGTGGGCAGGACGAGAACAGTCGGGCTTTGGGCCCGAGTTCTAAGCCAGCTGCCCGGCCAGAACGCCACCCCCGTCTGTCGTGCCGCCTGCTGCCCGAGGCCGGCGTTTGAGCTTCTGTGCCCGTGGGCAGGGCAAGAACAGTCGGGCTACGGGCCCGAGCTCTACTTCCAGCTGCCCCGGCCAGAACGCCGCCGCCGTCTACTCCTGCCACCAAGCCGCCCGCTTTGCCTCGCCTAGCCAGAGCTGGCGCGCTCCGGTCGCCCGGTCGGTCAACGTACACCGCGACCTCTGGTGAGACCGGCGCCCCTCCTTACGCCTGCTTGTCGCCGCGTCGAGACTGTGACGCGTCCCCGCCCTCGTGGCAAGCCCGGACTCGCGCACCCGTTAACCACATGCAAGCCCTATGTGTGTTCTTTGCCGCAATGTCTTCTTGAGTGTTTATTTTAGGTATGCTTTCTATTTTCGTCTATTTGCTTTATGCCTCTTTTTACGTTTGATTAAAAGTCTTTGTGTGTGTGTTCATACCAACGGCTTTGTCCTCAATTGGGTTCTCGGAGGCTCCGCCTAAGAGAACCAACCGAACCATTGAGTACACGAACCTTTGCCCCATATTAGAGGCATCACAGCTACAAGTGAATTCTACTCCCGGGCTTTCCTAAGCTTGAGTACGACGTTGCTTCTGGCATAGTTACTGCGTTTCTTCCACTCGTTCACTAATACACTTCAGATCCTGCCATGCCGGCTGACAGGATGGGCCCTGCGCCAGAGGTCTGCGACCGGCTCCCTGTTGCTACGTGTTCAGCACCCTTTCGGCACTCGGCGAGCAGTGCTATGAGCGTTGCCTCCTCCTGGGCGACCCAGCCCCCTCTCCACTGGCTTGTTGTTCGAGCCTGAAGGCGCACAGTACCTTCTTCACCCTTTCTGCGATGTCTAGCTCAACTTGCCAGCCTGTGCCACCATGCCCCTCGGCGTCTTCACCCACTCCAAGCGCAAGGACAATGAGATCGTGCAAAATATGTCAGTGCTGTACTTGGAGAATCTTGTTTCCATCGTTGGCTACCTGTTCCCACCTCCAGTTGTTCAAGAAGCGCCATCCTCTTGACACCTTCCGAAATGGGTAGCTTTGGTCGAGCTGTAACATTCGCGGTGCTGGTCTCATTATACGTTGGGGCCTGCAGATAAGATTACCCCACTTGCCGCGATATCTTTTCTTTTTGCCACCCCCTGATTGGCTACTTAGCGCACAAAAAACGCGTCGCTGAAGGCATGAATTTGGTTCTCTTCCTGGCGCTGCGGGGATCGTCTGTTCCTTGGGCCGGTCGTCCTGCCGCCCTCGGCGTCTAGCCGCCGAATACGCAACAGTTAATACGTCCCATCGAATGTCTGCACTCTTCAAATACAGACGCATCGGTTCACCGTTGTCTTCCAGGGTGGCATTCTCCATTATCTCCGTTTTATCTATTGTACGCTCGCGAACCGACCTTGGCCCTTGTTAATGCACCTTCACCTGCTGCGATCTCAACAGGCGAGTTTGCGCGTGACGCCAACGCCCTGGGCGACCATGCTCGCCGGTTTCCCGTACTCCACTGACAGCCTCGCAAGCCACTCAGCAGCGTCTGTAAAACGTCTTATGCCCCAACCACTGGCACGCGTCGGAAAGCTTCGGCACGCGCACCAATGAGAGGCTGCAACGCGTCGCGCGCGTCAACCAATCGGCGGCTGCGAAGCCTCCGGCTGCTGTGCCTATAATGGCCGCCCATAGGAAGACGCCGGCACCAACGATCGTCCGAGTTCTTTGGACGCACAACGCGCGCGAGAGGGTTCCTGAAAGACAGTGTTGTAATAGTAGGCCGACAACGACACGACCGACCGACCGACGACCGTGTGTCATGGCAGTGCGACGTGGATCCGAAGTGACTTCGAATGACGCCGACTAATCCAACTTGCCCACTGGGTTCCGCCGGGCTCAGTGTGATCGTCTGCTAAAACAGCCAACCGAATCACGACTGCCGCAAAGTCTGTGCTTGTTGTATGTGTATTTTGTTGTGCTCAAAACGAATGGAAACATGTTTACGAGCTCCGAAGTCTGGATAATCAGCACTCGCCTATCGCCGATGTTGTTTACGTTACGCGTAGGCCTAGCGCGTCCATCGAGTTCGTAACTGGCGAGTGAACGAACTCAGCTGAGAAACTCTGTCGAAGGAAATGAATTTTCAGGTGCGTTTGGTGCTGCAGTGATATAAAATATGGCACTCCTGACTTCGTGTGATCTGAATGAACCGTGTGGAAGTTGGGTTGGTCAACCGCGTCGTGTTTCGTGTGGTGTCAGTTGACTCAAGTTTAAGGGGCAAGCTCTGCACTGTTTCCAGTGGTAAAGATAACTTCTGAAAGCGAAAGACACTAGTAGCGGAACTATGGGAAGTACTTACATAATCAGCCATGCCGCCTGTTTCAGCTGTCAATGCGCTTTTCTATTCGGCATGTGAATCCAGTTCAGTACAAGTTCACTGTACTCATTCACTCAGTTCTTTCAAGTGCATTCGTCTTTTGGGCTAGTTGGGGATAAATCGCTCGTGTAGCAATCAAGAACACTGACGCACTGAAGCATACGTGACAACGCAGTAATGTTTGAGTCAGTGTGTCCTTATACTTGAGCACTGCAAAAAGAAATTATCTGTTTGCAACGTGTGCCTCGTGTGCAGTGCATAGCAGGACCTGCATCATGCAAAACCTATGCATGTAGCAGCGTATACCATGATCGCTTCGATGCCCGCTTCAGAAGCAGCAAGTACTGAGTCAATGAAACTGTAATTGATTTTTATCTCACTTTTTGTTTATGGAAACTGTACATGGTGTAAGTGCATTGTGGGGAAGGTGAAAAGGTGTAATCAGTGTTTTGTGCTGTCGGTATTCTCAAACTGCTGGAATCCCTTCAGCTTCTACTAAAATGTTTCTTGCCGCAATACTATAAATTGTAGTTAGAACAAAGATCTACTCAAAACCAAGTTACTAATGCATCTGTGCAGAGCGTGTTTGATTAACAAGTTAGCACTTCCACAACAACAATATGCCGATGCACAGCATATGTGCTTACAGTAAATACATTCCGTAAAGGTGAAAGACTGGGCCTACAATATCAAACTTTGTAGTAACACCGTAAAAAGTTCTGCCATGTGTATCAGCCACAACGAAATTGCTGCACGTCCAACCTTCTTCCTTGGAGGCACCTCTATAAAGACTGTTCGGGCCCTTCCCATTCTGGGTGTAACATTTAGCTCTTCTCTCAACTTTTCCGCATATGTCACCAGCACTTTATGTAAGCACCGGCCCTTTCTTGGGTTTGTGTCCCGTGTCTCCCTTCCCTGATGACCTAAGGTTTTCCGAGCACTCTACACTTCTATCATTCTGTCAAGGCTTGAGTACTGCTCATCAGTATAGTTCCCGTACCAAACTCGCGACGCTAACAAACTTCAGCTTGTTCAGCTCCGGACAATACGCACGCTTTACTCCCGCCTTTTCGGTTGTCGCAAGCTCATGCCAGCCTATGAGGATTGCCTCAAACCCCTCAGGTAGCACACCCTGCAATGCCAGCGCAACATTGCACTAGTCTATACTGCAGGGTGCTTGACGACTTTCTGGACAGCACTAATCTTCAGTTCGTCTGAACAAGTAGTCAGCACAGCTTGAGCCCTCATCGCGCCTCTATGGCCCGACACCACAACTCCATGTTATATCTGGCATACAGATCTTTCTCTCCACCCCACTGGCCATTTGGATTCTCATTCCTTGAAACCAGACTGAATTGGCACTCCTCTGTATTGTGCACCTGTCGAATGTGTGCGTGTGCCGTGCTGTGTTATTGAACAAGTGTGTGTGCACGCGGGCGTGTGTGTGCACGTTGAGGGGAAGGAAGTGTCTTTTGCATCCTGCAAATTCCTGCTCTAGATGGCTGGTTATCAGATGCTCTAACATACAGGCATCAGCCTTCTTTTAGTCTAGAGTGCCAAGTTGCCACTAAGATTATTATTATTATTATTATTATTACTACTATTATTATTATTATTAATATTATTATCATCACGACGACCACATTGATTGTGTTTAAGCCAGCGTGACACATAATTCAAAATATTTCTGGAGCTTTGTGGGCTCTCACTCTTCTAAAAAGAATGCCAAAGATGTACGTCTTCTTCATGAAAATAGTGTTGTTGTCTCTAACACTGCTGATGCCTTTGCAGAACATTTCTGTTTACTATATGGTGTGAACCATGCTTCAAGTAACCTTCCTTCTCAGTCTGGCACAGTGTGTACGCTATCAGTCAACGAAAACCTTGTTTTCAAGTGTATGAAGTGCCTTATACTTTCCATTTCTTGTGGTGTTGATGGTATTTCCTCTGCAGAGCTTAAGACGTATGGAAGCATACTTGTTCCCGGTTCTCACAAGCATCTTCAATAGTTCCCTAAAGTTTACTACCTTTTCTAGCACTCGGAAGGTAGCATGGACATTGCCCATGCACAAATCAGGTGCTAGATGTGCAGTTAGTAACGGCCGACCTATATCTATCCTCTGCAGTGGGTCATGTGTTTGAATCGACATTGGATTCCTCGCTTTCTGTTAGTGCTAAGAGCATTTTAATAAATGAACAGAATGACTTTGTGTGCCGACAACATAAAACTATTTCAGACTGTCAACAGTGTTCACCACTGCATCAACTTCCAAAAAAACATTTTTTCACGCCAGCCTCCAGTCACGCTGGATGACCGCACTGCTCAGCTCTGACCTGACAGCACAACTCTGGGCCGTCCAGCGAGCCGAGGAAGCCGCTTGGAGACAAGGCCTCGGAACCGCGTCCGCGGCGGGTGCCCAGACCCACTAAAAAGACGCCGGACTCAAATCTTGTTGATTTGAAATAAAAGGTTACGCTCTCTCTCACTCTCAAACTGGTGCAGAAACAATAAATACTCTTAAATGCTTCCAACACTATGGCATTAGGGTATATGCAGAAAAACCACTATGTGAAATTTTGGCACACCCTACGTGATGCTCTACTCCTTAGGGTCGATGAAATAAAGATCTTGGTGTCTACTTCGACAAAATGCTAAGCTTCTCTTCACATAGATAATCACACAACATGCCCTTCACGCTCTTGGAATTGCAAGCCGTATATTGCATGATTTCCACTCACCTGTTGTGTTTCTGAAGTTCTGCTGTGTGCCTCTAACTACTAGAGTATGCCTCTGTAGGAGGGGGTACAATGAGCAAATCTAATTCTCGCCTCATTGAACGCATTCAGAATAAATTGATATCTATCTTAAAGCACCACTTTTGCCATTCTGGCGACCACAGTTGAGCCTTCTCAAGTACACTTCAACTCGCACCTCTAGATTCAAGACTTAATTAATCACACCTTTTGTTCCTGTATAAGGTGGTCCATGACATTATACATTCCCTAAAGCTTCTTGATCATATGCATTTGTTCGTGCCACAACAGTTTACCAGGTAGCATTCCACATTCGTTGCCTGGCCTTGTTGCAAGATTGTGCTATACAAGACTCGACTCGAAAACATACTTCAGAGTTCATTTCCTGTGTTTTGTGTATCTGTAGATAATCACGTAGGATTAACTCCCTTTTATTTTTCCTCGTTTCCTTTTTTCCCTATTTGTTTCTCTATCTTGCATTTTTTTTTGGCTACAACATTCATGTTTTCTGTACATTTTGTCTCACAGTGCTCGTTAAGCGCAACAGTACAAAGGCTGTCTAGCTGTTCCTGGGCACTACAATAAAATTTTGAATGATTGATTATTATCGTAGTATAATATCGTGCTTTTCAAGTATGTACTAGTATACTATTTCAGTGCAGTAGCTTTTGTGCAATTAAAAAGCGCATGAAATAAGAAAGTGCAATAATAACATGCTATGTGCCTGATCATATGCATTGTGCTATTAATTTCTTCTGAGTTTTAATAATGGCTGGCTACTGTATGCAGTGTTGTGCAATAAAATAGTATGCCACAGCAATTATTGCGTGCCTCTCAGAACAAATTGAATATATCTTTCTCAGTCAAAACATCATAGCAGGCTGGAAACAATAAACTGCAATTTTTTTGTGGTGACGAAGTGTATAAATTGTGAAAATAACCTGTTTATATATTTTTTATACTATGCAAATGAGCTTCTACCATACATTCGAATAAGCGCTTCAATAGTACGACTTGGCAAAGGGCAATGAAAGACCCCTATTAAAACCCTCAATTTCTCAAGCTTTTGTTATCTGACGGTATGTCACTTCATTAATGTAAAGAAAGACAAACTTGACATGCGGAAACCAGTTACAACAGAACATTGCCCTTACACTGTGAAAATTTTTTGTAGCAATACACTCAATGTGAAGGCCTCCGGATGCGGTGTTGATGCATCAAAACAACCTAGAATAATAGAGGTGCTCCATGGGCTAGATTTGACAGAGTCAAGAATCGGGGGGAGACAAGCTACGAATTACATACATTTTAGCTGTTCTAGTTTTTTTTGTGAGTGCTACAGGTCTTTCAACTATTTTTTGCTGATTTTCTCAGAACCCACTTTTTTCACGTTTCTCCCATGCACAAACAAGCATAATTATATTGACACGGATGCTTCATCTGTATCCGGTTACCGTATTTCACCGGCTAAAAAATGTTAAAGGTTATCGCTCGGTGCAGGATGCGCCTGAACGTATCGGAAGTTTCGCGAATGTTATCGATGGTTCTGTCTGTTGTCGACGAACCTTGTTAATCTGATTGCATACGCGACTCGAACTATGCAGTAGTTTCTGGAAAGCGCGCAGGCACCAGCGAATAGGTTGTAACTTTCGACGACTGATGTATGCAGACCGACGCGCTTGACCCGCCGATGACATTTTCGACGATTGACAACATTGCTCGCCGCTATCGTTGCGATTGAGTCTGCGCTATTTATTTACCGTCACTACTACGTGACAATATTTCCAACACGGTTTTTTTCAGTGATACTTTGCACGCCTAATTCTTACATAGTTGGCTGTGCAATAAGCTACCAAAAAATGAAATGGTGCAACAGTTTTTGATATGATATGGCATCGTCGTGCAGGTGTTTGCAAAGCGATATTGCAGACGACGCGCGAGCGCTGATGTCGATATATTGTGGACTATTGTTACTTCAAAAATAAAAACACACTGTTGCGGCAGGCGTGTATTCATTATTCAAACGCGTTTTTTATATCTAAAAGCGCATACAGATCTCTAACTTATTGTTTCAAGCTTAGTTTACAGCAGGCTGTTTTGGGCCGAACTTTGACGGACGAAGACAGAATAGTCCAGCAACAGTGCGCCGCAGCCGAGGAGCGAGCTTCGGCGCGCGTCAGAGCTTCTGTCCAGTGGTTGCGTGCCCTCTTCCTCCGACCAACGCGAAGCGTTCGCTTGTCGGGGCACGCCGAAGCTTGCCGACGCGTGCCAGTGGTTGGGGCGTAACACCTTGACGCGATGTTTTTGCCTGATGCGCTCGTACTCCTCTGGTCACCCTCTCATCACTTCGGACTTTCAGAGGAGGTCCTTTCGCGATGCACGAGACTTTACCGCGTGCTACGCGGGATGACGCCAGTGGCCTACGAAAGTGCTCTCGTCTGTTCAGTATCGCGCTCTACTCTGGCATCCAGTGATGCTGCGCACGCCAGTAAGGACAAGGCCTACTAAACTGCTTCGGTGCCAGGCCTTTAGTTGCTGTGGGGCGGCGCTTTTGCCGCCTGGGGTAGTGCTAGAGACCAGTATTCAAGATCACGAAGAGGCCAATGGTGGGAAGACGATGACGACGTTTGGACAAGTCCTGCGTAGTAATTTCTAAATACACTTTTGTATAGCTTCTCGTCTGCGTCTTCCCGTGTACCAATATACAGCTTCGCTCCAAAAATGACAGCATTTTACTCGAGTGTGCCTGAGTACCCTGAATAAAAACATACGACACCGATAGCAAGAATAAATTACTAAACGCATAGAATTCGAAAGCAATTTCACTTATCAGTACAGTGTAGTGAAAAAAATAACGTCCTCTTGGTGTTGTTGTGGAGGACGCAATAGAGAAACTGGCTGATAAAAACTGTTTTTTATGTATGTAGTAAACAGGAAAGCCCGTTGGCGTCTTCGTAAAAGGGTAAGAATGCTCCTGAAGGCATAAAGGCGAATAGCCCGGTCGGCCAGTTAAGTCTCGCAGTCATAAAGTTCTGAAAAGGACGCATTTAATGACGACACGTATCTGTTCGCCAACAAATAAAGACAATTTTTAGACTCCTTATTTCTGTTCTAAGGAATCACGCTCAATAAGCGAATGGTTTTATTTGAAGTGGAAGCAAAGCGGCTTTCATGTCCATGGTAAAGTTGACTTTTAACGATTTCAATCCCAGGGCCACAACATGATTGTCGACTTCCGTGGCAGCGCAGTCGTCAAAGGGGCTATCAAAAATAAATATATGAACACGGACCGAGTAAAACAGAATATCATGGGGAAGGTGAAACGGCTGCAAATTTCATGGCAGCGCTAACTTTGATAAAGCCATAACTTTGACAGGGTGGGCGAATTACGCGACAAATAAATTGGCTGTAGAAAGAATCCAGCTGAAGGCCGCTGGGGTCAAATAAGGTGAGAAGCTCGAAAGGCGCTGAACAGAGATGCCGTCTTCCTTGTGGCCGATGCCAGCGCCCGGGAACTGTTGCACGACTGCCCTTATAAACGAGATACCTGTTTGTCAGTCGTTCCTGGGCGAGCCGGAGAGCAAATTTAGGACGCAGACCTTATGCCGTCAGAGAGAATGCACTCCATCATGCTATTCTTCGACGGCTGAGATAAGGACAGCGATCCTCGGGCGATGAGGATGCAAAGAAGTATCTTGTGACGACTCTCACTTACCTCGAACTGCCAACATTAGTTGATTTCCTTCACAGTCACACAACTCTTGAATACAAGTAAATGCGAGGAGTTGTGCTCGATGCCATTAGGTGGGCAGCCTCTTTGGCTTTCGATATCTGCTAGTCCACATTGCGGCTGTGTTGTAAAGGCAGAATGGCAGCGTGGCAGCCAATATGGAAAACAGACAAATCACGCATGTATTACTGCACTATCATCTTAAATTGTGGTCTTCTTCCACATGGACAACAATGACGGGCATTATTTTCGCAACTGCAAGTAATGTATATTGGTCTGCCTGCCAGTAAATGTAGCCTAGTATCAAGCACCTTAGACCATACCATGGACATAGACGACGGCAAAGAGGCAGTTAGCACTATCCTTGTGTCGTGCCTTTTGCCTCGAGGTGCCAAACTACTTTGTTCATGGACCACCATGAGCAAATAAGGGCACCCCGATGCTTAACCCATAAGCATATATTTTCTCGATTTGCAGCTGCTGCGATAGCCCATGAGCGCTGAGAGGAAAACTACTACGGAATTAATTGCGGGCATGCTAAAGAAACCGATCGGTCAAAATGTAGAGCCCTCCACAAGGGCTTCTCGCATAGCCACTGTGCAACCTTCGGACGCTGCCTTGCTAACAAATACACAACGCCTTCCTACTGAAGAAGAGCTGCCGCGGCGAGCTTCCGACGATTATCCTTCCACGTCGACTTAGTAACGATAAAATAAAGAAATAAAGGAAGCGTGCCTCCTTTAGGGAAGGCTCTGAAAAGCTCGGAATCAATCATCGCTGTTTGCCGGGTCGCGACTTAATGGTCTAACGATAGTGTGATTTCCAGAAACGGCCAACAACTCTTTATCAAAAATAGTGATAACTCTGCCGGAACAAGCTTTGCGGTGACGTTCAGAGCGCCGGCATACCTTTTTAAAGCGAAACTTTCTTTGCCTCTTCCTTCGACTTTCCCACTGCTGCTGCTGCTGCGGGCTGCTGTAGCGCACACCGCGTCTGGGGTGGTTCTGAGCGTGTATATGGATGACAGCGCGAGTAAGAGAGAAAAGGCGACGGGGAAGATCGTTTTCACGCTACCACGTCGAATGAGCACAATGCCCTCTGGAGCTACGTGGCCGTCGCCACATTAGCCGCTTGACAGCTGTAATTATCCGTGACTCCCCTCAGAAGCGTCGCAGAAACTGCAGCGCTTCCCTTTCTACTAAAGTGCGAGGCCAGAGGGGACGCAGATAGAACGGTAGAGAGGAGTAGAAGGAGAGGGAGAAGAAGCCGTTCCAATATAAGAAAGGGGGGAGGTGACGTGAGAAGGCAAGGAAACCCCACCACTATACGACAGCGGTTGCGGGGAAACAGGATAAGCTTAAGTTCAAGATAGGGCACAGTACGTTGCTGCTATTTCTGAAAAATAAATGACATGCAGGTGTGTCAAGCAGGCAATTTACGCAGGTCATACAGAAGCAAAGCCGCATTAATTAAAGCGCACCGCAGAGTCCAGGAGACACTAGGGAAGCAGTCGACCGTCAAATCAACACTTCTGTGGCCACCGCGTTAGCATTGTGGTTATGGCATAACTAGAGGTCGTGGGTTTGATACCAATCGCGGCAGCCGCATTTCGACGGGGGCGAAATAGAAAACGCGTGTGCACTTAGATTTTGGGACACGTTAAAGAACATCACGGTGTCGAAATAAATCCGGAGTCTGCCACTACGGCTTGCCTCATAATCCGAGTGTGGTTTTAGAACTTACATCCCCATATTCCAGTTCAAGTTTAATACTTCTGCCACAATGCGATGTGCCATGCGAGGAAATGACAACCCTCTCAGAAGTTATAAAATGTGGCGCACAACACCGCCTCAAGCAAACACATTTCCCTGCGTGTTCTGTGTACTACGCAGACAAGCAGCATTGGTGCACGCAAGGTAATGTTTAACATCAACTCACCCCTCTCGTGTTAGCCTAAAACGTTGAAGAATTTAAGCTTTAGCCGTCAACATCACCGCTAATTATCGTCAACCAAAGCATTCAGCACAGAAAGCTTCGCTTACATCGATTCCCACAGTGCGTGGGATCTGCATAATTTATTTCTTTTATTTCGTTCGTTGACGTCATCACTACGTCACCGCTGGAAGTTTAAAAAGTATAAGGTCAATACACCACGTGCTGGCACCCACGTGAACTAAACCCCGATTTCGAGGAAAGCTCAATATGGGATAGCCAAGCACCGAACTCTCTTGCAGTTTATCGAGCAATAAGGGTACCTGGAAAAAGGAGCATGTCAAAAGTTTTCACTACACAGAAGTGTACAGTTTATTCGCGAAAAGAAATAAATGGGACGGATACACACTCTAAGGCGGATTTCGCGATTGTGTCCGCACCCAGTTCAGAGGCACCAACATCGACAACATGCAAGAAGGGTAAGATATGAAGACCCGAATGTGGAAATGAATGCTGCAGAGGCTCTAACAACACGTCAGTGAGCTGCTCAGTGTGCTAGGTAAATGCAACGGCTGGTATTCAAGAAATGCAGAGAGATACGGAAGCTTTGGTCGAACAGCTCTCTTAACACTGGCAGTACTTAGCCATCCACCTAATGGCGAAAACATCAGTACTCGTATTAATTAAAAGAAACAATTCCCTTGAAGCATTAAGAGCGTTTATGTATACAAGGAATAGTGTGCTGCTTTCGACAATTTGTTAAATACAATGAGCGTTGCGAAAAATATCAGTCGAAAAAACGTTTTCCTACTTTATCTTTGAACGCTGTGTACATTTCTCTGGCAACCGGGTGCTCTAAAAAGCACAGTGCAGTGCGGTTACAAAATTCATGCGGCATTTCATTCTTTTATAGAAGGCAGTTAGATAGAATAGCCATGAAAAGGATAACAAAGTCACCTTGATATATCGCACTGCCTGCACGATTTTGCCGAGCGAAATAACGAGGAAAAAAGGTGGCGAGAATAAATAGCGAAGATTGTCTGGCATCCATGCTGGAATCAGGCGACGTAATAGAACGGATCCATAGCAGTGGTCTGGGGGATAGCTTCGTAGTTGCTGCTATGGTTGTCAAGGCATCGTTGACGGTGAGAGAGGCCAAAACTACATCCATGAGGAGCATGCTTAGTTGAGTCCGAAGTCGAGGAAGCTAGCGCACCAGGTACGTGCTTCGCGTGTGTTACTGCAGCACATGCGGAACGCCTTGGGGTCCTTGGTCACCTTGGCGCACTGTTGGCAGAGGTCCCGCACGCCGGCGTGTGAAGGACACAGGTCACCGGTGGGCAGCGCTGCCAGAAGCGCCGCCTGGAGGTCCAGCGCCGGCGGCGAACGACGCTGGACGGTCAGCCCCGCCGGAGATGCCTGCTCCGCCCACCAGGGGGCGACTGCTGCCGCCACTCTGGGTGTCAGGAGAGCCGTGGGAGCCAATAGCAAGAAGATGAGCAGCAGGGGGGACAGAGAAGCCTGCAAGAGGTTAGCAGTACAGTATCCTTGGTTATGATGCCGTAACACCTGTCCATTACTTGATCAATGTGGCCCGTGCAGAAGTCGGCCATTAAGCTGACGAAATCCAGTACGTAATTGCACTACAGCTTACATTACTTAAAGTGCGGCTGAAGAAGCGACAGAGCTTAAGAAAGACAAATGAATGGGCAAAATATTGAGATTTTGGTACTGCTATATAGGGTTTATGCCAAGCCGTTTACCGTGCTTACACTCGCATTATATGTTGACTGTAGACAATGTACACTGTCGCCGTATAGAAGGAGGCTCCACTCTTCCCTAGCCATACTTACCATTTTATATCGTTTCAGGTGATGTAGAAGAAAAAAGATATTAATATAAGTAATTGATAAGAAAAAGGGCACAGAAGCCAGTCTAGTTTTGAACCTTACGCTGGGAAAAGGGCACGCAGGAAATAAAAATAAACGTTAGAGCAGAAAAAACTTGGGGCGGGAACTCATCGCTTTGGACTCACCATACCGTGCGTAGCATTCTATGGAATTCTTACTTATGAAGCCTATACTCTACCCGTGTAACCAAGACTGCTGTATTTTAAGAGATAAGCAACTGCAAAAGAATAGCGCGTATACTATGATGGTCTCGCTAGTAAACCCGTTTTTAACACCAGCGTTGTGTTTTGTAAGTTATAATTTTGCTAGAACACCAAGTATAAGTTATTATATGTAATGACTCAAAAAATGCTATGCACTAATACCGATTCCCCAGGGGGAGCTCCTGCCATTTCTTTTCCCTTATGACTCCTCCTTCCTAAGAGTGCCTATTGTTGTAGCACTTTTTTTCGCGCCTAGTTTGCCCGCCGACGTCCTCGCATTCGTTCAATGTGTCCAATTCAGAAGCTTCTCTCAGTTGCTGCATACGAAATTCTCTCGCCGCTTGCCTTTACGCATGTACTTTTCACGTGCAAGTCCTCGACAGCGACCTAACTGCGCCTCCTTAAGTGTTGCGTTTTTTATACGTTTTCTCGCCGCATTCTGACGCCTCTATTCCTCGTCAATGAGCAGTTTCTAAGGACGCGTCGTAGTCACAGATTTGTCATAATCAAAGTAATACTAGCAATGAACTCACTCAGAAATTGTTATTTTCTGGCCTATGGTGCGACACAGGCTTTGGGCGGATGTGTGCTGGAACCTGGCAGCTTTCTGACAAAATATCACGTCGGAGGTTCGTCTGCCTACAAGTAGATGGTGGTAATCATAAAGAAGTTTGTGCATTCACATAAGTTGACCTATTCAAGCTTTGATTACGCTATGGTATTATGGGGGGTACCAAACGGAAGGAAGAACAAAACGGCGTAGGATATTATCATGGTCACCTAGCCAAAGACTGCTACGCACTAAAACAGGCAAAGCCCAGACACTAAGCAATAGGACCGCTGTTTGTCGTAAAAGCTCACTGATGCCATTGGGGGTCACGAGAAGAGGCCCATGGAAACATCTGGCTAGCGACAAGCTACAGTTCACCTGTAAAAATACTTGAAATTTTCTTGCCGAACTTCGAGGTCTCTGGTGGAGGCCAGGGAACGGCAAGTGCGGATATGCGGAGAGTCACAAAGTTTTGACAAGATGAGAAAACTCGAAATTGAACAATGGCTGACGGTCACGCTCTGTTCAATCTTCTTCCGTCTATTTGCCACTTTTGCTGCCAATGAAGCGCTGAGGAAACGCCGGTAAAGAGCGTCCACGATAGCGCGTCCAGGAGTTAATGCGAGGCCCCCAAACAGGCGATAAATAATCTCCAAAGTCCAGTACGTACAATGTTCCACACAGTGTTCACAGATAACCGCATTATTTACTTGATGTAGCTGGTTTGCTTTCGAGTGGGGACACTGCCGAATGCAAGAGGAAGGCGCGGTTACAGGCATTTCGCCCCTTAACATTTTGTCGGACTGCGAAAACATAGATAACTATTCCGTTGTTAAACATTTTCGTCGGTCCTCCTCGTGCTTTAACTTTGTACATGCTTCCTATTAGCCGAGTTTGTTTTGCATGCATATATCGACAACGTGCTTTGCAGCTCCCCTGCGCCCTTCTTGATCCTAGACTTTATAGTATGTGAGGTTTCGTAGCAATCTAAAAAAAAGCACTTGATGGCACACACTTAACTTCATTAACTCAGCAGAAATAAATTTTTCATGAATGCTAGTTTCGGAGAATGTTTGGCATAAGGCCAAGAATTTTGTGCCATTTCGATGAGCTCGACCACAGCTACTTTAAGGAAGGGCCGATACATTCTGAAGATGAACAGTACAAATTAAGGTTGAACGAAAAGACAAAGTAAAGGTGTCGTTATATGGCTAACACAGCGCGGCTCCTTGCTCTGAGCTGTGAAATGAACTAAACACAAGCTAATCGCTCGCAAACAGGCTGTACGCGAAATTGCACGTTCAAACATCCAGCGCAACAAGTCGACGTGCTGGTTATTTAGATGTTTACTTTCACTCTTGTTTCTAACGTTACCGAATGGACAGCTCATAATCTAAAAACGACACTACAAGAAGCAGCACGCAATTTGAATATACATTTCCCATATTATGAAGGTCAACATGACTCATTTTAGTAGACGCGGCCTTGGGTACACACTCAAACCTCAAGTAGTATAACATGCAAAAAATTCGCCGTTAGATTCGGCATTCGTTATAAGCACATATTTGTTGCACTCTGATATCCGCAAGACATCTTCTATTGAATTTATTATATCCGACAATTCGTTTTATCCTTGTTCGTTATAGTGAGGTGGGACTGTACCGTGCAAAAGAAGAAAATGACAAAATGACTCTTCGGGACGGCACGTTCATGGTACCGTCAGAAATTAAAGTCCTACTGAGTTTACAGACTTCCGCCTGCTTTCCTTATCTTTGCATTAAGCAGGAAGAAATACTATTTTATCGGGAATGCCATCACACAATATTTGGCAAATATTTTACGCTTTAAGAAGGAAAAAGAGTGAGCGGCTCATTGCCACAGGAAGGAAATCTTTTAAAGGTAATTACTGTGCGTTTATCTTTCTTCTTTTCTTTAGCATGGGCTCCTTTTTATCACAGCGAACACAGCCAATTCATCATTCCACAACACCGCCATGGTATGTTGAGTTCATTGTTTTGCTACGTTCTAGTGTGTCAATCCAGAGCACGCAAAACCGCTCTAAAGTTGCTCTCGCAAGGGTGAGCCCACGTGATGCTGCAGTAACCGAGGAGAGAGCAGTGCTGTTCCGAGGGCTCTTGCTCGACCACGGGAAAGAGACACCAGTGCTTGTTGTTGTTGCTATTGACATTTATCCCTTTCCAACGTGGGACTTGTTGACCTGAGTGGTTGCGCCGAGTACCTACAGTGGGGGACTGGCCATTAATAGGGTGGTTAAATTAAGCGGATCAAAACAAGGGAATTAGGAATTTCCATGTGGGAATTCGAGAAGTAAAATTTTCGTGAGAGGAAAAAAAGAAATCGGAAGAAAGCCGCGAAACAAAATAAGAAAGAAATGTGGCAAACCTGCCTTTTCCGAGTGTGCCTGCGCTGCACAGCAGCGGCGAGCGCCGGAGACGTGCTGCGCGGCGTCGTGCATCACACGACGCGCGCGCATGCAATAGCGCGGGCGGCCTAGTGGACGAGGACGCGAACGCGTGTATTGTCGGCGCAGTGCTGACGACGTGATGTGTTTCGGTAGAAATTTCAGCTATTCACAACGATATTCGGTTAACATCTGGTACGCCACAATATGCCGACAGGAGACCGTTGTCGTTAAGAAGTCGATGTCACGGCGCGGCACCAACATTCGGCCGACTATAGTTGGCAGAGTCTGCCTGTGGCAGGCCATGGCAGACCTATTCTCATGATATTGTTACGATGAGGCGAAGAAGAGAACGACGATGGTCCTGAAGACGACGAAAAGTTGACACAGTTTAACTGGTCTCTCTTCCGTCAGCGCCCACGTTCGCTTTTTGTAGATATGTTGTAAATAGGTTTATACGCGTAACATTTGGTGGAGCTGCGGGGTACCCGTCTTCTTGGCAATGGAGCTCCGCAGCGGACGTCACATCCAGCTCGTGACGGTGCCTTCTGGGGACGACACTCGGACTACGCCTGCACCAGCACCGTCGGCTACCCAGACCCAGTACGTCGCCCTTCCACATCCTCATGACCCCAGAACACTACGGTACGGACGTAGAAGAATGGCTCACCATGCGCGAACGTCTCATCAAGAGGAAAAGGTGGGATTCGGCCATAATGCTGGCCAATGTGATTTTCTATCTGGACGGAACTGCGCGTATTTGGTTCCAAAGGCATGCAGAGGAACTTGCTAGCTGGGAGTTGTTCAAGCAGAAGCTGTCCGTTCTTTTTGGCAATCCCTCTGGTCGACAGCTAGCCGCCACAGGGCAGCTCTCTGCCCACTCCCAAAGTGTTACCGAGTCATACGTCTCCTATATTCAAGTTGTCCTCGCCCTTTGTCACAAAATCGACACGTCCATGGAAGAGTCCGACGAAGTACACCTGTCCAGATGTTTGTACTTCATTTTCTTGTGCCTCCTACTGTGTCTGAAGCAGCCACCATTTTCCGTGCAGATTGCCATGCAGAATGCAGATTGCCAACGTACTTCCAATATTTAAAAAGGAGATAAGACACAAAGGGTAATTATAGACCAATTTCAATACTACCCATCTTTCGAAAGGAATAGAAGAAATTATTGGCTGTCGTATAACGGCATTTACTGAAAAGGGGATTTAGTTCTAGTTGCCACTATGCTTTCCGCAAACGTTTATACGCAAAAATTGCCCTTCTTGAACAAAAAAATTATTTCTGAATAACCTGGAAGAACGTTTTTCAACGCTAGGAGTATTTATAGATTACAGTAAGGGATTTGACAGTATAAATTAGGCTGTACTGTTGCAAAAATTAACTTATTATGGCATACGGGGCATATCTAGCTAGCTTTCGACTTAATCGCATCGTACTTGAAATGCAAGTGCAAATTGACGCTGTATCCCATGTCAGGCCAGTCAAGACTGGCGTTCCACAGGGAAGGAAGTTGGGACCCCTTTTGCTAATTTCTACGTAAATGACTTGGTTAAAGTCGATCCTAACACAAAATTTGTTATTTGGGCTTCCGACACAACTTCCTTATTTAAATCGAAGGATGCACATAGCCTCATAACGACAGCACCCTCGCTTCAAGGAAAATATACCAATGGCCTGTTGAAAACGACGTTCAAATTAATATGCTAACAAAACTAAAGCAATGCTGTTTAAAGCCAAAATAAGAAACTTATACCAGAAGCAGATTTCCTTAGAGGGAGCTCCCAAACTGAAATTGTAAAAACAATGGAAACGATTGGTGTCTTCTTCGATTACCACATGACGGGGAACATCAATTACAAGTTCTTGGGTCGAAAAGTGTCCCAAGTTGTAGCCGCAGTGCCTTCAATATCTTCCACGCAACATAAAAATATAAATTTACAATGGTTTATTCTTAAGTCATTTAAATTACTACTGTCTAGTATGAGGTGCGGACTCCGAAACCAATATACATTGTCTCTCTATCTTGCAGAAAGAATAATACGTTTGATATATGATAAGCTTACGATGTCTCCCTAAGCTACTGTTCACAACACTCAATCTACTTAGAATTCAGAATCTCTTTCATCACCGTTTGGCAATGACATTGCAAGGAACTCAAGCATGCAGTTAACGGTATCCGAAATATAGGTCGTCTACATAAATACGTTGCAGCCAATGACTGACACATGGGCACCTGAACAATGGAACATTCCATATTCAAGAACGAATTACGGTCAGTAAATGCCTCGACACACACTTCCTACTTTACTAAACAACCTCGCCTTGCAAGAATAGATGTTCTGTCCCTATGGAGCTTGCAAATCTACTGGTCAGAGTAACTTTGTTATTCTTTATTGAGTTTGTGCATGCGCTATGCTGTATATTACCTTTTCCTTTTCTTTTTCTCAGTATGTACTGTACTGAACATATTGCTTGAGTTTCTCTTTATAAAATTTTTTTAAACTAACGTAGCATGCTCACGTTTAAATTTAATGTTTTCTTTGTGCACACAGACTACTTCTTTTTGTAATAATTAAAATGTATTCCCTATTGGTATACATACATTTCTTTAAGTAGAAGTCTGTCGTCCTGTGCAATCACATGTGAGCACCCGCTGACTCCTGTTGCCTGAATTTCATGGGTTTTTGGGCTGGTCAAGCTGCCTGCGCGCAACTTTTTACCCAAAACCTCACCATAGAAATCATTTTGTGGAAAATAAAGCCATTCATTCATCCTCAGAGGCATTGTGGATGACGCATTTAATCTCTTGGTTTCTAACATTTCTACTGTCGACGCCATCCTAAAGAAATACCGTCGCTTCGAGCTAGCGATGAACTACCGTGTCGCCCATAAATTTTTCCGCCTGTCAAATACCGTCGCGACATCCTGTTACAAAGCTGAAGACAATCCGGCACCCTAATCCGACAACGTGACCCGCATTGTGCGCCGCGAACTCGAAGCTGTGTTTCTCGCCTCGCCCCAGCAGACACCCTAGGACAACTCGTCGTCGTCGTAGTCACTTTGAAGATGGAAGTGGAACAGACAATTGCAGCGCCGCAACTGCCCCTCAGTGGACGACACACCAACAGCCCTGCATGGGGAATGGGTGTGGGGAGACAAAGATGATGGAGAAAGAGACCGGAAGCCTCCTCCACAACAATATCCTTGATCCAGTCCATGGTTTGTCAGGAAGTCCCTAACCTGGACATCACCGCCTACTCTGTTAATCGCCCTGACGCCGGTATGAGTCCTCCTATGACTATGCCCGGTTCGAATCCCGGTTCCGCGCAACATTACATCAGAATAAAAAAAATCGCGTGTTGATAAAATTGCTGAAACAGGCCTGGAGTGCGGCCTGATCCCGGTGACCAGAACCCGTAACGCACTCCCTCACAAGAGCAGGATTGGCCACCCTGGTGCAGTACTTGGCCACAACCTCCTATATGAATACAACAATCAAACCCCGGCCCTCAGTCCCCATTGCGAAGCAACTGACCGAGGCGGTGATCACACCTGTGACGCAGCCGAGGGTTCTAAGAATTCGAGGGTCCGGACAGGCCGCCATTGGAATCTGAACCTCGCAACGTTTAACGCAGGAACGTTATCAAGTGAGACGAGACTAGCAAAGCTATTGGAGTAATTAGAGGGCAGTAAATGGGATATAATAGGGCTCGGTGAAGTTAGAAGGACAAAAGAAGCATATAGAGTGCTAAAAAGCGTACACATCCTGTGCTACAATGGCTTAGCATAGAGACAAGAAATACAAGTCGGATTCCTGATTAATAAGCTGTTAACATACAGGAATTATATAGCATTAACGAGAGGTTGGCAGGTATTACATCCAGTCACATCCAGTCATGATGTCCCGGAAGTCGAAAGCTTCTATGAAGACGTGGAATCGGCCATGAGTGAAGTCAAAACAAAACACACTATACTGAAGGGTGACTTCAATGCCAGGGTAGGCAAGAAGCAGACTGGAGACAAGTCAATGGGGGAATATTGTATATGTGCTAGGAATAGCAGGGGATAGTGATTTGTAGAGTTTGCAGAACAAAATAATATGCGGGTAATGAATACCTTCTTCAGTAAGCGGGATAGCCGAAAGTGGACATGGAGGAGCCCGAATGCTGAGGATAGAAAGTAAATAGACTTCATACTCTGCACTAACCCTGGCATCATACAAGATGTGGACATGTTCGGCGAGGTGCGCTGCAGTGGCCATAGAATGGTAAGAACTCCAATTAGCATAGACTTGACGAGGGAACGCAAGAAACTGGTACATAAGATGCTGATCAATGAGTTAGCGGTAAGAGAGAAATTAGAGGAATTCCGGATCAAGCTACAGAACAGGTACTCGGCTCTAACTCAGGAAGAGGACCTTAGTCTTGAAGCAATGAATGACAATCTTGCACAATTGCACAATCTTAATGATTGTGCGTTAGAAGTCGGCGCTAACTTCTTTACATAGGATACCAGTAGGCTATCAAAGGAGGCGAAAGATCTGATTAAGAGACGCCAATGTATGAAAGCCTCTAACCCTACAGCTAGAATAGAAGTCGCAGAACTTTCCAAGTTAATCAACAAGCATAACACAGCTGACATAAAGAAGTATAATATGGATAGAAATGAACGTGCTCTCAGGAACGGAGTAAGCCGAAAAGCAATGACGAAGAAACTAAGAACAGGCAAGAATCAGATGTATGCGTTGAGGCAAAGCCAGCCATATCATTACTAATATGGATGAGATAGTTCAAGTTACTGAGGAGTTCTATAGAGGTTTATACAGTACCAGTGGCACCCACGACGACAATGGAAAATGGAATAGTCAAGAGGTATTTTACATCCCGCAAGTAACGTCGGAAGAAGTAAAGAAAGACTTGGGAGGTATGCAAAGGGGGAAGGCAGCTGGTGAGGATCAGGTAACAGCAGATTTGTTGAAGGATGGTGGGCAGATTGTTCTAGAAAAACTGGCCACCCTGTATACGCAATGCCTCATTACCTCAAGTGTAACAGAATCTTGGAAGAACGCCAACATTACCTTAATCTATAAGAAAGGGAACGCCAAAGACTTGAAAAACTATAGACCGATCAGCTTACTGCCCGTTGCCTACAAAGTATTTACTAAGGTAATCGCAAATAGAATCAGGAACACCTTATACTTCTGTCAACCAAAGGACCAGGCACGATTTCGTGAAGGCTACTCAACAACAGACCCTATTCACACTATCAGTCAGGTGACAGAGAAATGAGCGGAATATAGGAAACCCTTATATATAGCTTGCATTGATTTCGAGAAAGCGTTTGATTCTGTCGAAACCTCAGCAGTCATGCAGGCATTACGGAACCAGGGCGTAGACGAGCCATATGTAACAATACTGAAAGATATCTATAGCGGCTCCAAGGCCACCGTAGTCCTCCATAATGTAAGCAACAAAATCCCAATAAATAAGGGCGTCAGGCAGGGAGATACGATCTCTCCAATGCTATTCGCAGAGTGTTTACAGGAGGTATTAAGAGACCTGGATTGGGAAGGATTGGCGATAAGAGGTAATGAAGAATACATTAGTAACTTGCGATTCGCTGATGATATTGCCTTGCTTGGTGACTCAGGAGACCAATCGCAATGCGTGCTCACTGACCTGGAGAGGCAATGCAGAAGAGTAGGTCTAAAAATTAATCAGCAGAAAACTAAAGTAATTATTAAAGTATCTCAAGAAAACAGCAGTTTACAATAGGTAGTGAGGCGCTGGAAGTGGTAAGGGAATACATCTACTTAGGGCAGGTAGTGACCGCGGATCCGGATCGTGAGACTGAAATAATCAGAAGAATAAGAATGGGCTGGGGTGCGTTCGGCAGGCATTTTCAGATCATGAACAGCAGGTTGCCATTATCCCTCAAGAGAAAAGTGTATAACTGCTGTCTCTTACCAGTACTCACGTACGGGGTAGCAACCTGGAGACTTACGAAAAGGGTTCTACTTAAATTGAAGACGACGCCACAAGCTATGGAAAGAAGAATGATGGGTGTAACGTTAAGGGATAAGAAAAGACCACATTATGTGAGGGAACAAACGCAAGTTATTGACATCTTAGTTGAAATGAAGAAAAAGAAATCGGCATGGGCAGGACATGTAATGAGGAGGGAAGATAACCGATGGTCATTAAGGGTTACGGACTGGATTCCAAGGGAAGGGAAGTGTAGCAGGGGGCGCCAGAAAGTTAGGTGGGCGGATGAGATTAAGAAGTTTGCAGGGACAACGTGGCCGAAATTAGTACATGACCGGGGTAGTTGGAGAAGTATGGGAGAGGCTGCTGCCCTGCAGTGGGCGTAACCAGGCTGATGAAGAAGAAGAAGAAGATGATGATGATGGTGGTGGTGGTGGTGATGATGATGATGATGGTGACCATGCCCAACTGCAGCCCGCCCTTTTCTTCCCGTTATTGGAATCCATCGGAATGGTGCACACCGGACAACAAGCCGAGTTGTTTCTGCTGCGGCCGAATTGGTCACGTTTCCCGTCACTGCTGCAGTCGTGAACGCCTCCGTCCCGAAACACCTTTCCTTTTCACTCCGCTTCCTCCCCAAGCGCTTCGCTCCGCCGCTTCCTCGTCGCGTCCGACGCCCCTGGTGCTGACCGCCGTTACGCTCGCTCGCCTCACGTTTCCCGTCACTGCTGCAGTCGTTGGACGCCTGCACCCCGAAACACATTTTTGTATCCCTCCGCTTCGCTCCGCTACCTCCTCGGCGCTTCCGATTTCGCTGCTGCTGACCGCCGTTACAGTCGCTCGCCTCACGTTTCCCGTCACTGCCGCGGTCGTTTAGCGCCTCCGTCCCGAAACACGTTTTGGTATCCCTCCGGTTTGCTGCGTGGCTTCCTCCGCGCTTTCGACACCGCTGGTGCTGACCTCCGTTACGCTCGCTCGCCTAACGCTTCCCGTCACTGCCAGCAGTCATTGGATGCCTCAGCCCCGAAACACATTTTGCTATCCCTCCGCTTCGCCCCGAAGCGCTTCGCTCCGCTGCCTCCTCGGTGCTTCCGACGCCGCTGCTGCTGACCGCCGTTACAGTCGCTCGCCTCACGTTTCCCATCACGGCCGCAGTCGTTGAACGCCTCCGCACCGAAACACCTTTTGGTAGCCCTCCGCTTCGCCCCGAAGCGCTTCGCTCCGCTGCCTCCCCGGCGCGTCCGATGCCGCTGCTGCTGACCACCGTTACAATCGCTCGCCTCACGTTTCCCGTCACTGCCGCAGTTGTAGAACGCCTCCGCACCGAAACCCCTTTTGGTATTCCTCCGCTTCGCTCCGCTGCTTCCTCGGCGCTTCCGGCGCCGCTGGTGCCGACCACCACTCGCTCGTCCTCCCCACAACGTCTTCAGTCACATCCGCCCCAACTTCGCCGCCGTAATCAGGAGCCACCCTGCCGAAATACTTCACGATGCAGCACCTCATGTTGGTGCTGCACCGTCCGATTTGCCGCAATATCCACCACTGATGCTATTAGCAAGACACAACCTACTAGATGTTCAAGTACATGGAACACCTGTCCCAGTACTGATAAATACCGGCGAACACACCTCCATTATGAGCGCTCACCTTTGGCGTAATCTAAAGAAGGTTCTCACACCTGCTATCACTCTGGTCGTACGCAGCGCTGACGGCAGAATGGTTGGCGTATTGGGTACTGCCCACGTAAACATTGCTGGTTTCCATATTGTCGTCCTTTGCACTGTGCTTGCCCACGGCCCCCTGACCTGATACTTGGCCTAGACTTTCTCTGTGATAATTCTGTGTTCATTGATTGTTCCTCAAGTACTGTCCACCCTGACCTACCTCTGCTCTCCAATCCTCCAGCTCAACCCCAGATTTGTCTAAGTCCGACCGATTTTGTTCATGCGCTCCTGCAGGTTTTGACGTACATCGAACCGTTACCTTCGCCGCCAGTTCCAGATGGTGATTGTATCACTGCACCAGTTGCTGCCGTTGTTCTCAGGCACAACGGCACCGTCCCTCATACCTTACTAACTGTCACTAGCAACCGCACTTGCCCTCCCGTGGTGAATTTCGGCCTCATGAAGCAAGTGCTACCAACAGGAATATCCCTGGTCATGATCAGTGCTTACCAGACTGCTACGTTGAGTCTTTTGCTGTCCACGACTCCTGTGAGCCTTGCAAGTCTGCCAGTTGTTCTAACGAGGACACTGCAAAAATGATTGTTCCGGACCTCTTGCCTGGCGAAGCTAAAGCTCTCCCTAACTTACTGTATTTTTGTAGAGACATTTTTGCTCTAAATGAGCGTCCCTTGAGCCAGACATCCGTTGTCAAATATTGTACCCTCACTGCAGATGCTCAGCTAATTCATCGACGACCCTACCGGGTTTCAGCGCTGGAGCGCCAAGTCAACAAGGCAGACGTGGACAAGATGCTAGCAAAAGATGTCGTTGAGTCATCGTCAATCCCTGGGCGTCATCTGTCGTTTTCGTGAATAAGAAAGACGGCTCGTGGTGGTTCTGCGTTGACTATCGGCACTTCAATCGCATCCAAATGAAGGTTGTCTATCCACTACCCCATATACATGACGCCCTTCGTTGTCTCTATGGTGCCCAGTACTTCTCATCCATCAATCTTCGGTCCGGGTATTGGCAGATTGCTATGGATGATCTCGATCGTAAAAAGAGAGCCTTTATAACACCGGACGGACTTTATCAATTTCAGGTTATGCACTGTGGCTTATGTAACGCTCCATCCACCTTTGAGCGCATGATGAACTGTTTACTTTAAGGGTTTGACTGGACGACTTCTCGTTGCTACCTGGGTGACGCCATAGTCTTCTCATCCATGTTCGGCGCACACCTTGACTGACTCTCGGCCATTCTTGGTATTTCTCGAATAGCTGGCCTACAGCTCACCTCGACAAAATACCATTTTGGCCATCGTCAGGTAACTGTACTTGGACATCGGGTTGACAATTCTGGAATCCGACCTGACCCATGAAAAATTCGTGCCATCAAACACTTTCCTGTGCTGCACTCAGGAAAAGATGCCCGCAGCTTCGTCGGCTTTTTCAGTTACTTCCGTCGTTTTCTTAAAGATTTTGGCACCGTAGCACGGCCTCTCACAGACCTCCTAAAAAAAGGTGTGCCTTTTTCATGGGGCTTCTCCCAAGCTGCCGCTCCCTCTCGTATCACGACCTTACTCACCACCCCACCTGTTCTCGGCCACTTCAACGTTTTATGCCCTGCTCAGGTTCTCACCGATGCAAGTGGCCACGGAATCGGTACTGTCTTGGCGCAAGTTCAGCGTGGTCATGACCGGGTTATTGCGTACGCCAGTTGTCTTTTGCCTCCTTCGGAGCGAAAATACTCCATTACCGAGAGAGAGTGTCTGGCTCTCTCTCCCTGATGTGACGCGGCTGTTGCGTCACATCAGGGAGGAGCTTTGCGCCGATCCTAACTTTCTTGCATGCGTAATCACGCGAACTACAATTAAAATATGGAGTCGGATATCGCAGAGCACAGACAGGCTAGAAGAAGTCTTCCAACTTATACTGTGTAGAAACACGACTGCCTATAACTTTTCAGTACAAATATACCCACGTACGCTAGTCAAAAAAAGTTTATTTATTCAATTTTAGTTTATTGGGATGCTCACAGCAATAATTATCATCTCCCTTTTTGTCCCTCTGGCCACATAGCTTACTTGAACAGGTGGTCTTCGGGTGCCTCCCAGTGCATAACTTTAAGAAAACCATAAGGCTTAATTTTGAACACCCTGTGAATTCTGTGTTGTGTGTGCACTCGGGTGTCGATTGCGTTCCTTGGTGAGTGGTCCTGGGCCCAAACCTCTCTTATTCCTTCACACCTATATTTTCATACTAGTAAAGTATGGCGAAGACGCTATCGACGAGAGAGAGTCGTCGCAGTGTGACAAGCTTTCCTGCTGACGATGCCGACAAGAACAGTGTGCTTATCGCTTTTTGATCGGCCGCCGCGTGAGAACATCGCACAGACAACGCAAATGTCGCAGCATCTGTGCTTGTGTATAGATTGTCATGGGTATAAAACTATTTACTCGATGTATTTACGAGAGATACATAAGCAGCACCTGATAATCCCGAGAGGCTGTTCGCACTTCGTCGTCTTTACCGCCGTCGTCATTGTCCTCTTTGTCCACTGTAACACGACCCTCGGCGGAAAAAGCACCGTCCCGGTGCTTCAGACGGGGCTATTCGTAAGGGCATAGTAAGGCTTAGGCCGACAGACGTGTACGACGTCAAATGATGTGGTACCGGCTGGCATGACGGAGGTCACGGGGGTTATCTCGTAAGTGACATTGGTCACTTGACGTAGAATGCTGTAAGGGCCTTTGTAGCACGGAAGGAGTTTCTCAGAGGGCCCCACTCGGCGGCCAGGAGACCAAAGTTGTACAAGAGAGCCTTGTGAAAAGTATGTGTTACGATGGCGGCGATTGGTAACTGTGACGTTGAGTTTCCTGCGATGCCTACAAACGAGTACGGGCAAGCTGGCGCGCGTGGTCTGCGTGGGCGATGGCGTCACGGGCATATTCGGTCCTCTAATCCCGTACCAAGGAGAGTGAAGCGTCCAATGCTTCGGACATCTTTTGCGAACTGTGGAAGAGGAAACTCTTTCACGGCGCGAATTTTTCCGCATCCGTTCGGATGCCAGTCGCATTAACGAAGTGTCCAAGGACAGTAATCTCGCGGTGGCCGAAGTTGCATTTCTTGGAGTTGAACTGTAAACCGGCCTTGCGTAAAACAGCAAGTACAGCTGAAAGGCGCTCTATGTGTGTTGGATGTGCGTGAAAACACAATAACATCATCTAGGTCGCAGAGAAAAATCGACCACTTGAATCCTTGGAGTAATGAGTCCAACGCTCAAAGGTAGCCGGAACGTTGCATAACCCCAAAGGCATAACATTGAGGTGGTAAAAACCATCACGCGTTATAAAGGCGGTCTTTTCACGATCGAGATCATCCACAGCTATCTGCCAATATCCGGCCCGTAGGTCGATGGACGGAAAATGACGTGCCCCGTATAGGCAATCGAGCGCGTCATCGATACGAGGTAGTGGGTAGACGTTCTTCGTGATGCGATTGAGGTGGCGGTAATCAACGCAAAATCTCCATGCGCCGTCTTTCTTTTTGACCAGCACGACAGATGACGCCCAGGGACTTGACGATGGCTCAATGATGTCTTTCGCCAGCGTCTTGTCTACTTCCGTTTTGATGACTTGGCGCTCCATAGCTGAAACTCCGTAGGGTCGCTGATGGATTGGTGTATTACAGCCTGTATGTGTATGATGTTTGACAAGTAACGTCTTACTTAAAGGTCAGTTGTTGTGGTCGAATATTTCCTTGTACGAAAGCAATAGACTACAGAGCTGTTCAGCCTCCGCAGGTGAGAGATTCGGGGCGATAATTTTCTGAATGTCGTTATCAATACAATTGGCAGACCGCAAAGGCTCACAGGAAGCGTCGAAGGCAAAAGTCTCAACGGAGCTAACTTCTAAAGCAGTGATCATAGCCAGGGTGATATATTCAGGCAGAATTCGCTTAGTGAGCCCGAAATTCACCACAAGGAGGTGCGTGCGATTGCCTGTGACCCTCAGTATTGTATGCGGGACAGTAACGTTGTGGTCGAGAACGATGACAGTCATAGGAGCGGAGATGTAACCACCATCAAGAACTGGAGTAGAAGGCGAAATTTCGAAGTATGTTAAGACCTATGGTGGAACATGAACAAAATCAGTCGGTCTGAGGTGAATGTTGTGTGGTGTCGGAGGAACGTGTCGGAGGCAGGCCAAGACGCACAGTACTTGACGAACAATCGATGAGCGCTGAATGGTCAGAGAGGAGGTCTAGGCCTAGGATGAGGTGATGGGAGCATTGTTCCAGCACACTGAACAGGACGACAGTATGGCAGCAGGAAATGCTCACAGGCGCAGTACACATTCCAACCACGGGCACCGTGCTGCCGTCGGCGATTCGTACGAAGCGAGTAACGGCAAGTGTAACAGTTTTTCTTAAATGGCGGCGGCGAAGGCGGCTGGCCATGAACGATATGTGTGCTCTGTTATCTATGAGCGCTGTGGCAGGTGTGCCATCAACTTGGACGTCAATAAGCTTATGTCTCATAAACAGCGTCAAAGGGGGATTTTGCAGCGAGTCCGACATTGCAACACCACCTCGAGGTGCCGCATTGCCTAGTTTTTTTGCTGCGACGGACCTAGATAGGTCGGGCAGGTGAGCGGCGAAGCAGGGGCGGACGTCACTGACGACGTTGAAGCGAGGGCGAGTGAGCGTAGCGGCGAGTCGAGGTAGTGGCGTTGGAAGCGTTATAGAAGCGACGGGGTGAAGAACTTCCGTGCAAACTTGAATTCCAGAAGGTATTTCGAGGCGGGGACGGCCAACGGCTCCGGCAGTGACGGGAAACGTGACCGATTCGGCCGCAGCAGGAACAGATCGGCCGGTCGTCAGATGTACGCCAGTGTGACGGATTGCGGGCATTGTAGGGATAACGGGCACTGTAACGTGGACTGATAGGACCGAGGCATAGGAGCATGACAGGTGTCAGGACGACTCAAGGAGCAGGCGCTGGGAAGGCCCGTATTAGGGATTTCCGGGCGAACCACGGACTGAATCTGCGATATCCTCTCAGCAGTGTTGTTACAAGACGCCTTTTGAGGCGAGGCAGGAAACGCTGCTTCGAGTTCGCGGCGTACAATGTCACGTTTTCGCTTGGTGGTGGCAAGCTAGGTTGGTTGGTGGGGCGGGTACAAAAAGAGGTTGCTGCAGTATTTGGAAGCCGTGTAAACTGATTGTGTAACGGCGACTATTCGCCTGCTCGAACCGGCAGCATTCCTTCATGATGGCGTCGACATCGCTAGGTTTAAAAAGACCAGAAGGTTGAATGCGTCGTCCGCGATGCCTTTGTTAATGTGTCCAGCCTTGTCCACCTCTGGCATGGACGGGTCGACTTTATGACAGAGGGTGAGGACGTCCTGAATATAGGAGACATACGACTCGGTAGCAGTTTGGGCACGCGTGGCGAGTTGTTGCTTGGCAGCTAGTTGTCGACCGGTCGTATTGCCAGAAACGTCGGACATCATCATCATCATCAGCAGCAGCAGCAGCAGCAGCAGCAGCAGCAGCCTGGTTCCGCCCACTGCAGGGCAAAGGGCTCTCCCATACTTCTCCAACAACCCCGGTCATGTACTAACCATGGCCATGCCATGTCTGCAAACTTCTTAATCTCATCCGCCCACTAAACTTTCTGCCGCCCCTGCTACGCTTCCCTTCCATTGGTATGCAGTCCGTAACCCTTAATGACCATCGGTTATCTTCCCTCCTCATTACATGTCCTGCCCATGTTCATTTCTTTTTCTTGATTTCAACTAAGATGTCATTAACTCGCGTTTGTTCCCTCACCCAATCTGCTCTTTTCTTATCCCTTAACGTTACACCTATCATTCTTCTTTCCATAGCTCGTTGCGTCGTCAACAATTTGAGTAGAACCCTTTTCGTAAGCCTTCAGGTATCTGCCCCGTAGGTGAGTACTGGTAAGACACAGCTATCATATACTTTTCTCTTGAGGGATAATGGCAACCTGCTGTTCATGATCTCAGAATGCCTGCAAAATGCACCCCAGCCCATTCTTATTCTTCTGATCATTTCCGTCTCATGATCCGGATCCGCCGTCACTACCTGCCCTAAGTAGATGTATTCCCTTACGACTTCCAGTGCCTCGCTACCTATTGTAAATTCCTGTTCTCTTCCGAGACTGTTAAGCATTACTTTAGTTTTCTGCAGATTAATTTTTAGACCCACTCTTCTGCTTTGCCTCTCCAGGTCAGTGAGCATGCATTGCAATTGGTCCTCTGAGTTACTAAGCAAGGCAATATCATCAGCGAATCGCAAGTTACTAAGGTATTCTCCATTAACTTTTATCCCCAATTCTTCCCAATCCAGGTCTCTGAATACCTCCTGTAAACACGCTGTGAATAGCATTGGAGATATCGTATCTCCCTGCCTGACGCCTTTCTTTATTGGGATTTTGTTGCTTGCTTTATGGAGGACTATGGTGGCTGTGGAGCCGCTATAGATATCTTTCAGTATTTTTACATACGGCTCGTCTACACCCTGATTCCGTAATGCCTCTATGACTGCTGAGGTTTCGACAGAATCAAACGCTTTCTCGTAATCAATGAAAGCTATATATAAGGGTTGGTTATATTCCGCACATTTCTCTATCACCTGATTGATAGTGTGAATATGATCTATTGTTGAGTAGGCTTTACGGAATCCTGCCTGGTCCTTTGCTTGACAGAAGTCTAAGGTGTTCCTGATTATGTTTGCGATTACCTTAGTAAATAGTATGTAGGCAACGGACAGTAAGCTGATCGGTCTATAATTTTTCAAGTCTTTGGCGTCCCCTTTCTTATGGATTAGGATTATGTTAGCGTTCTTCCAAGATTCCGGTACGCTCGAGGTCATGAGGCATTGCGTATACAGGGTGGCCAGTTTCTCTAGAACAATCTGTCCACCATCCTTCAACAAATCTGTTGTTACCTGATCCTCCCCAGCTGCCTTCCCCCTTTGCATATCTCCTAAGGCTTTCTTTACTTCTTCCGGCGTTGCCTTTGGGATTTTGAATTCCTCTGGACTAATTTCTCTTCCATTATCGTCGAGGGTGCCACTGGTACTGTATAAATCTCTATAGAAATCATCAGCCACTAGAACTATCTCATCCATATTAGTAATGATATTGCCGGCTTTGTCTCTTAACGCATACATCTGATTCTTGCCAATTCCTAGTTTCTTCTTCACTGTTTTTAGGCTTCCTCCGTTCCTGAGAGCATGTTCAATTCTATCCATATTATACTGCCTTATGTCAGCTGTCTTACGCTTGTTGATCACCTTCGAAAGTTCTGCAAGTTCTATTCTAGCTGTAGGGTTAGATGCTTTCATACATTGGCGTTTCTTGATCAGACCTTTCGTCTCCTGCGATAGTTTGCTGGTATCCTGCCTAATGGTTAGGCAGGAAACTTCGGACAGCTTCTCTTTAAGCAACTCCCAGCTGGTTAGCTCTTCCTCGTGTGTGTAAAACAACGTTCGTGGTGTTCCGTTGAGATAGAACACGACATCGGCCAGCATTATGGTCGGATCCCACCTGCTCACCATGCTGACGCGCTCATACATTTTCAATCATTCTTCTACGTCAACACCGTCAAGCCCGGTGAACTTGTCGGGGTCTTGCCGCTCAGGTGGAGCAACGTACTGGGCATGCGTAGTCGGCACTGCAGCTGCCGACGCGGTTCCTTCCACTGGAAGCACGTTCCCAGGCTGGGTGAAACGTCCGCTGCGAAGCTCCGTGGCGAAGACGCTTACCCCGCATGTCCACCAAAATGTCGCGGGCATGAAACTATTCACACGTTGTATTTACGAGAGGTACGTAAACAGCAGCTGAGAATCCTGAGAGGCTGTTGCCACTTCATCGTCCATACCGTCGTCGTCACTGTCCTGTTTTGCCACCGTAACAATATTCATTGACGCTCTAATTTAGTCGAAACGTGCTTCCTAAGTTGAAATGCACGATTTCCAGCCCTGGCCAGCCGTCCACATTGAGTTTGAGGTAGCCTCAATCTCGTGCAGCGCAGCTTCATCAGGCCTAACATGGCCTATGAGTTCGTCCACTATACGGCGGACCTGAAACATTGGATAAGCAAGTACAACGAAGTAAACTGCTTCTATAGTTCAGTCCTCGCCATACCGACGCGAAGTGAACCCCTCTTACCATTGTAGGATGCGCACACAAGTGGCAAGCGGCGACAGGGTGTAGTGCCAATACCGCGGTACATCGCCATTTTTAATCGAAGGTCAAAGGTGTACTTCTGAGAGCGGAGGGAGGGCACTTTCTCAGGACTGGGGAGGGGCAAAGTAGGTCATTTGCCTCCCCCCCCTTTTTGAAACTTGGAAATATGTGCGCCTAGAGTCCCAACCAAGATCACTTGGGTCTACAGAAAACAGCCGGAAGCCCTGGAAATGGGGGTCTGGCCTGTCCACCAGCTGCACGTGGAGTCTCAGCTACATTTGTTCTTCAGCGCACTCATCGCTGGTATCTATATACACACAGAGTCTACTCGGTAACAGCTGGTAAATTTTTCCACCTCCTGAAGTCTGTAGTATTCTTTCAATTCTTGATCTAGACATTGATTCGGGCTACTTGGTCTGTCAGTAGTGCAACTGAACCTCAATAGCGCAATTGAGGTTCCCAGAAATTTGAAAATTGCTTTCACTTATTTGGTCGCGGTGAAGGTGAGGCAGCACGAAGCATTTGGTTCTCGATGCCGGCGCCCTTCATCACGTCAGCTTTGTGACAACCAGTGCTCGTCGACATTAAGAGAAAAAAATGGAGCTGGGCAGGTCATGTAATCCGCAGGTTAGAAAACCGTTGGGCCATTAGGGTTACATAATGGATACCAAGAGAAGGGAAATGCAGTCGAGGACGGCAGAAGACTAGGTGGAGTGATGAAATTAGGAAATTCGTGGGCGCTTGTTGGAATCCTTTGGCACAAGACAGGGCTAATTGGAGATCGCAAGGAGAGGTCTCCGTCCTGCAGTGGACGTAAAAAAGGATGATGATGATGATGAGTGCTCATGGTCAACGAGTTAGGTGTGTTTATATTTGCCTGTGCGTGCGTGACGCTATGCTTGTCATAGGTGTATCTACCGTTTCGGGGGAGGGTATGCCCCTCCCCCCACAGTCAAAATTTAAAACGAAAAGTAGACCATTTATCCCCTCGCCCTTGCACACACACACTTGTGAAAGTGGGCACTGTCGATTGCACCGTGCACAAATACAACAAACAGCAGCTGAGGCCAAGTTTTCTCGCAGAATTTGGCTCACATAGGTACGATTTATTTATTACGTGCTTTCGGGCCTCGGCCCCCACGTGCTCTAGCAGATGACGCTCGGCGGGCCGCACTAAGCATCCAAGGGTTGCCTCGTGATTCGCGGTGCGAGACGCTTCCGGTACGTGCCTTGCAAGCCTGCATTGCTCAGAAAGCTATCGCTAGGCTTCTCAAAACGAGTTTAATCTACCATCACTTGCATCATGCCGTGTTTGTTGGGGCCGTCTAAACTAAGCATCTTTGAAAACACAAAATCAAAATAATTTTTATAATTTACCCGTATTTAAACAGTGTTGTCATTTTAGCGATATTGACGCTAGGTTTAGTGCTTTAGTTGTCTGTTTACGGCAAGGTTTGCTATTTGGTAATCAATGACTTTTTAGTGACCTGAATGAACAGTTGGCGACAATTTAACGACTTTAAGTTAGAAAGATTGCCTGGAAAATGGCCTTCAAGAGCGCGCTTTGATATTAAACGCCCGACACTCGTTTTACGATGCGCAGGCTCCGTGACCATGAAGAACCAACGCGGTGGCCCTCACATTGTGATTGTCTTTCACATCGCAGTGGTCATCATAGCCTTGACATTGTGGGCACGAAATTTAAATTCCTTTATTATTTACAAAACCTTCTTGAATGTGTTTGAACGCTGCGGGTTCAGCGGTGTCACTAAATCTATGCGTTTAGTAGACGCTTGGCAAGCGTGTCAGAGAACTAATTTACCAAAAGCAAGTAGAATAAATTTTATGTTCAGATTTCGAACACAGCAGACGAATAAGACATCGACGGCGTAAGAAAGGCGTAAATATCGGAACGGCAGCTTACGCTAGATCAAGGTGAGAATATGGCATTTGACCTGGAGAAAGCTCTGGTAGTTGTCCTTGCCATGCTAGCAACATGCGGCCAAGTGCGTTCCACATAATCTAGTTATGCTACCACGAATGCCGAGAAGCACGAATGTTCAGGATAATATGCAGACTAAATGCATTTTCATGCTAGGAAAACTAAGTTGCTCGTGTTCTTTTGAATTGTGCTGTATTTGCTGGTTTCCAATCTGAAGATACTGAAAAATTTGAGCTGTCATAATTCAGTATGTAAATGATACAGGTAGGCGATTCAATATCGATTTTTCAAATACGAATCGAATACGAATATTAAGGATCGATTACTGAATAGACAAACGCTTACGCTAATTATACAGCAGGAATATTTCTTTCAATATAATTAGGAACCTGCTTGCACGGAATAGATAGTCAACTATCACGCACAATTAAGATCGTTTTAAACACAAGATCACAAGAGTCATGAAAATAATTACACGAATAGCTGCTTGACATCTTTAAGCCTGCTGACAAAACAAGCTTTCCAAGAATGACAGGCATTTGAAACTAACTTTTAAAGCACACAATAAATAGTTTGAAAATATCAGAAATTTTGGAAAAGGAAAATGAAACACTAAGAACGTATGTGTGTACCCCAGAGAGAATGCAGAGCCTTTTACAAGAAAAAACATCACTGATTGCAACGTAAGAGATAAAACTCTTGTATGACCAGGCTGCAAGAAAGACCAATTGCCACGCCATAAGCACATTATAGCCGATTGTCCAGTATTAGATGAAAAGAGGGAAAACGAGGGACCCAGTATTGTAAGGGCACCGTTTTTGTAAGAACGCTGGCACGTATTTGTTAGTCAGAACCATATAAAATCAACAGATAATGAAGAAAGGGAAAGCTTAGGATAAATTATTTGTAGTTTCTAATTCAGGTGCAAAAATGAAAAGCTAATGGGAAATGCAGGAAAACTCAACTTGGGGCTGACGGTAAGAGCCTAATCCACAACTTCTGCATTACGCGCCCGTTGCACTACAAATTGTGCTAAGGCAGCGGGAGTTCTCACGTCCATGCATTTTGTGTAGTTATGTATGTGTACAGGATGTAACTTGTTGGGGTTCTCACACCCGTCGTCTTGGGACAAAGGAACGACAACACAGTAGTGCAAGCAATCGCAAGGGCATTTATTGCACTTATCATTACATCAATGCCTGCTAGCCGAGTTGCTATCCACAAAACATGCCGATGGGCGCGCGAAAAATCGCAGAAGTCCGACTCACCGCTACCGGATAGCCAGCGAATATGTTCGCCCCTTGCTGGATCCCAACGCCTGGTCTTTCGCGCGTACGGTCACGCGACCGGTGGCTCTTTCGCACGAGGCCTCAAGAGACGGTCTCGCAGAAGCATGGATCGGCACACGCGCGGCACGTCCGCGCTGCTTTCCGTCGTGAACCAAAGAGACAGCGCCTTATCCTTTTAGCGCCCAAGTAACCCCGCCTGTAGGCGGCGCTAGCAGCGCAACACTCGCGCCATCTCTCGTACTGCGCTTCAACCACTCCGAGCGCCGCGAGTATCACGGCAGCACGCAGGCCACGCGGCGAAGCCGGGTTGCTGGAGACGGGAGCTATGCGGGAAAACAAGATATCAGGGGACGCGTGAGAGTCACGCATCCCCACATCCCCCCAACCTTAAATCATTACATATTCCGGCGAAACACGTCACACGGTCTAACATCAACGCGTGCTTCGCGAACAAGATGGTACATGCAAGAGTGGCCGCGCCGAGGAAATGTTCCCATGCTGTCCATAACATGCGAGCAGACATTGTCCTTGGGGTACACAGCTGGCGTCCGCTGGTCGCAGCAGTAGCTCTGCAGACTCGACGGCACGATTCCAGGCCAGGACTCCGGAAACGGCGACGCAGTAGTCGGCACGAGCAAGCGTCGCTCGCGCCGACGCGCCCTGCAGGCGAGCCGCGGTAGCTGTCGGTGATCGCCGACTCTTTTCTCCGCCGCCGAGGGTTGCGAGCTGGATACAGGCGGCCGCCGAAGCCTCTGCGCCGAACTCGCCACCGCATCACCATTGCCCGGTGGCTCGATCGTAGTCTGGGGCATCAGCGCAGACGATGCCCCGCTGTGCAGGTGACGGCAAAGCAGGGGGGACTCCAATCATGCTGCGTACACTCAACACACTCGGCAAACACTAAAGTAGTGGAAGGGAGAGGAATTCCGCATGCGCATCGCCCACGTGGTACGATGTTCATTAGCAAAAGATCGGGCAGCTACTCAGACGCTAAGTTCACGTGAACGAAGCTCGCTTCTCGAACGAGTAATTTCAATTCGTGCGAGGCTAACTAGAATGAGGGGAGCAAAGTGCAGCACCTCAACGCCATGGTCCACCAGGTTGTGTCCCCCCACGTGCGACCGGCAGCTTCGTTAAGCCTTAGGCCTAAAGCGTCGCTACCCTGACAACAACCGGCATCCAAAACACAACACCCAAAATGGGCGCAAAACAGGCAGCCTCGAGGAAACGTCAGCTCTGTTAGGTGGTCCTACCCCGCTCGGTGCACACAACATCCGAGTTGACGGTGCCCACCGTCCCAGACGGTGTCGGAGCTACCCGTACCAGGCCGCAATACCAGTCAGCCCGTTGTGGCACCCGTGGCCCGCGCCCACCGGGCTCCCAGAGCCGCGACTTCATCAGAGTCAAAGAGATAGAAGAAGCTATTTACATAAGAAATTCGGGCCACCCACGAGGCTTCCGTACTCACTCGCTTCAGGCTTGCCAATGCTCCGCAAGCGCTAAGCCTCGCTCTCCCAGGATGCAGACCACGTGGCTCTCGTACCGACGAATGTCATTAAAAAAACACTTGCGAAAAGGCTTAGCACGTTGACATGTTCAAACACACTACAGCCACCGTCGCCTCGCTCAAGAAAGCACGCCGCCAACGCTAGCGATCAAAATCCACGCTAGCCCTACGCTTCGGTTCAAACAAAGGTCTCGAACGAAGCAAAACTGTTAAATTTATCGTCCGATGCCCCAAGAGGTCCACGTTGGGCAGCCAGATGTGGGGTTCTCACAACCTTCCTCTTGGAACAAAGGAACGGCGACACAATAGTGCAAACAATCACAAGGGTATTTATTGCACCTATCATTAGATCAATTCCTGCTAGCCGAGTTGCTATCCACAAAACATGCCGATGGGCCCGCGACAAATCGCAGAAGTCCGACTCACCGCGACCGGATAGCGAGCGAATATGTTCGCCCCTTGCTGGATCCCAACGCGTGGTCGTTCGCGCGTACGGTCACGCGAACGGTGGCTCTTTCGCACGAAACCTCACGAGACGGTCTCGCACAAGCATGGATCGGCGTACACGCGGCACGTCCGCGCTGCTTGCCGTCCAGAACCAAAGAGGCAGCGCCTTATCCTTTGAACACTTCTCCTCCTGTAGGCGGCGTTAGTAGCGCGACACTCGCGCCATCTCTCGTACTGCGCTTCAACCACTCCGACCGCCGCGAGCATCACGGCATCACGCAGGCCACGCGACGAAGCAGGATTGCTGGAGATGGGAGCTATGCGGCAAACCAAGATATCAGGGGACGCGTGAGAGTCACGGATCCTCACAAACCCAACGAGTGTTAACCAGCGCCACACCTCCAACACAGAACCGAAAACAAAGCTTGTATTATCCATCTTGTTTCTGCATTGCGTCAAAAACTTTGTCGCTGTTTTACCTCTAATAATTATATTCTGCGATACTTTGTTTAGCATGTGGAGAACAGTAACCCCGATTTGTACAGTCGATTGTTGCGAAATATTCGGTTAGTTTTGATATTCTAAAATACCTAATAGTGCATTTTCGTATACGAATAAATTATTACGCACCAACTATTCATATTCTAAACTCAGAGATTCGCCTCTCCTGCAGCAAATACATTACTAAAGCTAAAGGCATCTATACTCTGTTGAGAAATTCACTGTTTTCCTTCAGCTGCGCGAACATTAGACCAACGTGACACGTCTACGTAAATGATTTACTTCATGCTAGCTTATATTAGAGTCCTTCAAAAAACCTACATTCTTAAGATCCACTTGACAGGTATAGCGAGAACTTTAGTCACTTTTTTGTCTAACTTGAGTGACATGCTTCCGAAAATGTTGGCAACACTAGACGGTAATGGTTCATAATGTGCCATTGAAAAGCAAATCTGTCGATGACAAAGGTAACTTTCACTGACGCATTTTCAGCCTTTTTTATTTCAATGGCAATCGCGTAATGCGCAAGTGAGGCAGACTTTGCAGGGTACGTGTCACCTGGGCCCGCTTTTAGTATGCATTCTCCACCAAATCGGGAAACTGAACTTCCGCATAATCTCCAATGACGATTTTCCAACACATCAACATGCCATTAACACATTAAATAAAATAACGTGTCATCGTTTATTGGTCTGTGGAGCGGCACCTACCCAACCTCCTACCGGTCCGCTCCGCAGCCTATGGAAGGAGCTCCCACTCCGTGTCGGAGTTTTGTGGTAAAGCATACGAAAAAGGAACATGTGCTGCAGAGAAGTGAAAGGGGAAATTATATGCAGGGCAGTGCACCTGCCGTTGCTGGCGTGGGGCGTCAATGCGGACAGAGTAGCGGCGGCGGAGCGATCCCAGTTGGCACATACTGCGAAGATCACTTTACACACACACACACACACATATATATATATATATATATATATATATATATATATATATATATATATAGAGAGAGAGAGAGAGAGAGAGAGAGAGAGAGAGAGATTACTTGCCCCCCACTCGAAAAACAGTTGGTACGCCCCTGTCGAGGGCCGATGGTCGGACTCGCCGGCGATTCCATGAACGACGCGTAACTACGGAGAGGGTTATATGTATGTGTATAATTATGCTGACAACTTTATTAGTTACCAAGAAACAAAGTTTGCCTCTTATGTCAAGCAGGCAGCAAGTGATGGCCCTTTCTATACTCCGGCATAAACATCAGCGCTCGTTGCCACGCGAGTACGGCAGGCTTTGTCATTTTCTCTTGACCGTCTACACGCTCTCTAAATGAGCGCTTATGTGCGCGGAGTTTACTCTCGCCATTCGAACACACAAACTATATGGCTGATGAAGAACGCAGAAAGTGAGGAGCACGTACTTGTAAAAATCAGCAGTATAGCCACTTTCTCCAAAACAACGACTAGGTGGTCGTAGTCGCCAGTTTCGACGTGTCCGGGACACATGCGTTTTCTTCTCAGTGTGATGGAAAGATTCTGATATGCGCATGAGAAGTGTTCCTATATGTTTTTTAGCATTTCATCATTACTTCGTGCCAACGGTGCGCGGTTTCTACCGTACTTGAAGCGAACCGCGAGGAGTGGCTGTTAACGTACCGATGCAAACAAGTGCGCCGTACTTGTTTTGCATAAGTATCAGCGCGCAGTATTACCCAGTTAACGAGCTCTTGCCACTAAGGTCAAAACTGAGCTATAGAAGCAGTTTTTATCATCCGATTGGTGCACTGTAAGTGCACGTCTAACAACGGCAATTAAATACGCGAAATCGGCTTCTATGACAGCGGTAAGCTCCGCTGAGTGTAATCGACCCCATCTCGAACTTGATGTGGCGGCTGGCGAGTGCTCATCAACTTTCGAAGCACCTTTGGATTGAGTGTGACTAAATATGAATAATAGGAACACAAGCGCAGGCGCGGTGGCTATCGCGTTACGGTGGAATGTATTTGTTTGAGAGCCACATCGCACGGCTTGTTGGCGTAGCTGCACCAAAGCCTGTCGTCATATTTGAACGACTTGCGGTTGTAAGTCGCGCCAGAGTCGTTGCAGGCCTCGGTGTCTTGCCCAGGAGGCGTCCAGTCACACAAAGCGAAAATTACGACCACCGCCAAATGCAGATTGGTGCGTTTTCGAATCACTACGCCGGAACACCGGCATGTATTGGCCTCTTCTTCTTTACTTTCGGCCCAGTTTTATGCCCTTTCCTTAGCTCAAGTACAGCTGTCATGTGAATTCGTCGGAAGACCAATGGTTTGCGATACTTCCTACACTCTTCATCGTAACAACGCAGTGATAGAAAAAATGCTGCCATGCTGGCAATGTTCCACAATAGGCGAGCTGTTTGCAATGCAAGTTGTGCATCTATCTTTAATGGTTATGTGCTCAATGCACTCGATTTTCGGTGCGGATACAAAAGCCAGCAAATCGATTTTGGAGACTATGTGTACCACAGACATGGCGACGATACAACAATGGGGTGGGTATCTTTGCAACAGGATACCAGTCTGTAGGTGACAGCCTTCGCGAAATGGTTGTAAAATATCCGACGTCATAGCACCACCGTATTGCTACCGTTATTAAAAGCGATGACAATTGTAAACTGCGCGCGTTCCAATGCTTGGCCAATTTCTGTATTTTCCAGTTACGGTTGATGGGTAAATTACAGTTATTGAACGACAAAAAGACCCCCTTACCAAGAAAAGCTACATAAAGGAAAAGCAAGAGCAGCTACACACGAGTGGCCATGTTTAAGTTGCAGCACCCAATTACCACGAACTCACCAATCTTAAGCCCGTCTGCTCAGTTCTAGCCAAGTGTTCATCAGTAAGGAATAGTCTCAACTTATAGAGAAGTACCACGAGCTGGAACCTAGCCATTTCTTAAAAAACGTTTATTCTGACAAAAGCAACCTAATTAAGTGAAAATACTTAGACATACTCGACATCGTGTTGCAATGTTCTTCAGGCGCCAAATTAAAATACCGAATAGAAGTTTGTGCTTCCCTTAAAGGGAACCTAGCGGCTTCGGCGAGTTCGCGCAGCATGCACGATGACCGAGATACACAACTTGGAACTCATTCTTCATTAAACATTTTACATATATAGATTAGGCAGCGCATGATCACCGCATTCCCATTTCATTTTCCCGAGAATTCAATTTCTTGGGTTTTAGGTGCCAAACCACGACTTAATTATGACCCACGCCGTAGTGGGAGACTACGGGTTAATTTTAACCAGCAGGGGATCTTTAACGTGTCGCAGATGCAGAGGACACAGTTGTTTTGGCGTTTAGCGCCGACCGAAATGCGGCCACGGTGGCCGGCATATGATTCCGCAACGTCGTGCTTAGCAAAGCAACATCACAGCCGCTATATGCCTCCACCGCGGGGTTTTTAACGCGTTAGAGTTAAGGAGCTCGTGTCGCAGAAAAGCCGGTGTCGTCGGCGGCGTTGGCCGTGAGCGAAAATGGCGGAAGGCAATTCATGAATAAAAACAATTTGCAAGATGGGCTGGGTGGGAATCGAACCAGGGTCCCCGGAGTGTGAGACGGAGACGCTACCACTCAGCCACGAGCTCGATGGTTCAAAGTAGGACAAAAGCGCCTCTAGTGAATGCGTTGTTGCCTTAGAAACGGGCCGTAGAAAGTTAAACTGCGGTGTATATGGATAATTATGAGCACGTAAATTACAGAAGACGCAGTTAAACGAGTAGCGAAGTACGTTTCCGCTAGATTTCTTCTGCGCGTGGCACACACACACAGCCATCTTGCGCCAAGCACAGAAGACCCCCTCCTCTCAATGTACGGCAATGCCGCGACAGGTGGCACGCCACTCGCCCGCTTCTCTCTTTCGTCTCCTTTGAGCGCATTGGGGCCGTGCGGGGACCGGTGCAAGGATGCCCCAATACCCTTGCGTTTAATAAGTTTTCTCGCTCTTTCCCCTTCCAACTTGCAGCGTGCGTCACTCGAACCCTCGTGTTTAGGCGACCCGGCTCCTCTTTCGGCTCACAGCGCGATTCCTAGGTGTAGCATCCGATGCGGGACGCCTCTGACGTGATCGCTGCGCCGTAGCGCGTCTGGTAGGAAAGCGTCCCCTGCGATGTGTGCCGTGCTGCTGGCGAGGAGTCATGCGCCTGCGTGGGACTCCCAAGCGAGATAGAGGACGATCCCATCGAGGCGTCAGCCCCATGATCGCGTCCGCCTTCATGGCACGTCACGGCGCGGCTGTCCGTGCCGATCACGACGCTTGGCTCGCGTAGATCGTTTCTCCCTCCGAGACACCGAGTTCTTTGGTTCGTTCCGCTTGCTCAGGCGCACGTTTCGTCTTTGTGTGACTCAAGTGCATGCCGAGCGAATCAGTGGGTGGTGCGAACGGGGTGCGATAACGCTATCGCATTCCACTCTTGGAGGCGAAGCTTAAGCGTCCTCCAAGCTTTTTTCGCTACCGCTACATAATATCACTACCGCTGTCATAATATCTACGATTAGATGCTGAAGAGAACGCAAGCTGGTTGTGGTTCCTCTCAAGAATCGTGCTTCTATAAAAAAATGACCAACAGCCACAGGGTGAACAAAGCGTTATTTTCGTTGGGATGCTCTCCATTTAGCATCTCTGTGCCTGCATGACGCAGTAAATGACAAGCCTTGTGAGCCTATTCACATCGCGGCAGAAGTGGTGGGCGCACTGCGCCGCGCGCGTCTGTCTTGTCTTTTGCGGTATATTCATTTCTTCGTTATCGCCATAATAAAAAGTATGCGCCTATGGTAATAGCACAGAGTTCTGAACGAAAAACAAATGCTTTGCCAGTGTAGACTGATCAAGCGTCGACATTCTCTGTCCCTCTAAACTCAAGAAATTTTCATCCTGCGTTCATGTTTTGTTTTTGTTGCCCGTACGTTTTGCATAGAGCTTGCTTGACAAGCAGGGAGTCTCTCAGCCACTTTCTTTACCGCAGTCGTGTTCCGAGTGCCGGGATATGCTGCGCGGCCACAGCCATCGATCGTGCTTTTTGCGCGAAAATATTTTGCCGGGTTGTCCAGCCGGCGGACGTAAATTGGTCGTACGCATCATACAAAGGAAAACAACGCCGCGCTGGCGTCGATGGCTGTTGACAAACCGTGCGCGCCGTGTTTGCTCACCTTCTATGGCAGCGGCTGGCGCGCTGGCGCCGCATCCTTGGTTCATAGCGTGGAACACACTTGTTTCGTCCTGCAAAAGTTTGGGGGGTTTTGGTGCTCGGAGCTTTGTTATTGCGTTGTGAGCGACTCATTCCTGTACTTTCCGGTTCCCGTTGAGGAGCACGTGGCTTTTCGCTCTATCGATTCGCATGCCATACGCGTGTTCCTGTCGCAGCGCCGGTTTGTATGGACACCTGCCGGATCGCCGTTGCGCTCTCGCCTATCGTTGTTGCCTCTTCTCCCAGGGGACGCAAGGTGCCAGGCGACGCTGACTGTTTGCTGTGGGTTTTCGCTCTTACACTATGCGAATTGAATCGGTGGCGTTGCTGCATTATCGGAGATGTCATGAGGGTACTCCGTTTTACCGTGTTTCGAGTCGCGGAATTGATTACTGGGGCGCCTAGCCTTAATATCCTCACGAATAATATGGCTCACTCTTTCCACCAGTCAGTTCAGGAGCCACACCTTTCACTAACCTCAGGCTTTGCGTAAGCCAATGGACAAGATTTCTCTAGTTAGCTAAGGCTGGAATCCAACAACAAATACTCGGATTTTTCACTGGCGTTACGATATTTTCTTTAGTTTGCTTGTATTGGCGCTTAAAATAACTAAATGTATTGAGACTGTCAGTTATTACCGGAATTTTGCTCATAGTAAAGGTAAATTTCAGGGTTGAATGTCACGTGGCTGCACGAAGGATTATCAAGCACGCTATAGTGCAGGGCTTCGGAGTCTTCTTTTGACAAATGTGAGCGCGTGTTTAAACCTGTGTGCGCGCACATTTCTGCATTTCGCTCCCGCCGATATACTACCTGTGTGACGGAAAATATAGTCCCCAACCTCTATAGGCAACAAGCGCTACCGCGGCCGGGTTAACTATCAACTCATTCACTTCACCATACGGAAATTGTCAAAATATGCAACCTGACTTTATCAAAAATTAACCGTACTCTCCTACTTTTCTTTCTTTTTTCCTGACGATAGACCACAAACCAATGACTGCTCACTAAACCCACGGTTTAACCAATATTAATCGATGTCGCTAGCTGATGCACTTGTCCACAATATATTCTGTTCTTGTTAATCGAATGGATCTATTAATTCGTTTTGAAATCCCTACACTGCAGTATTTTGCATCTATTTTAAAGCTTCAACGTAAGATTCATTAATTCTGCAAATTCTTGGCTTATCGAGAGAAAAGTTTTCTTCAGACACTCTCTAGGGCTTGCCTATACGCTTGCGTAATAAAGTCCATTTGTGTAATAAGAATAAAGGCAAAATGTTTGTCTAGATACTGATCGTTTCGCATTGAACGCTAAGAGGGCCGTCATGAGAAAAAAATACCTGATACGTAACCAGATTACGAATATATCTTACATCAACGTGGACATTAGAGGACCCGTGCTAGCGTTTCTCTTCCTATAGGTACTTGAATGCTTCCCCTAAAAGATGGTTTGCGCGCGAGCCACGTTTCTGCCAAACTTGGTACTACTCTTCTGATTTTCTGCGATATGGTAAAGAAAGAGGCAGGCCTCAGCTCGGAGCGAACGTATTGATGAGCGAATTTGTCTGCTGTTGTTGAGGCCACATGTGAATATACTATGGGCGTTTATTACGCTCGGCTTCTTCATCTGTATATTACCATCATCATCCTACGTTGATCGTTCATCATTTTCAACAGCTCCGCCATGTATTTGGTGCCCCGACGGTTCGTTCTACCATCGCCAAGCAAACCCTCGATACTCGCCAACAACAGCCAGGCGAGTCTTACACATCGAGGATATTATTGCGCTCTGCCGCCTCTTGAGTTCATCTACCTCAGAGTCAGGCAAAGTACGCCACATTATGAAGGCATTATAGAACAGTCGCCTTCAATGCCCTTGCCGTCAAGAACCCCGCTGCAATCACTGACGTCGCCACAACGGGACAGCGTCTGGACGAGCGTGTCAGCGTGTGTTCGCCTTCAGCCGGACGTTGGCGACTAATCTTCCACGGTGGACCCACCACTGCTTCTCGTGATAAGAGCAATGATATGCGAAGAATTACGATGAATTGGCTTGTCATCGCCGTCGGTGTGCCATAGTGCGCCTTCTGGCACGGCCTTCCCTGACGTCATCTGGGATGAACTGGCCTCGTTCACCTACTCCGCGTACGTGCAACCATCAGTGTCTCGTCCGCTACCAGGGTACGCGCAAGTTGCTGCCTCGCCTCCAGGTAACGCCAACTCAACGGTGCCGTTAACAACGTACGCGTCCGTTGTTGCCACGCCTCCACAGAACATTACGTCCATGCCGCCTGCGCCTTAATCGGCCCATTTGATTGCACTGACTCCCGGAGCACCTAGCACTCCCTACTACCCGCCTTTGCGTCCTCCACGATCCACGCTCTATTATTGCGGTTATCGTGGCCATACTTGACGTTTCTGCCACAAGCACTCGCAGGACGAGCGTCGGGGTACGAAATGTCTGAACGAAAATTTTTCAGTGGATCCACTTTCCAAAGCCGGCGCTTCTCTTCACCACCGCTCCGCTATACGTCTCCGCACGCAACGACCGAAGCCCATCCAGCCGGACGCCGCTCCACGTCACTACTACGGCCCGTCTTACTCAACTCCACCGTTCGTCCGGAAAACTAAGCGATGCACTGTTTGAAGGAAGAACTGCACACGTCAACAGGACTGAAATTCCTACAGTGCACCCGTCCAATATGCTTCTGGTGTTTGTCCAAGGAGTGCCCGTCGTTGCTTTGTTTAACACAGGTGCGACAATTTCCGTTATGCATGCTGATTTATGTTCCTGCCTCAGACCAGTCGCGACGTCTTACGATGGACGGACGCTAACTGCAGCCCAAGGGGGCGCTGTTCGGCCTTTCGCTCTTTGTACGGCCCGCGTGCTAATCGATGACATCCTGCCCCATATTCAGTTCGCTGTGTTGTCCCCGTGCGCTCATCAACTTAATTTAGGGTGAGATTTTCTTTCTTCTGCTTCCGCGGCCATTTGTTGTGGGCGACGCGTCGTACATCTGACCGGGGAAGAAACATACGCGCCGGTGCACCTGATCGCTGCGGAAAATACCAAACTACCTCCTGGCCGACATCGAATTGTTGCCATTCTATCAAACGATATTGACCATGGTGACGTCTCGGTCTTGCCCTCTTCCCGTTGGCTTCATAAAAGCATCGACTTTGCACCAGGCGTGGTTCGATATTACAATTGTCACCGCCATGAACGCAACATCGGGGAAAATTACCCTTCCTCAACGCACCCGAGTGGCTTGCGCGGCCGACCTAGGGCTTGTGTGCGTCGTGCCCCTTAAACCTATGCCCTCCAAAGACCCTTCTACTTGTGTTACTGCTTCTACCTTCTCCCTCACTGCAGCCATCAGCAGTGACTTGCCACCTTCAGAGATGCAGCAGCTGCTTGCTTTGTTGAACAAACACGCAAATTATTTTGATGTCCATTCGTCGACTTTGAGCCAAACGAGAGTTGCAGTGCATCGCATTCACACAGACGAAGCGTCTATAGTGCGCCGACGCCCATACCGCGTATCTTTAGCCGAGCGGAAAATCATAGAAGAAAATGTCGCAGACATGCTAGAAGACGTCATCTGACCCTTAGCTAGCCCTTGGTCATCTCCTGTTGTTTTGGTCGACAAAAAAGATGGTTCCGTGCGCTTTTGCGTCGATTACCAAGCCCTCTATAAGATCACTCGAAAGGACGTATATCCAATGCCACATATTGACGACACCATTGATTCTCTGCAAGGCGCCGAATACTTTTCAAGCCTCGTTGTCCGTTCTGGCTATTGGCAAATTCCCATACACAAAGATTATAAAGAAAAAATTGCGTTTGCTACCACCGACGGACTTTAGGAATTCAACGCCATGCATGCCTTTCGGGCTATGCGATGAGAGAGAGAGAGAGAGAATCAACTTTTGTGCTGAGCCCTTAGTGACGGTTGGTGCGCGCTGGCACCAGATGGGGTGGAACCTTCTTCTCAGGTCCCATATGCGTCCAGCAGTTCCTGGCCCCTAGCCGCCAGCGCGAGCTGGGTCGGTAGGTCGGGGCTGGACAACAGGGTCTCCCATCGCTCGGGGGGGTTGGGACTGGGGAGGGTGGGGGGTAGGGATGGCGGGGGGTTCTTGACCTTAGTGCACTCTGCAAGGATGTGTGCTAGAGTGCCTTTTGACCGTCTTCAAAAAGGGCATGAAGTGTCATGCTCTGTTGGGAACATCTTGTGCAAGAGCACGGGATGCGCTAGCGACCCCGCTTGCGTGCGTGGCACGATCGTTTGCTGCATTCGGCTGAGTTGCGGATGCGGACGGGGAAGCCTACATCTGCCGCTTCTGTACATTTGCGTGATTTCTTTGTAGCTTGTCACGGGGTGCGGTAGCTCTGGCTCGTCCTCGGCCCGGATTGAAAGCTCTCGGGCATAGTGGTCGGCGAGTGCGTTGCCTTCCACGTGCGAGTGAGCCGGGACCCACACGAGCTCAACGGCCCGTCCCGGTGATTTGCATTTGGTGAGGATCGCTAGTGCCGCGGGAGAGATGTTCCCCTTGCGGTAGCTTGCGTAGGCGGTCTGGGAGTCTGTGACCACGGTCCTCACTCCCGGTTGTGCGAGTGCGAGGGCCACGGCCACTTCCTCTACTTCGGCTGTATTCGTCGTCCGTATCGACGCGCCTGTGACCAGTTTATCAATGGTGGTGACGACCGCCGTTGCTCTGGTTCCGTGCTTGGGAAGCGAGGCGTCCGCGTAGAGGACCTCGGGGTCCTCTTCCAGCTGTCGAGCCAGTGCCTTGGCCCGCGCAGAGCGTCTCTCGTTGTTCCTCCCCGGCTGCATGTTCCTGGGGAGTGGCTTAGTTTTAATAATGTCTCTCCACGTTGTGGGGAGCGGCTCCGTTGTCGGTAGCTGTTCAATTTGCCATCCTATCTTGCGTAGGACGGCCCGACCGTGCTCTGTCCGACTCAGCCTTACTCTCCGCTGGGATAGGTGTGCTTCCACCAGCTCTTCCACCGTGTTGTGGGCACCCATTTCCAGCAGCTTCTGCGTTGACGAGTAGACTGGGATGCCCATGGCGAGTTTGACTGCTTTCCTTATCGTCGTGTTCAGCGTCTCGCGGTTCACCTTCGCAAGTGGGAGGTACGGGGCGGAGTACGTTACGCGTGACACGACGAATGCCTGCACCAGGCGCAGTGCGTCTTCTTCTTTGATTCCTCTGTTCCGGTTGGTGGCTCTCCGGATCATGCTCAGGACTTGCTCGGATGTGGTCTTGATTTTGTTGACGGCTGCGTGCGCCTTGCCGTCGCTGCGCAACAGCAGGCCCAGTATCCGGATCTGCTGCGTTGGTTTGATCTCTGTGCCGTCGATGGTGATGATTATGTTCGGCGGCGGCTCTTTCTTTGGTCTTCCGGGCTGTACCATGAGCAGCTCCGATTTCTGTGGAGCGCAGCTCAGGCCGCAGGTCCTGGCATACTCGTGGACGGTCGTTGCCGCTCTCTGCAGGGCTTCCTCCGCCCAGGCATCGGATCCCGCGCGGTTCTTCCACACCGTTATATCGTCGGCATAGAGCGCGTGGTCCACGCCCTCGATCTGATTGAGTAGTTCGGGCAGGGGTAGGAGTGCTAGGTTGAAAAGCAGAGGCGACAGGACAGACCCCTGTGGGGTACCCCTGTCTCCGAGCTCCACAGGCTCTGACCGTTCATTTCCTATCCGGATAGTTGCTGTTCTATTGGTTAGGAAATCTTTAATATAGCCGTAGGTCTTGCGGCCACACCCCGTCTTGCGATGCACTTGCGACTTTTGAGCGCATGATTGATACCGTACAGCGCTGCCTGAGATAAAAAACTTGCCTCTGCTACCTGGATGATATTGTCGTTTTTTCATGAACATTTTCTCAGCACCTGCAACGCCCGGATGAAATTCTGACGTGCCTTACCGACCCTGGCCTTTAGCTCATCACGAAGAAATGGCGCTTCGCCAGCAGATCTATTAAGGTCCTAGGAGCAATAACGTCTGCTTATTACTGTTCCCGTGTCCACAAGTGTTGCGAGAAGTTTTTGTAATTGTTTCTCTATGAACCTTTTGTTGTGGCGCGCGGGTATTGTTGAGAGCAACCCTGGGCTCACAACCACCCACTCGGTAGCTCTTTTAGACATTCAATCTTTACCTTCCGATCCCACTGAACAGAGGAAAGTTATTTTTCATTTGGTAAAGGACGTACACACCCGTTCGCTGCATAGTTCTAAAACACAAACGGAATTGGCGGCTGACGTTAAAGCCATTAAAGCTGGACAGAAATCCATTGAAACCAAAATCACTGTGATTCAAAACCGTTTAGAGGAGCTAGAGGAAAACTATAAAAGGTTAGACGAACTCAGCCAGGATATTGCCGCCATTCAGACTCAAACAGAGGACCTTTCCGCACTGGTCACCACTTTGCAATTGCGGCAGGATCTTGACGAAAGGTCACGGCGTAACAATTTAATTTTCTGTGGCATCCCAGATTACGATGAAACCTGGCAGGTGACTGAGGAAAAATTGACTTTTTTTCTTAGTGATTGCCTAAGTGACCCCCTTTCGCCTCCCGAAATCAAACGCGCGCACCGCTTAGAAAGTTTCTCACCTAACAAATGCCGTCCTATCATTGCAAAATTTTTGAGCTTCAAAGCAAAAGACCTAATACTCACCAAACCCAACAGCCTGAAGGAAAGTAAGGTCACCATTAGTGAAGAATACTCGGTCGCAACACGTCTGGCACGAAAAAAGTTACTCGACTTTGCCAAAACGGAACCTGCATCCCCAAACCACAATCTGCGCCACAACAAGTTGCTTATGAACAAGAAATCTTACATGTATGGCCCTGTCACTGGCACTGTCGTTTGCACTGATACGAGAAGTGCACATGCCAGCTCGCCCGCTGCCGCTGTCTCTGACAACACTTCCTAGGGACGAGTGAGGGGTAGTGGCCAGACATCCTCGGCTTCACTATCGCTTCTTTTTACTAATATCAGAAGCGTCCTTAACAATTATGACTCACTCACACCAGCAATCGATACATGTTCCGCTAAAATAATCGCTCTGACGGAAACATGGCTCACTGCGCATCTCTGTGACGCTGATATCTTCGTCAATGCTCATCGCTTCTCATTCTGTCGCTGTGATCGTAGCACGCAGAGAGGCAGCGGCGTGCTTCTTGCAATTTGCAATGATACACCATCATCATGTATATACGTGCAGACTGATCTATAATTAGTATGGTCAGCAATAATACTTAATCAACAGAAAGTTGTAATAGGGATATGCTACCGTCCACCTTCGTCGTCACCTAACTTTAGTAACGAACTTTATGACGCTGTTAACATCGTTGCAACACGCTTTCCTTCATCACTGCTGTTTCTACGTGGCGATCTTAATTTACCAAACATAACAAGGAATAGCGACCCCCTTTAATGTCCCCACTCTCATCTCAAGCTCGCTATTCTTTAGCTGTGTGTTCCCTATTCTCACTCGTGCAGATGTGCGCTCCGGCAACTAGAATAGCAGCTGACACGGCGAATGCACTTGATGTTTTCCTAACTAATTGACCCGACATAGTATCGCCTGTAACGTACCTGCCAGGAATTAGCAACCACTTGCTTCTAGAGTTTGATATTAAACTACACCGCCCGAAAACTAACAAGAAGAAAAACATAATACGAGACTACTACAGAGCAAATTATCAGGGCATAAATAATGCACCATATTCTTTTATCGGCGTTTTCCTTGATGATATGAGCACCATAGTGAACAAACTAATTGGAACATGCTGGCAGCTATCGTCAGCCATCTAACTGAAGAGTACATTCCACAACGCGCCATTACAACTCACACAAACTCTTCCTGGTACAATAATCACATTAAGCGTTTATCAAATAACAAGAAGTGCTTCTACTGCATTGCCAAGCTTTCACCCGCAAGCAAACGCTGGGCACCGCACACGGCGGCGTCAAACGCCACACGTGCAGGCGCCCAAAGACGCCACAAGGCGCTTCCATCCACGCGTTCTCCCTTCAATGCTTACCACAAAAGTTGAAAAATTTTGGCGTGCAGATATTTCTTCGACTGGCAACAACCTTGTTTCAACCGACTTTTCCGGTGTTCCAATTTCCTTTACACCTTTCTTGTCATACCATACTAAACCATACATTGTCAGAAAATTTCACAGCCACATCTAGCGAACATATGCGAAATACACAGCACTTTAACTATGTTAACAAGCCCTCCAAAATTGTTGCTCTGTACGGTGCCAGTAAGCTTATTGATGGAGTATGCATTCATTATGCTCCCGGATACGATTGTATTAACTCAACATTCTTAAAAAATACACTTCAGATTAGTCTTTTATCATACTATCCAAACTATTCCAGCAATCCCTTGACCATTGTACGCTACCTAATGAGCGGCAAATAGGCAAGGTGATTCCATTGTATAAATCCGGCAACAAAGCATCCCATAATAATTATCGTCCAATCTATCTCACGAGTACATGCTGTAAAAGGCTCGAACCTATTATTTTTACCAGCCTGGTTAATTTCCTTGAATCGAACTCATTGTTTACGTCAACAAAACACGGTTATCGGAACTCTTACTCCTGTTAAGCCCAATTATTATCGTTTACACATGGACTACACTATATTCTTGACCAATCATCATTAGCTGATTGTATACTTTTAGATTTTTCAGAAGCATTCCACAAGGTGTGTCACAAACTATTGCTTCACCAACTAAAGCAACTTAACGTTGACTGCAACCTTTTCAAATGGATTGAGTGCTCTCTTCTCAACCGTTCGCAATTTGTTTATGCTAACGGCACTAACTCCGGTTTTACAGAAATCAGTTCAGGTGTTCCAGAGGGTTCCGTCCTTGGACCCCTATGGTTCCTAATTTACATTAATGATCTTCCCTCGTTTTCAACTCCCATATCCATCTGTTCACTGATGATTGCGTCACATTGAGAGAAATTGCCATTGCTAACGCTATCGAATTACTTAACGGACATTACCACGGTAGGGAACTGGTGCAACGAATGGTTAATGCAGCTAAATATTAACAAATGGAAAGTCATGAGTGTGTCAAGGAAAACGTCTACCATACCGTCGTACTACATTGACAACATCTCGTTGAAATCAGTGTCTTCATATAAATATCTTGGTGTTTACATCCCTTCTAACCTCAGCTGGTCTTTCCATACTGAGAACATAATTCAAAATGCTAATCGCATTCTTGGCTACCCACGACGCAGCTTTTCAACATACCTGCTAATTTGAAGCTTTTGCTATATAAATCTTTAATACCACCCAAGTTTGAATATCACTAATGACTGACCTCGAGATGGTTCTAAGTAACTATGTACGTTTTATTCTTGCTCACTACAACCGAACAGCGAGTGTAACTAACACTAAATCTAATTTTTGCCTCCCATCGCTGGCATCTCGCAGAAAAGTGTCTCGTATTGCCCTCTTCCACGAGTTGTGCCATCATCATACTCTACGAGATCACCTCATCCTCCATCCAATTTATGTATCTCGTGACATCGATCATCAGTACAAAGTCGGCATTTTGTCATGCAACGCTAAAAGCTTCTCACAATCATTCCTGTCGCCAACCTCACGTGACTGGAACCATCTTCCCGCTGAAGTTGTAGGCCTTACTATATATGAACAGTTCCGTGAAGCCTTAGCTAATATTGTAGATACAGGTGCCATTTAAACACTCATGTAACCAACTGTATTTGTCTTCTTTATTCTTTTGTATTTACCACTCCCCCTCTGTAATGCCCTTCGCCTTGGGGGGTATAATAAATGAAACGAAATAAAAAAGCGTGTCGTGAGCAAGGACGGCATACGTACTGACCCTGACAAGGTTACTGCGGTCCTTCGCTTCAATCGCCCAGAAAGGCCTAAAGACTTGCGAAGCTTCCTTATGCTCGCTTCTTATTTCCGCCGCTTTGTACGGAGCTATGCCTCCGTCACTGCGCCGCTACACAAGCTACTTGCTTCCGGTGTACCCTTCCTCTGGTCTCAAGGATGTGCAGCAGCCTTTAACAGGTTCAAGGGCGCCCTCACGTCTGAACCAGTGCTTTGCAATTTTGATGACACTGCACCGACTCTTGCGTATAGATGCTAGCGGCCGCGGCATCGCTGCCACTCTTCTACAACGCGACAACTCTTCGCGAGAGGGAGTCGTTGCATACGCCATCCGCGTACTCATCGATGCCGAGCACTATGCGACCACTGAGCAGCGCTGCCTGGCTGTTGTTTGGTCCATACAGAAGCTTCGACCCTATCTTAACTGGCGTCATTTTACAATTGTTAAGGACCACCGTGCCTTATGCTGGCTCTCCACGCTCAAGAACTTGACCGGACGCCTGGGTCGCCGGATTCTGCGCCTCCAAGAGTATGACACGGACATTATTCAGAAGTCTGGCAAAAAACACCAAGACGCTGACGCTCTTTCTCGTTGACCACTTTCTGCGCACTCACTCGACATCTCGACAACTCCGTCGCAAAGCAGCTCTTCGGATATGACTTTTACGCCGGTTCCTTCCCTAGCCTCCAAAGACCGCCTTCTTCCAGACTTTCCCATCTCGCCAACGGGCTGACCCATATTGTCGGCGTATGATAAACTACCTCTCTGACACGCTCGCCCACCTAACACGCGGCTTCGACGCCAATTCGCACAATTCAAGCCGGGCAACGGCGTGCTGTATGGGCGCATTTACCACCCGGATGGTCAACGCTAAGTGCCCGTTGCTCCACGCTCACTTCGAGCCCATGTCCTCGAAGAATTCAACGATGACATGACGGCTGGCCATCTCGGTTTCCATACAACCTACGATCGCATTCGAAGCCGTTACAAATGGTCTGGCCTTTCTATTAGTGTAGCGAGTTACGTTGGTTCTCGTTCTCTGTGTCAGCGTCGCAAACTCCCTACTTCTGCTCCTGCCGGCGAATTACTACCTATTCTCTGTCCCACCTCACCATTTGAGGTTGTTGGTATCGACCTTTACGGCCCCCTCCCTGTTACTCTCGCTGGTAATCGCTGGATTGCTGGAAGCTTTTCTCTCGCAACTTTTGAACAAAGTCCTGCACGCCTGTGGTACCCCCAACAAAACAGCCTCGAGCTACCATCCACAGACTAATGGCTTGACAGAGCGATTAAATCGCACCTTTGCCGATATCTATCGCCATTTATATTGACACGTGTACTTATATTTATCGGATGACCATGTTTCGCCGCCTAACGAATGTTATCGCACAGTGCGGGACGCGCCTACATGTATCCGAAGTTTCTGGAAAGTTATCGATGCTTCTAGACGCTGTCTGTTATCGCCGAACCTTGTGTTATCTGATTTCATCACGTGACGCGAATGGTGTAGAACTTTGTGGAACGCACGCGGGCCCGAACGATCAGTCTGGAACGTTCGACGACTGCTGTATAAAAGCCGACGCGCTTGACCCGCAGATCAGATTTTCGACGATCGCCGGCTGTGCTCGCCGCTCTCGTTGTGCTTTAAGTGTAGCTTGTTTTGTGGGCACATGTTCGCCCAATAAAACCTAGTTTTGCCTTTCACAGTATTGCTACTGTGTTCTTTGACGTCACGACCACGTGACCTCTGGCGGAGGTGCTTTTCGTCCATGTACCAGACGCCCCCGACAAGCCGTAATCCAAGCCCTGACCGTAAAGAGAGCACCAACGTAGTCACGGACCATCGAGCAAGCCGTCGTCTACAACACCTGCCCCCGGAGCACGGACATCTACCTGAGAAGACCAAGAAGATCCTGGCCAAGACAACCACAATGGCTGCCCCAGTCTCACCCATCGTACTTCAACAACCCAGAGAGCCCCCTACCTTCCGTGGAGCTACGTCGGAGGATCCTGAAACCTGGCTCGAAACCTACGAAAGGATCTCGACCTTCAATAACTGGACCTCTGAGGATAAACTACGACACATGTACTTCTCCTTGGAAGATGCCGCGAGGACTTGGTTCGAGAACCGGGAGTCCACCCTAGCAAGATGGGACCTGTTCCGCAGTAACTTCCTGAGGACGTTCACGAGCGTTGTCCGGAAAGAGAGGGCCGAAGTTCTGCTGGAAACCCGAGGCCAACTACCCAATGAGACCATCGCCATCTTCACAGAAGAGATGACCCCCCGTCTTTTCCGGCACGCCAACCCGGAAATGTCCGAAGAGCAAAAAGTGCGTTTCTTGATGCGAGGCGTCAAGCAAGAACTTTTCGCCGGACTGATCCGAAACCCACCGAAGACCGTAGCTGAGTTCCTGACAGTGGCTACGACGATTGAGAAAACGTTAGAAATGCGCACTAGGCAATACAACCGCCAAGCGCTCACGCCTCAGTGCGCCATCCAAGTGCTGGGCTCCGTTGACCTCCAAGAGACCATAAGCGCCATTGTGCGCGAAGAACTCCGCAAGGTCTTGCCTTCGTCGCAACCTCAAGTAACCTCGATCGCTGACATCGTGAAAGATGAGGTTCAGCGATCGCTGGGAGCTCCTGAGGTGCAACCTCAATTACCGCAGCCCCAGCCAGAAGCGATGACCTACGCCGCCGTCGCACGCCGTCAAGGTCCCCCTCCGCGACAGCGCCAGGGCCCTGTCACACCGCAGTTCCGTCGTCCGCCGCCGCCGCCGCCAGCACGACCACCCGTCGCCCAGCGCACCTACGCGAGGAAGACGGACATTTGGCGCGCCCCCGACAACCGCCCGCTCTGCTACCACTGCGGCGAAGCCGGCCGCGTCTACCGACGATGCCCCTACCGGGAGATGGGACTGCGAGGTTTCGCCGGCAACGCTCCGCGCCCAAAAAAAAAATGCAGCGGTGGCGTAGAGGTAGAACACCCGCCTCGCGTGCAAGAGGTCCGTGGTTCGAATCCCGGTGCCGGCAATTTTCCACCGGATTAAAAAAAAAGAAAAAAAATCCGCGTGTTGATAAAATTGCAGAAACAGGCCTGGAGTGTGGCCTGATCCCGGTGACCAGAACCGGTAACGCACTCCCTCACCAGAGCAGGATTGGCCACCCTGGTGCAGTACTTGGCCACAACCTCCTATGAACACAACCGATGGTCATTAAGGGTTACGGACTGGATCCCAAGGGAAGGGAAGCGTAGCAGGGGGCGGCAGAAAGTTAGGTGGGCGGATGAGATTAAGAAGTTTGCAGGGACGGCATGGCCGCAATTAGTACATGACCGGGGTTGTTGGAGAAGTATGGGAGAGGCCTTTGCCCTGCAGTGGGCGTAACCAGGCTGATGATGATGATGATGCTCCGCGCCCGCAGCAAGGTGAACGCCCTCGCGATATCGCCGACTACCTGGCAGCCACTCAGTGGAGCCCTAGACGACCGTCCCGTTCGCCGTCACTAGGCCGCTACCTGTCGCCGCAGCGCCGACCATACACCGACCCAGCCCGGGGCCGCTCTGCGAGCCCATATCCGGAAAACTAAAAGCAGCAACCGATGGAAGTCCGGTTGCTGTTCGTCGAACTGACGAAGATCCTCCTCCGCCGACGAAGACGACGAAGAGACCACCTCGACGACATAATGACACGACGCCGTCCCGACGAAGTCAGGAAGCTAAGACTGCACCGACGAAAGACGACTTGACCACTCGACGTTCCAGCTTCAGTTCAGCACGACGCAGCCGTGATCCGATGCCAAGACCTAACTGCAACGCCAGACAAAGAACCACCGACCTCGATGTGCTTCTCGACGGCCACGCAGTTACCGCCTTAGTGGACACAGGGGCTGATTACTCCGTCATGAGTGGACACATCGCCGCCCAGTTGAAGAAAGTTAAGACCGCATGGGAAGGCCCTCAAATTCGAACCGCTGGAGGACACCTCATAACGCCGACTGGAATCTGCACGGCAAGAATGAGCATTCATGACCGGGCTTACCCTGCCACCTTCGTTATCCTGCAACAGTGTTCACGAGACGTCATTCTCGGCATGGACTTCCTGAACCAACACGGCGCAATCATCAACCTGAAGTCGAAGTCAATAACGCTGTCGGAAGACCAAGCGATACCGCCGGAGAGCCCTCGTAGTCACCACGCCTTGAGTGTGCTCGAAGATCAAGTGAGCATCCCGCCTCGCTCCAGCATTGTTATCTCGGTTGGCACCGAAACGCCCGCTGACGTAGAAGGCGTCATCGAAGGCGACCAACGTCTACTGCTCGACCGTGAAATATGCGTCGCAAGAGGAATCGCTCGACTGCACGGAGGAAACACGAAAGTGTTTCTGACAAACTTCAGCCAGGAGTTCAAGCGAGTCAACAAGGGCACGACGATCGCATACATCGAGGAAATTCTGGAAACGAGCAATGCGTTTGTCCCCTCGGATTCTGCCGCATCTACCCCGACGGCCGTAGTTCCCGAGCCAGACTTCGACATAAATCCAAGTCTACCCGTGATTAAGCGGCAACAGCTCAGAAGACTGCTTCGACGATACAAAGACTGCTTTTCGACGTCATCGATGATTCGACAAACACCAGTCGCAAATCATCGCATAATAATCGAAGAGTGCGCTCGACCACTCCGCCAGAGCCGTTACCGAGTTTCGACGCGAGAATGCGAAGCTATTAGACAACAAGTCGACGAAATGCTGCGCGACAACATCATTCAGCCGTCGAAAACCCCGTGGGCGTCTCCAGTTGTTTTAGTGAAGAAAAAGGACGGAACCCTACGTTTCTTCGTCGATTATCGTCGACTGAACAAAATCACGAAGAAAGACGTATACCCCCTCCCACGGATAGACGACGCATTGGATCGGCTCTGTAATGCTAAATACTTCTCATCGATGGACCTCAAGTCTGGCTACTGGCAAATAGAAGTCGACGAAAGGGATCGCGAAAAGACCACCTTCGTCTCGCCAGACGGCCTCTATAAGTTCAAGGTCATGCCATTTGGACTGTGCTCGGCGCCTGCAACGTTCCAGCGCGTGATGGACACGGTTTTAGTAGGATTGAAGTGGCAGACCTGTCTTGTTTACTTGGATGACGTCGTCGTCATCGCCGGAAATTTCGACGATCACCTTAAGCCGCTTGCGACAGTATTAGAGGCCATCAAGTCATCTCGGCTCACTCTGAAGCCGGAAAAGTGTCGCTTCGCTTACGATGAGCTTCTATTCCTAGGCCACGTCATCAGCTAAGGAGGGGTATGCCCAGACCCACAGAAGATAGCTGCCATCGCAAAGTTCCCGCAGCCGATCGAAAAGAAGGCAGTGCGCAGGTTCCTTGGCATGTGTGCCTACTATAGGCGCTTTGTCAAGGGCCTTTCACGCATCGCGGAGCCGCTAACACATTTAACGAAATCTGATGTCGAGTTCAAGTGGGAAACGCCGCAGGCCGCCGCATTTCAAGAACTCAAACGACGCATGCAGTCGCCGCCGGTACTTGCACACTTCGACGAGGACGCCGATACTGAAAACCACACTGACGCCAGTAGCCTAGGCCTCGGTGCCGTCCTATTCCAGAGGAAAGACGGACTTGAACGGGTTATATCTTATGCTAGCCGGTCGCTGTCAAAAGCGGAAGGCAATTACTCTACGACTGAAAAGGAATGCCTCGCCATCATTTGGGCTACAGCAAAATTCCGCCCTTACCTCTATGGCAGGCCATTCAAAGTCGTCAGCGACCATCACGCGTTGCGTTGGCTAGCTAACTTAGAGGACCCTTCAGGACGGCTGGCGCGGTGGAGCCACAGACTGCAAGAATATGACGGCACCGTAATATACAAGTCCGGAAGAAAACACTCTGACGCCGACAGCTTATCACGCGCCCCCATCGATCCCCCGCCGCAAGACGACGAGGACGACGACATCTTCCTTGGAATAATAAGCACGGAAGACTTCACAAAGCAGCAGCGAGCAGACCCGGAGCTGAAAGGTCTCGTCGAGTATTTGGAAGGGAACACCGACGTTGTCCCTAGGGCATTTATGCGCGGCGTGTCTTCGTTCACGCTACAAAACAACCTGCTTGTGAAGAACTTCTCACCAGTCCGCGCCAGCTACCTTCTTGTTGTACCGTCAGCGCTGCGTCCAGAAGTACTGCACGCCTTACACGACGATCCCACCGCTGGGCACCTCGGATTCTCCCGGACGCTGTCGAGGATACAGGAAAGGTATTACTGGCGGCGTCTGACCGCCGACGTCGCCCGTTACGTCAAGACATGCCGAGATTGTCAGCGACGCAAGACACCACCGACAAGGCCAGCAGGATTACTACAGCCGATCGAACCTCCTCGTCGACCATTCCAGAAGATTGGGATGGATTTGTTGGGGCCGTTTCAACATCCGGGAATAAGTGGATCGCCGTGGCGACGGACTATCTCACCCGCTTCGCTGAAACTAAAGCTCTACCAAAAGGCAGCGCAGCCGAAGTAGCGAAATTTTTCGTCGAGTACATCCTGCTGCGACATGGTGTCCCACAAGTCCTCATCACCGACAGAGGAGCGGCTTTTACAGCAGAGCTCACCCAAGCCATTTTGCAATATAGCCAGACAAGCCACAGGAGGACAACTGCCTACCATCCGCAAACGAATGGTCTCACGGAGCACCTGAACAAGACCCTCGCCGACATGCTAACGATGTACGTCGACGTTGAACACAAGACGTGGGACGCGGTCCTGCCGTATGTAACATTCGCCTACAACACGGCGGTGCAAGAAACAACCCAGATCATGCCGTTCAAGTTGGTTTACGGCAGGAATCCGACGACGACGCCGGACGCCATGCTGCCGCACGTCACTGACGAGGAGAATCTTGGCGTCGCTACCTATCTCCAGCGCGCCGAAGAAGCCCGACAGCTCGTCCGCCTACGTATCAAGAACCAGCAGTGTGCCGACAGCCGACACTACAACCTCCGACGACGCTTCGTCGAGTACCAGCCCGGCGACCGTGTTTGGGTATGGACCCCGATACGCCGACGAGGACTGAGTGAGAAACTATTGCGACGCTATTTCGGACCTTACAAAGTCATCCGACATATTGGCACACTGGACTATGAGGTCGTGCCAGATGGCATTTCGCATTCACAGCGGCGCCGCGCACGATCTGAAGTGGTCCACGTGGTTCGTCTTAAACCCTTTAATGAACGCTGACGAACTTTCCTTATTTGGTTGTTTTCTTTGCTATGAGTGCTTCTTTATTTCTTTCGTTTGTTTGCAGCATCGGGTCGATGCTTCTTAAGAGGGGGGTATCGACACGTGTACTTATATTTATCGGGCGACCATGTTTCTCCGCCTAACAAATGTTATCGCACAGCGCGGGACGCGCCTGCATGTATCCGAAGTTTCTGGAAAGTTATCGATGCTTCTAGACGCTGTCTGTTGTCGCCGAACCTTGTGTTATCTGATTTCATCGCGTGACGCGAATGGTGTAGAACTTTGTGGAAGGCACGCCGGCCCGAACGATCAGTCTGGAACGTTCGACGACTGCTGTATAAAAGCCGACGCGCTTGACCCGCAGATCAGATTTTCGACGATCGCCGACTGTGTTCGCCGCTCTCGTTGTGCTTTAAGTGTAGCCTCTTTTGTGGGCACAGGTTCGCCCAATAAAACCTAGTTTTGCCTTTCACAGTATTGCTACTGTGTTCTTTGACGTCACGACCACGTGACAATATTCAACCTGACCACAAAAATTGGAACTAGCTTCTACCATTCGTTACTTTCGCCTACAACACGGCCGTTCAGCGCATCACCGGCTACTCGCCATTTTACCTAGTTTACGGACGGTCGCTTACTTCCCTTCTTGAGGTTTCTTCCTTCGACGTTCCTGTCAACCCACCTACATCGTAAAGCGAAGAATTTGTTTCACGACTCGCTCAGTGTCGCCAGCGGGCCCGTGTAAACACAACAGCCTGAGAATACCGGAATATAATTTCTGACACATTCCATCGCGTTGTGTCCTTCCGACCTGGTGACGAGGTACTCCTATTGACGCCCCTTCGCGCTCCTGGTTTGTGTGACAAGTTCCAACAGCGATTCATCGGGCCATACATAGTCATGGAGCAGACATCACCCGTCAATTATCACGTGATTCATGTTTTCGCTGCAACAAACCGCCGTTGTCGCAGCACCGAAGTTGTTCACGTCTCCAGCATAAAACCCTTCACGCGGCGTACTTCGTCACCTTGGCCTGCGCCCAGAATGGCTGCTTCCATGTGGATGGGAAATTAGTGTGGGCGTTTATTACCTCGTCTTCTTTATCTGTATTATATCATCATCATACTACCTTAATCGATCCTCATTTTCAGTTCAGGGTGTGCTCATCATCATCGGGTGTGTGCCTGTGCTGGTTCGACGCTGGGTACTCGGGCCAAATAAACGTTGCTCCAACGGAGACGTCATAATACCCTTGCCTTGTCTGTCTGGCAGTAGATGCTTTCTTCCGGAAATAGATAAATTCCCTATATATCATGCGCTCTTTGCTGGCCACCTAAGTTATTGCTTCTTTTTCTGTGTCATCAGAACGTTGGGTAAATTTAAACACCATTCGTCTGTTACAAATAAAATTCATGCAGAAACTCCTCGGGTAGTTGTTTAAGTATGCGTACGCACTGTGCCACTTGCTCACCAGGCAGCCCGGTCTCATTATCAACCGTATGGAACTTCGTCCGACCAGTATAAACCCTTATCAACCCTCATCGCTCGTTCGCTTATCATGTTCGATAGCAAACATGATAAGACATGTTTAATTGACATAGAGTTCATTACGGTACGCGAACCCGCGACCATTGCTGTTAAATAAAGTGACGTTAATTAGCCACAATTAAGATAGAGTTAAGGCACTCAAACCCTGGACGTTTGGCGGGAGTCGAACCCATGACATTAGGTAATCATTAAGTTGAATTAGACTTAATTTATAGAAGCCATTGCAAAACTACCTCTTCATTTGCAGAGATCCGTATGCGATGTTCTCTGTGGCGTCGGGCGCGTTGTTCCCGATGATGCTGGGTATTCCGGGCTTCCCGCGCTTGTTCTGCGTTCCAGCCTTCAGTAAAACACGTTGTGGGGCTAGTTGGTGCATAGCTTTCAATAGAATAAGCGCCAAAATTGACGGCACACAAAAAGAAATACAGACAGGACAAGGCGCTTCCTTGTCCTGTCTTGTCCTGTCTGTATTTCTTCTTGTGTGCCGTCAATTCTGGCGCTTATTCTATTGAAAGTTGCAGCCTTCCCTGGAAGGTCGCTGCCGGACTCAGCGGCATGGCGTCCCTCCTCTAGTCGCCTCGCTGTTTCCCCGCTCTGAGAAGAGTCGTTGAGTCGTTGTTTTCTTTATTGACGCTGATACTCTGCAGTCGTGCTTTGCCCTTCTTCATCACTGAGCGGCCACCGTGGTCTCGGCGACATTATGGCAAATTTGGCAGCGCCGCGGCGACACGAACGAGGCAGTTGCTCACGTTGATGCAGCCTGCTGTCATTATCAACCTTACCGAACATGATGCGACGCTTATACATCCTGCAATGCTTCGTTGATGGTTCGGATGCATGTTTAGAGCTTGTTCTTTATTCAAGCGTATGCGGTTGTGTGCGTTGTATGGTTGATTTAAATGAATTTTTCTGCTTACGGGGGTATGACCCATTGCATTCCTCTTATGTGACGAACGGGGTTCTCGTTCGGTTGGCACAGAAATGTTTACGCGTTTAAACGAGTGGTTCGGAAGATTACGAAGGTCCCGGGGACTAAATCCACACGCATTGGTTCCTCGTCATAAAATAATCAGTATAAAGCATACGTAAATTCTCGTTTACCTTATTCTTATTCCTTTGCTAATGAAGAATTGAAGTGTTTATCAAGCAATTATATGCAATGCGCGTACAGCACAATGACTCACACACCCCCAACAGGTGGCTCGTTCCGCCTTGGCGCACCGGCTATTTACTACAATCTCTAACGCTTACACGGCCATCCTTGCCCAAGACGTGTGAAGAGAGAGAGATGTTGGCTTCGCTACACACAGCAGAAGACAAATGAAAAAATATTTCAGCTCTTGGTTATTGCTCTTATTTTATGTTGCCTTATTACCGTTAGAACGGTGATTTTTAGCTTTATGCATTGTGTCTATGGCTATTTGCAGTTTATTGTGCTTTGCGCTCATGTCCAACATTTCATGTTCCCTTAATGTACTAAGCATTGCCTGAATCCATGTATTTATTGAATAATTACCTTCGCTGTATCTGTAATAATTCTTAATTTATTAATACGCTATTCTTTTTATTGACTTTCTTTATTACTGTATTGCGCTAGCGTACATTTGTACACATCTGGCCTATAAAACCTCTGTCAAGTGCTGGGTCCCTCAAGCACTCTCAAGTGGTTTACAGCAGCTTTGCGCTTAAGGCACCCCGAACTGCTGTTGTAAAGTGACTAATTGATTGATTGGTTGGTTGATTGATGGAACGATTGAGTGACTGAATTCCGGAAGTGACCCAATGACTGCGGTGTTTGTGGCATAGCGATGATGGCATGACAACCACGCGAGAGAAAGGATGGACTTACACGCATGACTCAGTTTCTAGCTCTCACTGCTCTCGCAGTAAAAATTAAAGAAGCAACAGAGGCACAACCACAAAAACAAGAGCTGTAAACAAGGAGACAATTCATCAATGAGTTCCGACAGGGGTGGTGGTGCTGAAACAGGCAGGTTTGTCCTCGTTATTTAGGCTGACAATTTCATTACTTGTAGTGCCTTTCTTAAGGTGTTAGACTTTCTTAGGGTGTTTTTTTTTCAATCGCTGGCGGCAGATAACATAATTCTATTACTTGAAGCGGATCACTCCAAGACGCGTTAATTTCTTGCACGAAACATCTAAATGTACATTTTAATAATTAATAGATGGTTATTAAATTTGGATTCGTTACTTTATGACACATACGGATATTTACGAATTGTAGCCCATGAGATGGGACGAAACCAGGAATTTCAGGATGACGCGAGTTTTGAGATATAATTTCCTAATCTTTGCGACGAAACGCACAGAACTTGCAGTAACGTTGGAGCTTCAATGCATAAATGACATTTTGTTAAAAACTTGTAAGGGTAAGAAAACTGCATTTTTAACGCGAGCTCGATGGCGCAGATCTCAAAACCCATGTCATTCTAAGAATTGATTTTAAGTGGATATGCCTAGCAAACTCTCAGGTTACAATTCGTAACTACCCATATTACTATTAAGTTAAAACTTCTTCGTGAATTTTTGTTAATTAGACAGTTATGCATCTAGTGGAAGTAATGCCAGCCGCTTCGAGTGCTGAGTACGGTATTATATGCCGCAGTCAAGTTTTAAAACTTCTGTAATGTCTAAGAAATTTAAACAGGAAAAGCACCCCTAGAAGGGAACTAAGTTCCGTCTTTTCATTAAGCGTACAATACTATTACCAATAGAGCTACAGCGACGCCGTTTTGTCATCCACCTTTCTTATATTTGTGTTGGTGTACTACATCTGGCCCTAGGAGTACACAAACATTAACATTGTTAGAAAAGCAAAACTTTATATTTTGTGACAAACCACCCTAACGTTTTACAGAATGGCATAGTGCAGCTACCAGCCGTCCAAATCCGCGCTGGGCCACACACACACGCCCAATCGACGAAGGTGTTTTGAATGCTAGCTGTAGCACCACTACTCGCAGCCATGACAGTGAATGCACCTCCAGTTTTCTTTTTTTTACCAAAGGCGTCTCGCCAGTACGCAAGCTTCCGTTAAATCAACCGGTCAATAAACCCTCGTATGCAAAGAAGGCATCAAAGCTGCCGCACTCGGGACGCTCGCTGGGAAGACAAGCAGTAGCTGCAATATTAAATATTACTCTTCCAAAAACTTCATGACCGTCTGGAAACACTAAAAAATTTTGTGCACAGCTGCCGGGAAATCGCATTCTCCGCACACCAAAAAGCGATACGTTTCGCTTCGCAGTGTAGGGCCGGCCGTATAAATTGTTGCTTATCGTCGAAGCTTGCGTTAGAAGCGCGGGCGCCCCACCACCTCCTTGTTTCACTGCAGAATAGAAACCACGACATAAGATGCCTGTTAAAGAGCAGCCTTCGTAAAGCTAAGACCGATTGTGTGCGTCCCTGTGGAAACATAGGTGATGCTGAAAGAAGCAGACTGTTTGACATAAAATTTACGAAAGTCATACCCTTGTTGCTCTCAGCCAGCATCTTTGCTGCAGTCGTGTGGCGGGTGCATAAGCTCCCAAAAGCATACGCGAGTTGTTTAGTTTTCTTATCACATATTAAAAATCACCTTGGCTACCGGGCTACGCGAAAGTAAACGTGTGTGGCACAAGAAATTGAAATTTTTTTTTTGAATAATGCGTCTATGAATCAGTATGTGGAGCAGCGCATGGAGCAATTTAGGAACTTGACCTAGCGATACACGAAGCATATCTGTATCCGAAGGTGGCGTCACCTTTAACACATGATTCTGAACATGTGCGGCAGCGTACAGTGGCCCTCCTGGTCTATCTCTCCTCTACTGCTTCAGCTGGGATCTTGTTAAAGAAGTGGAACAGCAACGTACTTAGGCGCAAGTTTGTCGGCGGTTATCCCGAAACTTGTAGTACTTTTGAATTCCTTCCAGATCATTGGAAGGAATTCAAAAGTAGTACAAGTTTTGAAATTAGTAGTAGTACAAAGTAGTACATTGACATTTTGGTAAATGTCGAATATGCATTTACATTTCTGCAGCAAGCAATCTGAGCTTCTTAGGTCAAACCATTTGACAGAATGGAATTCCACTATCAGCCACAGGGAAACCTCAGAAATGTTTGTAAGTCTATAAAAGCCTTGGATAAAACATGATCAAAGAACAAATCAAGCTGAACTAATGAAGTAACATAAACAAGAAAAAGATTGTCTTACACTTCCTGGCACATTTCTACAGGAAGTGACCGAAAAAAGCGAGACACGTGACCTAGTTTTGTGGCAGTGAACGCCATGGAACTGCATAGTTTGCCGCAATTCCCAATGTTTTGGAACGCCTCCTGAATCATTACAGCCATGTTCAGTTAGTGCGCCTTATAGGAGTAGTTGTTCGTGTCGCTCTCCCGTGCGAATGCGACCGCGGCTGCGGGAAATACGAACGAGTGACCACGTGCTCGGAAAGGCAGAATTGCATAGACCACTGAGCCACTGTAGGACGTGCATGGCACGTTTTGGGTGTAGAAAAATTGTTGGAAAGATCTCTAGCCTTCCGCAATAGTGGTATTCTCCACGCCTGTAATGTTGCAGACTCCGTCGGAATGATCATTGAGGAACTTTCTTTTCTCGAGAGCAAGCTAAAAGACGCGCCTGAGAGTCTTATATTAAGGGGTGTGCGAATAGTAATTTTTAGGCAGATTTGAATACAAATACGATTGTGCTATTTACGAATGAAATTAAGTTGTATATTTTTAAGCATTCATTCTTTTTATACGAATAACTATTCTTACAGTTGATGTTCCCATTCCAGTTCACTGGCAATTTTGCTATCATGACATTCGACATTATAAATCGTTGTTTACAAAAAGCTAACACAAAGCATCACGAGAAAACCGTTTACTAACTGACGAACAGTGACTATTAGATTCGAAAACGAATTCGACTCAAGCAATATCGAATTCATCTTGTGTCTCATGGACACGTGATAAAAGGGGTTGATGGTATCATCAACGCCACTAAAAGAAGGTATATTACATGTTTGCACTTACATATCTGGGCCCGAATCAACAATACTTTCGTTATGCTAGAATTGTTTGTAAGAGCAAATTTCAGCCAATCCCTATACTGGACGTAATATCAGCGAAGGATTCTGGCCAATGGCAAAGAATATGTAGGAACGGAAGCCTTTCTGAATTAAGCCCCTGATTAGTCAAAGCAATGTTCACATGATTAGCAGGAATATCAACATTCTTCCGCCCTTCTATGCACGATGCCCCACACAAAGAGTTTACTTTGCCGCTTGCTCCAATTGTAAACAAGGCTCCCATGGGGCATCCGAAAAATATTTAATTGAACACAATGTTTCTTTGTTGACACTGTATCTATTAATTACTAACACAATTCTGCATTCGAGTTTCGAATATTCCCACGCTTCCATAAATTCTCTGCAAGCTTTGGTTGACGCCTATGCGAGTGTGCAAGCACCTCCTCACTATCCCCTTCAGCCACGATTCGGGCAACGCTCACCTGTGCCATGGTCGGTAGGCGGACGTTGGCGCGGCGTGCTTGCTCCGTGACGTGATGCGCAACTGGGCGGGTCGACCACGGGCGGCCGCTTTTAACCGCTTTGGCGGCCGCCATCGATCCGCGGACAGGTGCCGCCGAGCGGCGGTCAAGTGTCCCAGCTTCCGGCTTGTGCGGTGCCTTCTCCCGCTAGCACCCACTTGTTGTATCGGGGCGTCCCGGTGATGCATTACATGCGGCACCACGAGTGTGTCAGACAGAAAGGTTCCGGCAGTCGAGTGCCTGAAAGCCTCTTCACGCGCATGCCGTAAACTGCATGTTGCAGCTGCTGGGCTGGACACAGTCAGTACAACATCCACACGTAACTGCTGGCCGTGAGTAACCGTGTTTACGTCGTATATGCTGGCAGCTGCACGAGTGCGACTATCTCGCAGCATTCCTGAAACGGAAGTATCTTAGCGAATGGTGTAATGTTGCTGCAGCAAGAAAACGCAAACAAAAATGTAACACCAACCCGGTTGCTATCCAAGAATGCGTTTATTGTGATTTGGGAGGCGATTTTGTCGCACTATGTTGCACTATGCGGTATACAAGGTGCTCCTCTTACGACTGTGCGTTACCCATACGCGGGAGTCAACCGGTACTTCGAGCGGCACTTCCTCGACAACCACTTGGGAATCCGCCCAGGTTGCACTATACGGTATACATGGTGCTCTTCTTACGACTGTGCGTTACCAATACGCGGGAGTCAACCGGTACATCGAGCGCCACTTCCTCGAAAACCACTTCGGAACCCGCACATGTTGCACTATGTGGTACACATGGTGCTCCTCTTACGACTGTGCGTTAGCCATACGCGGGAGTCAACCAGTACATCGAGCACCACTTCCTCGATAACCACTTGGGAATCCGCACATGTTGCGCTATGTGGTATACATGGTGCTCCTCTTACGACTGTGCGTTACCCATACGCGGTAGTCAACCGGTACTTCGAGCGCCACTTCCTCGAGGACCACTTGGGAATCCGCACATGTTGCACTATGCGGTATACATGGTGCTCCTTTAAGGACTGTGCGTTAGCCATACGCGGGACTCAACCGGTACTTCCAGCAACACTTTCTCGAGAAATAATTCGGAACCCGTTAAGTGTCTGTAGACGCTCAGCGTCTCAAACCGGATCATCTGTATCTCAGACCAGAGGCGCAGCATTTCAACGAAAGGTCTCAAAACACTAGCTGTCACGAATGAACAATGCGACAACGCTCCCCTTACTACCGCTGCTTCCGGGGACGGTGGCACCACCTGAGGGTGGCACAGTGTCTCCGTGACATTTTCACGGCATAACGTTATGAGCCCCGTGTCGCAGAAAATCCAACGTTTTGAGCAGAAAATCATTCGAAACTGCGGATACCCTACCACACAGTCCCTCAGTGTAGCGCAGACATTAATGAACGAATTGAATTTCTGCAAGTTAAATGTTTTAAGAAATCGTAAAATACCGCATACACACAACCTACAAACATGATAGCGTCGGATTGTAATTTGACTATACGAGAAAATATAATTTTGTTACGCGGAAACTCAAACATAAGCCCCTTTTCCAGTGTTTCTGCCATTCATAAAGCGGCATGCTGAGATCGGTTCCTTTGCAACAACGCCATCCAGATGGCGCTCGCCTCAGCGCATTCGCGGTCCACGCAAGAGGCCGCGTTTCTACCAGAAAGACCGCCTTCATGCATAGCGTTCGCCACCAGCGTTTCCCGGCAAACATTACCGCTACATAAGCTGCATCTGCAGGGAAACCTGAGACGCAGTCAGGGTATCTTTGAACGGCATCGCGTTCTACTGTTGAAGGAGAAGCTTAAGCATCCTCCAAATTTTTACTGCTCTGGTAGATCACACTGTCTTTGAGATCAGTCCACAAAAATAGTTACATGAAAATAAACATGGACTTGTGGGCAACTTTCTGTGTAAAAGAATAGGAAGCTACCAGGGTGCAGTTTCTGCGCCTGCCTTGCGGCGCCAAGTTGTGCAGCATAGCTTGACAACGCCGGAACAGATGCTTGAAATCAGCGTAGCTTCCGAATGCGACGGCTTTGCATTTGCCCAACGCGGAAAATAAAACATCTTCTTGCTGATGTTTTCGTCTTATTTTACTGTTGTATATGAAATCTCCACTTCCTAAGCTAACGCGTATAAGAATGTGAGACTATTTTAAGGAACGCTCATTCAGTTTTCCTTTTATTACCAGATAAAGTTAAATCATGGGGTTTTACGTGTCAAAACCACGATTTGATTAAGAGGCACGCCGTAGTGGGGGACTCCGGAATAATTTCGACCACCAGGGGTTCTTTAACGTGTACCTAAATCTAAGTACACGGGTGTTTTCGCATTTCGCCCCCATTGAAATGCGGCCACCGTGGCTCGGATTCAATCCCGCCACCTCGTGCTTGGCAGCCCAACACCATAGCCTTTAAGCAACCACAGCGGCTCCCAGAGAAAATTGTTGGAGAGTATAGTACCCCAAAAAATGTAAATGTTTTTAGCAAATAGTGGCAGCTTTCGAGTGGTCAGAGTTGCCCGCGCACAGATTCCGCGATGGGGATAGCAGCCGTATACGAAAAGAGCACCTCTCTGATCCCACTTCGTGCATTGATCGAGGCATTGGCTGATTCGAGTCGTTGGATGCAAGCATGACTTGGGATCAGGGCAGCTAAATAAACTGGCATTGCGCACTCAACTACAGTACGTGCCAGGCCAGATCAACCGCCAAAGGACTTTGTCAGCTCGCCTGGTTGGTCTATGTGCGGATACCTGAAGTAGAAAAAATATAGAAAGGGGAAAACCACGAATTCTGTTTCGAAAAGCCTGCGTGTGCATGATGGCCCCATAGGAAACGCAAAGAAGGTTCCGCCGTCCTCGCTGTTGTAACTTGATCTTTGTTTCCGCATAACGAACGGCGATGGTGAAAGAAGATGTTAATTCGTACTTATAATCAGCAACAAGATAAATGCCTGCAGTTAACTTCTTTGTCATAGCTATGTCAACTTCATGTAAGCTGGGAAACGAACGGCGAAACCATTATTGTTCTTCAGGTTCACTGTGTGCGCATGGTGCACCGGCTCTGGTTCCCCAGCCTCCCTTTCCTTTTTTTTTGGAATGCGCTTTCCCACGCTCGTTGCTGGTTTTCAGGTTCAGCAGCCGGGACTCAACCATTCTAATGACCACGTTAGAGCAGCGAAGTAGTGCCAGTTTGTGAGACCCTGCTGATCTAACTCGTCCCATAGAACCGGCAGCAGCTGCAAATACAACAGACACGATGATCATTGTAAAGTTTTATGAAATTTTTAAACAAAGCCTGTTGCAAATAACATAACTTTAGTCCTTCAGCTAGATTATTCAGAGAGGCGAACATTACTTGCACGAAAAATTGAAACATAAAATCAACTTCACTAAAATTCACTAATAATCTTTTGAATTAGTTACGTTACAGCATACACTGCAATTTATGAATTGTATCCGTCGAGTTTTCAAGACGTATTCACTTCAAATGAATTTCCAGAACGACGCCAGTTCAGAGATATGCGCCATCGACGTGCCCTAAAAATGCACTGTTGTTTCACTTACTTTTTAAACAAAATGCTCGTTTATGCATTCAAGCACAAAAATAACAGGAATGCTTTTGTATTTCGTTCCACACAATGGGAAGTATTATCTCGAAACAGCTGCCATCCTCCAAATTCATCTGAAGTAGGCACTTCTTACAAGCTCACCCGGCTATAATTAATATATTGCGATAGCTACAGAAGGAGGAGGAGGAGGAGGAGACAAAGGAGAGGAAAGACAGGGAGGTTAGCCAGTGTAAGTACCGGCTGGCTACCCTGCGCTGGGGAAAGGGGTAAAGGGAATAAAAGGAGAAAAAAGAAGAGAAAAAAAATGGAAAAAAGAAAATTCACACAGTAACGCGAAACTACGCGCTACAACGTTCAAAGGCGGTCGCACAATTCGCATGTCCTTAAAAACTTCAACAAAGCCCCTAAGGCCTTGAGTGCCGAAACCCGTCTGGGCCAATGTCCTTGAGCATTTTCCTCCGTAAAGGGGCGATTGTCCACTTTTGCGAGAGCGGTCCCGAGCACTTTTCTTCGCACTTTGTAACGGGGACAGTCACAAAGGAGGTGTTCAATCGTCTCCTCGCAGCCGCAGGTGTCACGAGTAGGGCTGTCGGCCATTCCAATGCGGAATGGATAGGAGTTCGTGAATGCCACACCGAGCCACAGGCGGCACAGAAGTGTTGCTTCCGCTCGTGGCAACCCTAGTGCTAGGCGGAGTTGCAGACGTGGATCAAATCTGTGGAGACGTGCGTTCGTGAATTCACCGGTGTTCCACGGATTCTGTGTAAGCTCGCAGGCGAGGGAGCGAAGACTTGTGGCTGCATCTGTTCTTCACAGCGGTATGAGTATAATCTGGGCACCATCATGAGCCGACCGGGCAGCGTCATCCGCACTGCCATTTCCTGAAATTCCGCAGTGACCCTGTATCCACTGGTAGATGATGTTGTGTCCCTTGTTGATTGCGTGATAGAGGAGTAGTCGGATGTCTGCGACTAGTTGCTCAATTGGTCTATGGTTGAAAGGGGACATCAGACACTGAAGAGCTGCCTTTGAGTCACATAAGATGGACCATAAATGTGATGATTTGTGAACAATAAACTCTAGAGCAGCACGAATAGCTGCGAGTTCTGCAGCCGTCGATGATGTAATGTGAGATGTCTTGAACTTGAGGGTGACAGACTCTGCGGGAATCACCACGGCTCCAGCTGAACTATTAGAGGAGACAGAACCGTCCGTGTAAACGTGGATGCGTCCTCTGTGCTTTCCAAGTAGCACTGAAAGCACGGTTTGTTTGAGGGCGAAAGTTCACATCTTAGTTTTCTTTTTGGTACCGGGAATAACAAGAAGAGCCTGGAGTGCATGGAGGCACCACAGCGGTTGAAATGGCCGTGCTGCAGGCGTGGATTTTGACGGTAAAGTTCCGTGGTTGGCGGCAATAATCTTGCTAAACGCTGAACGAGGTCGTGCGGCAGGAAGGGAGGCGTGATGATGCGATGGAAGTCGGGCGAAGTGCCTGATATGCATCCTTAAAGTGTCGACTTGAAGATACGTGTTGATGGGGTGGTCATGCTCAATGGCTATTGTTGCTGCCGTGGACGCACATCTTGGAAGAACAAGGCAAATTCGCAGAGCTTGAGCTTGTACAGATTGGAGGGCACGGAGGTTGGTCTTACCGGTCCCATCCAGTACAGGTAAGCTATAGCGCCGGAGACCGAGGAACAGTGCGTTATAGAGTTGGAGCATCGCACTCACAGACGCACCCCATGACTTTCCCGCAAGAAATCTGAGCACGTGGGTTATCATGACTAATTTCCTTTTTAGGTAGGAGATATGAGGACTCCAGGAAAGGTCTCGATCTATTATCACTCCTAGAAAGCGGTGCGTCTTCTCGTAGGCAATTGGCTGTCCATTAATTCTGATAACGTACGGTTTCATTGCTTTACGCGTGAAAGCGACTATAGAGAACTTCTCGCAGGACAGCTCCAGACCTCGTGCTCGAAGATAAACTGCTGTTACTGTGGCCGCTTGTGAAAGTCTGGCGCGCACCTGAGGACGCGTCGCTCCTGATGACCAAATGCGTATATCGTCTGCATAGATCGACACATGGACGGATTCCGGAAGGGTATGAAGCAGGTCGATGAGCACCAGGTTAGAGTGGGGCTCAAGACTCCGCCTTGTGGTACGCCTCGGTAGGTTTTGCGTTGTGATGACGCACAGTCCTCTGTTTGCACAAATAACCTGTCCTTCAAGAAGCTGGATATCCAACGAAAAACAAGGCCGCCTAGGCCGACATCGCCCAAGGCGTCCAGGATGGCTTGATGGGTTACGTTGTCATATGCGCCTTTAACATCCAGGAACATCACCGCTGACAGTCTCCTGAGGCTTTTTTTCGTGCTGAACAGACGAGACAAGATCTATGACGTTGTCTATAGAAGAGCGTTCGCGTCGAAAGCCTGCCATAGCGTCAGGATATAACTTGCAGTGTTCTAGATACCACTCTAGACGCGTCAGCACCATCCTCTCCATCACCTTTCCTAGACAACTGGCCAGAGCAGTGGGACGTTAAGACGCCACGTCTAGAGGTGATTTACCTGGCTTGAGCAAAGGCACAAGCGGCTGGACTTCCATGCAGCAGGAACTTCTCCTTCACGGCATGAATTATTGTACACGTCTAGAAGTGCATGCCGGGCTGTTTGACCGAGGTTTACCAGAGCTGCCTATGTCACCCCGTCAGGCCCAGGCAATGAGGAACGTCTGCACGCTGCCAACACCGCCTGCAACTCCTCGATGGAAAACAGAATGTCCATACGAGAATCCCACGAGATTGGAACATCACGGGGATCACGTCTAGCGAACGATGGCGGTAGACCAGCAACCTTAAACAGAAGTCCTGCGCTACGTCGATCTCTCTGCGACCTTGGTAGAGAGCCAGGCGTTTGAAGGGGTGGCGTTCTTGCGGTGATGTCGAAGACCACGCACTGTTCTCCATATTTGTGACAGGGGTTTATGCAGATCAAGGGTATCACAGAAGGTTTTCCATCTTAGAGACTGCAGGGAGTTGATCCGACGCTGGATCTTCTTCTGTATGCGTCTCGCCTCCCTGAGGTCGTAGATGGACTTGGTGCGCCTGTACCTTCTTTCCGCGCGACGGCGGATTGCTCGAAGCCGCTCCAATTCCGCTTCGAATTCAGAAAATTTAGGAATAGGCCTAAAAGATCTTGTGGCTTCTTGAGCAGCGGCGTTAATTAGCTTCTCGATGTTGCCAGGCAGACAGTCCTGGATCTCTTGGCAATTCTTCTCTATGAGCAACGTGTATTTAGGCGAGTCGATGTGATGAAGAACTGTAGTAGAGCGTGACTTGCGTATGCCGTCGATTTTAACATATGTTGGAACGTGGTCACTAGCATGCGTTGCGTTGTCCTTGAACCATTTCACACTGGCAGTGAGGCATCTTGAAACAAAAGTCAAGTCCAGGCAGCTGCTGTATGTCAATTCCCGCAGAAAAGTGGGACTGCCATCATTTAGGCAGCAGAGCTCATGGTCCGACGCAAAGGATAGTACACGCCTTCCTCGACAGTCCATCTTTAAGCTTCCCCATAGCGGGTGATGCGAATTGAAGTCGCCGGTAATAACCCATGGTCCAGGTATCGCTGTTAAAATTGCACCTAGTCTTGCGTTGTTAAATCGACTAGAAGGTGAAATGTAGGCACCTATGAGCGTGAGTGCGACGTTATTGCATTTTATAGTCGAACACACTTACTGGTTGTCGTCATCAGGTACCACTGGGCGTAAAACATCTGTGAAATCGCATCTGATATAAACGATGACTTCGCTGCGGTCGCTACAGGTGGCAGACATGAGAGCTTCATATCCTGATAGGCGGATGGCGCTCTCAACGTTTGGTTCACAAATGATGATTATTGGAAATTTGTTCTTAAGAACAAGCGGATGAAAGTCCGAAATGCGGGATTTAATGCCTCTGACATTCCATTGGAAGATAGACGCTTCCTTCACCTCTTTAAGGAACGAATGTAGAGGAGCAGCCATGGTGCTTCTCAAGACCGGACAGTACCGGATTCAGGGCATCCAATATTTCAAGTGCGCCTCGAGCCGCCGGAGTGTGTATGGCGGTCAGTAGAGCTCGTAGCGTGTTCACAAGGGCCCTTATCATGGTGACAACTTGTTTGTGGTTGTCTTGGTTGCTGCCAGAAGGTGAAGCATGATTCGGCGAGCGTGCTACATCTTGTCGCTCCGCTGGTGGATCTAGCCGTGGCAATGGCGGCCACTCCTCGCCTGAGGCAATGATATTGGAGACTTTCTGCTGAGGAATCTCATTGCTGCTATTGCTAGTTGTATGCGGAAGTTTGTGGACTGACAGTGGACGCACTGCATCCTTAGCAATAACAGTGGGTTTCCTAGATCTCCGGCGACGTGAACGTCGACGTCGCACTTTAGCGGCAGCCTCTCTGTGCGAGGAACCATCCCTGACCATTTGCCTCAAGACTTTCGCCTCATTTTTCACATGTGGGCAATTCGTGAGAGCCCTGACAATTGGCGCCCTTTTGGTTTTCTGCACGACAGGCGTCGGAGCTGTGAGACCCAGAGCACCGTGAGCATACGGCAGTATTTGTGCAAACCGCACTAACGTGCGCTATCCTTTGACCCTTCCTGCACTGAAGCGGCTTTGGAACAAAAGGCCATACAATGTGTCGGAAGTGACCGACTTTGACGTGTGACGACAGGCTCTCTCCCTTGAAAGTTAACTTGACACACTGCGAGTTTCCCAGGCGACGGGCTTGCAATATGGCAATTTCCTCTGTCGCCGGCTTGATGAGTATATGCAGGTCCGCATTGCTTATGGAATTAACTACGTCATACACAACGCCGGCCGTAGAGTCATGATGGTCTTGTTTATAGCAGCGTAAGTTGATGCTATCCAGCACCTTAACGTTGCTCAGCATGTCTAGCGCGCTGCGGTTTGTGACATCTATAGCGAGAATGTTCTTACGGGCGTTGATCCTTACATCTTTGATATGACCCGGAACAAGTGCCTCGAGCGATACAGATGTGGCTTGGTGGTTGATCCGGTTTAGATTTTCGCTAGCAGCCACAGGCACAAATAAAATGGTGAGGTTGGATGGCTTTCGCATCGGGATCACAGTTGCCTTACTTGTGGAAGGAGATGTCCTGACGAGTCTTCTCTTTGCTTTGTACTTCGCTACAGGCCCGCAGTCGCTGTCATCCGAGGTTTCATCACTGGTCCCTCAGTAGATCACAGTGTCCTCGCTGTCGGTGTCACTCGGGCGACTAGACCGCTTTCTCGGTGCGGCCTCTGTTGACGTAGAAGGACCAGGAACCTCTCCAGGCGACTCCACGCTCATCGCCGTAGTTAAGGGAGCGGCGTCTCCCACAAAGTAGCTTCAAATTCTCAGAGACAAAAAGGCAGCGTTCCACACAGGACACTTCGTCGTCGTCTCTTCGATAGCTACAGAAAGCAATTAATTATTATTATTACGATATTGTCACGAGAGGAAAAGCCAGTCAGTCAGTACTAAGCAAACGGCCGTTTACAGTTCGTGTTTGCAGCAGCTACCACGCACACTTCTTCTTTCTCGACTTCTAGCGTAACTAGTGCGTGCCATTACCCCTCCCTCCAAAAATAAATAAATGAATAAATAAATAAATAAATAAAGTTGGGGAGATGTGAAATGCCACAACAAAAAAATAAAAGAAATGAGAAAGACAACGGACGAGGCGACAGGGGCCGCATCACAAAGTTTGTGGATGAGAGTCAGCGCGAATGGTAAGGCTTCATCCTGGTAACGTGAACAACGTCAGAGGAACGTGGTCGACGGGAGTGGTGCGAAGTGTCGGCTGGAATAGCTTCGTAGTTGACAGGACTTAGACGACGCAAAACTATGTAGGGTCCAAAGTATCGGCGCAATAATTTTTCTGACCGGTCTCGTTGACGTATAGGGGTTCAAACCCATACAAGATCTCCCGGCTTGTATGTGACGTCTCGATGGCATAGGTTGAAACGACGAGCATCTTGACTTTGTCGGGATAGAATTCGTTGCCGCGCAAGGTGCCGCGCCGCTTCGGCACGCTGAACAAAGGCGTCTGTATCTGGTGCGGTAGGTTGAGACGAAGTTGGTAGGAGCATCACGTCGGGCACAGTGGTGACGTCGCGTCCGTAGACCAGACGAAAAGGAGGAAACCCGGTGGTTTCTTGTAGGGCAGTGTTGTACGCGAATGTCACATACGGAAGCAGTTCGTCCCAATTTTTATCATCCGTGGCAACATACATGGAAAGCATATCCGCAATCGTTTTGTTGAGACGCTCAGTTAAACCGTTAGTCTGCGGGTGATACGCAGTTGCCATACGGTGCGTTGTTCCGCTCAGCTGCAGAATATCTCGGACCAACTGGGCAGTGAAGGCCGTACCACGGTCTGTGATGACGACAGCGGGAGCACCATGTCGAAGGACGATATTTTTGATCAAGAAGTTAGCAACATCTGAAGCAGTAGCTCGCTGAACGGCTTGTGTTTCGCAGTATCGAGTGAGGTAATCGGTGGCGACGACGATCCAGCGGTTATCAGCCGAAGACTTGGGAAATGGGCCGAGGAAATCCATCCCGACTTGTTCAAAAGGTGAGCAAGGAGGCCGGACAGGCTGAAGCAGACCGGCTGGTTTCAGTGGTGGAACTTTGCGGCGCTGGCAATCTCGACAACTTCTGACGTACTGCTTCACGGTTTTTGTGAGGTTTCGCCAATAGTACTTCTGCTTGATCCTCGCGAGAGTACGCGTGAAACCAAGATGCCCGGACGTTGCTTCGTCATGGCATGCACGTAGAACGTCGTCGCGGAGAGTAGCGGGAACAACGAGCAGGAAAACGGTTGCCGTAGGGTGAAAGTTCCGCTTGTATAGAATGTCGCCACGTAGGCAGAAAGAGGACAAGTGACGCGCGAACTGCCGTGGGGGTTGCGGGCGGCTTCCTTCAAGGTATTCAATCAAGGGCTGGAGCTCGGAATCTTGGCGTTGCTGTTGAGCAAGGTTTAAAGACGGGAGAGTACAAAGAAAACCAGAATCGTCGTCAGTATCTAGTGGTGCGGGTTCGACGGGGGCGCGGGAGAGACAGTCGGCGTCAGTGTGTTTCTGGCCAGACTTATAGACGATGGTCACATCAAATTCCTGCAACCGAAGGCTCCATCTCGCGAGACGGCCTGAAGGATCTTTGAGATTCGCCAGCCAGCAGAGAGAGTGGTGGTCGCTGACGACACGGAAGGGGCGTCCGTACAGGTATGGGCGGAACTTCTGGATAGCCCATATGACTGCCAGACATTCTTTTTCAGTTGCTGAGTAGTTTTTTTCGGCAGCAGACAAGGTTCTGCTGGCATACGCAATAACGCGCTCAACAACAGCTTGAAACTGTACGAGTGTCGCTCCGATACCAACGTTACTAGCATCAGTATGCACTTCTGTGTCAGCCTCGGTGTCAAAGTGACCAAGGATCGGTGGTGTCTGTAGACGTCGCTGAAGGTCGTGGAAGGCATCGGATTGTGCGGGGCCCCAAACAAATGTGACGTCGTTCTTGATGAGTCGTTGCAAAGGTTCGGCAATTTCACAAAAATTGGGTACAAAACGGCGGTAATACGCGCAAAGCCCTAAAAATCGGCGGACATCGTGTTTTGTCTTCGGTACGGGGAACAGAGCAACTGCCAGGGCTTTGTCAGGGTCAGGGCGCACACCGGTGCTGCTGACAATATGACCTAGAAATTTGAGCTCCTCGTAGCCAAAGTGACATTTGTCGGGCTTCAGGGAGAGGCCGGCGGTGCGGATAGCTTGAAAAACCGCCTCAAGCCGCTGGATGTGTTGTTCAAACGTGGTGGAAAAAACAACTACATCATCTAAGTAGACTAAACACGAGTTCCACTTGAGGTCAGATAAAACTGTGTCCATCATGCGTTGAAATGTGGCCGGAGCGGAACAAAATCCAAATGGGAGGACTTTAAATTGATAGAGACCGTCGGGTGTTATAAACGCCGTTTTTTCCTGGCCCGTTAGTCAACTTCAATTTGCCAGTACCCACTACGCAGATCCATTGAAGAAAAATAACGGGCATGTCGCAGGCGATCCAAGGAGTCGTCAATTCGAGGAAGTGGGTAAACGTCTTTTTTCGTGACCTTGTTCAGTTTGCGATAATCGACACAGAATCTTAGTGAACCGTCTTTCTTTTTAACTAATACAACAGGTGAAGCCCAAGGACTTGTCGATGGTTGAATGACATCATCGTCGAGCATTTGTTTCACTTGATGACGAATAGCATCCTGTTCTCTTTGCGACACGCTATAAGAGTGTTGGCGAACTGGTTGGACGGTCGGTTCAGTGATGATTCTGTGTTTGATTAAAGGAGTCTGTTTGACCTTCGACGTGGTGGCGAAACAGTCGCTAAATGACGATAGCAGAGTAAGGAGCCTCTCCTTCTCGTTTTGGTCGAGCTGTGGGTTGACGTTGATGTGACTGGTCAAGTCCACATCGCTGGGTTCCGGAATCGAGATTGTCGTTATCGAAGCACAGGCGTTGGACTCGGCCACCGTTTCAAAGTAGGCCATGGTGGTATGCCTCGCAAAGTGCTTGTATTCGCCCCTGAAGTTCGTAACTAGAATCGTGGTTTGCCTATGTTGGAGCTCTACGAGACCTCGTGCGACGCCAACTTCGCGATCCAGCAATATGCTGAGGTTACCTTCGGCGATGCCTATTCCTAGTTGTTCTTGGGGACATTCAACGAGGACGAAGATGCTACTTCGAGGCGGTAACGTCACGCAGTCTTCGACCACGCGTAAAGCCGCGCGGTGATGTTCATCCTCCACATTCGAATCCGAAGAAACATAGTTAGAAAAAGTCACGAACAAGTCACGAAGGTTAATGATCGCCCCATATTCCTGGAGAAAATCCATGCCCAGTATAACTAGCCGAGAACACTTGGGCAGCACAAGGAAAGACGCTACGAAAGCCGAAGTAGAAATTGCAAGTCTGGCGGTGCATCGTCCAGTGGGTGACACAAGGTGTCCTCCGGGCGTAATCAGATGTGGGCCGTCCCACGCTGTCAGCACCTTGCGTAGCCGAGTCGCCAGTGAGGCACTCGTAACCGAGTAGTCAGCTCCCGTATCTACAAGTGCAGTTACCGGATAACCGTCGATTGAAGCAGTAATAGCAGCAGAAGTTTTTTTGCAGTTTCGAATGAAGGCGTCAGCGGTACGTCGCGAGGGGATGGCGTCGGCGGAGGATATTTGACGGTTCGCATGACAGCGGCCTCACCCCCGGAGGTCGCCGTTTTCAGTTTCCCCGGCGCGGGCTTCCACCGTTGACTCCAGCGGAATCAAAGGCGGGTCGAGCACGGTTCGGTGACGCGTACCGACGAGGTGAAGGCGACCGTGACTGTCTTCGCTGTTGGGCAGGAGGAAGCCGGTTACTTTCTAAGCATTGCTCGATTTCGTGCGGGCGTTCGCCATAGCGCGGGAAACGGGCGTCCGGATGGTATCCCCGCAGACCAATCCGTCGGTACTGGCAATCGCGATACATGTGACCAGCCTCCCCGCAGTGATAGCACAACGGACTGTTGTCGGGGGCGCGCCATACTGTAGATTTGCGCGGACCAGAATGAAAGGGTGCTTGCGGATTCGTGCGGTGGATCGGAGTTGGGGAGCGTCGAGAAATCCCAGCAGGCGGCTGCGAAAAACGGCCCGTAGACGGCGCGCAAGCCCGAAGAGCATCCGCGTACGAGAACGTGGGAGGTTCGGGTCGTGTTGATGGCGAGGGATGAACCACTTTGCCGATTTCTTCCCGAATGACATCCGTAAGAACCGCGGCACTGGGAGGTGCCGGAGCCGATGCATAGGACTTCTGCAGTTCTCGAACAATTTGTCGTATTAGCTCGGTAAGTGACTCCCTGTCATCATTTGCAGGTACGAGAGAGCATGCAGCAGTCATGGTGGTCTGGCGTTCATACTGCGAGAGCCGCTGCCGAAGCATACGTTCCATGACTGTTGCCTCACGAACGACTGTTGTAGGAGGATTGCGCACAAGGCCCGCGAAAAGCTGTTCCTTTACGCCTCGCATTAACAGACGCACCTTCTTGTCTTCTGGCATTAGTGGATCGGCCCGACGGAACAATCGCGTCATGTCTTCGACGAACATGGCGACGGTTTCATTTGGCATTTGGAACCAGTGCCTGTTCGGCTCTTTCTTTCCTTTCGGGAGTGCAGAAGGCTTCGCAAAGCAGTCGGTAAAACTCCTGCCAGCTGGTAAATGAGGCTTCGTGGTTCTCGTGCCATACTCTCGCCGCGTCTAAAAGGGAAAAGTAGACGTTCTTCAACTTGCGGCGATCGTCCCAGTCGTTAAAGGCGGCGACCCGATCGATATGGTCCAACCAGTCTTCAACGTCCTCAAAGGCGTCGCCATGGAACGGGTTAGGCGTGCGAGGCGCGTTGAGAATGCATGGTACGGGAGCATTTGGGATCCCCTCGGTTTGGCTTGCGGTAGTTGTTGACATCTTCCTCACGGTGCTTGCCAGGGGACTGTATTGCGGTGGAAGACCTTGGAGGCGACGGCTGCTTCGATAGATTTCTGCCGTCCCCGAGGTTTCTGCCGTCCCCGAGCTTCTGGTTCAGGACCCGTAAGCATACGATGGATCGTACCCAGCACCTCCACCAGTTTGTCACGAGAGGAAAAGCCAGTCAGTCAGTACTAAGCAAACGGCCGTTTACAGTTCGTGTTTGCAGCAGCTACCACGCACACTTCTTCTTTCTCGACTTCTAGCGTAACTAGTGCGTGCCAATATCATGGAGCGATGCTCAAGAGACGAGCCGCCGCGAGAACGACGAAGAAGTTGGTCGGTGCCCTTGGCACGAGCGAGTGTCAGCCTGGCTGCCTGGCTCCAGTGTAAATAGCGTGTAAATAGCATCTTTCGTCTGTGTCTTTCCACACGTAACATTTCTGGTGGAGGTCAGCGATCCCCGCCCTCACCACGGAACTCCGAAGTGGTCAGCACACCGAACTTGTCACCATGCCTCCCGGTGACGAGCCCGCCTCTGCAACGGCTTCGGCTTGTCCGACGGCTCCAATCGTCACGGTTGCCCCACACCGTGACCCAGGTGTGTTCTCTGGCCTGGAGGGACAGGATGTCGACGACTGGATGAAGCTGTATGAACAAGCCAGTGCTAATAACAGGTGGGACCGAATGATTATGCTCGCCAATGTCATCTTTTATCTCGGTGGCACCCCACGCGTGTGGCACCAAACGCATGATGACGAAATAACCAATTGGGACAGTTTCAAAGAAAAGCTACGGGAACTGGTCGGCGACCCAATTGGGCGCAAGGCTGCCGCGAGAAAGGCTCTTGCATCTCGTGTTCAGTCATCTACAGAGCCATAAGTTTCCTACATCCTCGACGTCTTGGCTCTATGCCGTAAAGCTGACGATAACATGTCCGAAGCAGATAAAGTGGCACATGTGCTAAACGGCATCGCCGACGACGCTTTCAATTTGCTTGTTTTCGGCAACATCTCGACTATAGACGCCATTATAAAAGAATGCCGTCGCTTTGAACAGGCTAAGAGCCGCCGTATCTCACACCACATTGCGTGGCTACCCAACACTGCTGCTACGTCGACATGTGAGGCTCGACCGCGTCAGACCACCACCTGCGACGACGTCACCCGTATTGTTCGCCGCGAACTCGAGGCCGCCGGTTCGCCAGCCTTCTCCATGACGCCTCCCGATCCGCCAGCAACCACCATTGCGATGATTCAGGCTGTCGTCAGACAGGAGTTCGAAAACATGTGTCTGAACATGTGGAACACCGTGTGTTCCCCGTCTCGACCCAGCGTTCCCCAGTTATCTAGCGGTACCTCTCGTCCCCGGCAGTCCTTTTCTGCCACATCTCGCCGCAACCCGTCCGAATGGCGTACCCATGATGACAGGCCGGTCTGCTTCCACTGCTGTCGCATCGGCCACGTCACCCGTCACTGCCGAAACCGACGGCCACCACCTCCTCCGACTTACGCCGCCACTTATTTCCGCACCTTTGGACCTCCTGTACCCTATGCCACCCGCCATGAACCCACTACCGCTGATGCCCCTGCTCCGAACCTTCACTACAGCCGCTCGCCCTCACCTCGACGCCACCAGTATCGTTCGCCCCAACCCCGCCGCTTCTCTTCGCCGCCTATCGCCTCCCGGATCCAGCCGGAAAACTAGGCACTGCAGCTTCTGGAGGTGAAGCTGCGTTGTCGACCCTGCCCTCAAATCCTCTGCTCACCTTACCTACTAACCGAAACCTTCTTGACGTTGACGGCTATCCTATCACGGCACTCATCGATACAGGAGCACATCTTTCTATTATGAGTGCTGCCTTCCGACGACGACTGAACAAGCTCCTCACCCCAGCGTCGGCACGCGTCGTCCGCGTTGCGGATGGCGGTACTGTGCCTATCATCGGCATGTGTACGGCACGTGTCAGCATCGCCGGCCGCCACACTCCTGTCCTCTTCACCGTTATTCCTCATTGCCCTGACGACCTCATTCTCGGCCTCGATTTTCTCTCCGCCCATTCTGCCCTTATTGACTGCTCTTCCAGTACCCTTCGCCTTGAGTTCCCAATGCTCGCAGAACCTTCTGACGCACCCCACTGCCGCTTACGCTCCACCGGCTTTCTTCGCCTGCCGCCAAAGTCCAAAGCCTACATTGAACTGCGGTCTTTCCCACCACTTCCTGATGGCGAGTACCTCCTCACTCCTCTGCCCGACATCCCAATACAGTATGACGTCACCATGCCTCACAGTATACTTACAATTACTGCGAACCACACTCGCATGCCTGTCTGTAACTTTGGATTGGCAAAGTAAATTCTACCGCAAGGTATTTGCCTTGCCACCATTGATTGTCTCAGCGACCAATACGTGGCAGCGTTATCGCCGGATGGTTCTCGCGAGCTTAGCATGCCCCTCGCGCCAGCCTCAGACGTTGATCCCAACATAAAGAAAATGGTTGCGACGGACCTGTCCTCTATGCAGGCTGAAGACCTTTGCGAAGTATTGTCCTACCGCGATATTTTTGACTTCGACGATCGCCCTTTAGGCCAGACGCTCGCGGTCAAGCGTAGGATTCTTACTGGCGATGCTGAGCCTATTCACCGACGACCGTGTTGAGTTTCTGCGTCGGAACGCCGAGTAATTCAAGATGAAGTGAACAAAATGCTCGATAAAAAGATCATTGAGCCTTCATCGAGTCCCTGGGCGTCACCTGTGGTGTTGGTTAAGAACAAGGACGGCATGTGGCGCTTCTGTGTAGACTACCGTCATCTGAACGGCATTACAAAGAAGGACGTCTACCCGCTCCCACGTATAGACGACGCCCTTGACTGCCTGCACGGTTCCAGCTATTTCTCGTCTATTGATCTTCGTTCGGGATATTGGCAGATTGCTGTTGACGATATGGACAGAGAAAAAACCGCGTTCATCACACCTGATGGCCTATACCAACTTGAAGTCATGCCGTTTGGATTATGCAACGCCCCTGTCACCTTTGAGCGTATGATGGACTCCTTGCTCCAAGGTTTCAAATGGTCCACCTGCCTATGCTACCTCGACGACGTCATCGTCTTCTCGCCAACGTTCGACACTCACCTTGAGCGTCTCACAACTATACTTGATGTATTTCGAAAGGCGAAGCTGCAACTTAACTCGTCCAAATGTCGTTTTGGCCACCGACAAATAACTCTTCTGGGCCATCTCGTTGACGCTTCCGGAGTACAGCCTAATCCCGACAAAACTCGCGCTGTCCGAGAGTTTCCGGTCCCAAAGACAGCCGCAGACGTTCGAAGTTTTGTAGGGCTGTGATCGTACTTTCGTCGTTTTGTTCGAGATTTTGCGACAATTGCTAGGCCCCTAACTAATCTTTTGAAGAAAGGCGTACAATTCTCGTGGGGTACTGCAGAAGCCGCTGCCTTCTCTCGTCTCGTCACTCTTCTAACCTCACCAGCCATTCTCGCCCACTTCGACCCTGATGCCCCTACAGAATTACGTACAGATGCCAGCGGTCATGGCGTAGGTGCCGTCTTAGCCCAGCGTCAGCGTGGCAAGGATCGCATTATTGCTTATGCGAGCCGCCTCCTAGCACCATAGGAGCGCAACTATTCCATTACGCAACGAGAATGCCTTGCTGTAGTCTGGGCGGTTGCGAAGTTCCGTCCTTCCCTTTACGGTCGCCCTTCTGCCGTAGTCACTGACCAACATGCTCTCTGCTGGCTCTCATCGCTAAAAGATCCTACAGGCCAGCTTGGTCGATGGGCTTTGAGGCTACAGGAATTTTCGTATTCTGTGGTGTGCAAGTCTGGCCGCCTGCACCAAGACGCTGACAGTTTGTCGCGTTACCCGGTTGACGACTCTGACTCCTCCAATACTGCCAGTGCTTCTTGCGTATTCTCTGCATCCCAGCCGCTTCATTTCGCCGACGAGCAACGCCGTGACGCCTACATAAGAGCGCTTATCGACCGTTTTGAACACTCACCGACCGATGCTGCTCTACGCCTCTTCGTCCTCCGCGACGGTACTCTGTACCGTCGTAACCTTCATCCGGACGGCTCTGAGTTCCTGCTTGTAATACCTAAACACCTCCGCTCCACCGTTCTAGAAAAGCTTCACGACGCACCAACGGCAGGACACCTCGGCGTATCTCGAACCTATGACCGTGTACGTCGCCGTTTCTTCTGGCCGGGCCTTGCCCGTTCCCTACGACGTTACGTCGCCGCTTGTGAACTTTGCCAACGACGCAAGAAGCCTTCCCAGCTCCCCGCTGGTTACCTGCAGCCGCTCGACATCCCTGCCGAGCCCTTCCATCGTGTCGTCTTGGACCTTGTCGGCTCATTTCCGGAATCCACATCAGGAAACAAGTGGGTTGCAGTCGCGACGGACTACGCTACCCGCTACGCCGTAACCCGTGCTCTTCTGACCAGTTGCGCAACAGATGTTGCGGACTTCCTCCTACATGACATCATTTTGATGCATGGTGCTTCGCGCCAATTGCTTACAGACCACGGCCGCACCTTTTTGGCCAAAGTCATTGACGACATCATGCGTGCCTGCTCAATACAGCATAAATTTACTACCTCCTACCACCCTCAAACGAACCGCGTCACTGAGCGTTTGAACCGCACCCTTACAGACATGCTATCCAAATACGTTTCAGACGACCACCATTACTGGGACCTGGCTAGACCTTACATTACCTTTGCATACAACTCTTCGCGTCTCGAAACTGCTGGCTTTTCCCCGTTTTACCTATTGTATGGCCGCGAACCGACGCTGCCACTGGACACTGTGCTTGCGTCCCCCACAGCTTCAACTAGCGCCTATGCCCGTGATGCAATCGCCCATGCTGACCATGCTCGCCAACTACCGCGTGCTCGTCTACAACTGTCTCAACACAAGCAGAAACAACGCTACGACCTCCGTCACCGTGATGTCCATTTTGTGCGCGGCGCCCTCGTGTTGCTTTGGTTACCATCGCGTAAAGTCGGCCTTTGTGAAAAACTGTTTTCCTGTTACAGAGGCCCATATCACGTGATACGCAAAGTGACCGATGTTACCTATGAAATCGCTCTAGCCACGCCCACCACGTCCTCCGCTGTGACAACCAGTGACGTTGTCCACGTTGCCCGACTCAAGCCCTACAACTCTCCATGCACCTTGGATATTTAACAGCACCGTGACAGTGCTTTTGCCGCCGGGGGGTAATGTTACGATATCATGGAGCGATGCTCAAGAGACGAGCCGCCGCGAGAACGACGAAGAAGTTGGTCGGCGCCCTTGCCACGAGCGAGTGTCAGCCTGGCTGTCTGGCTCCAGTGTAAATAGCGTGTAAATAACATCTTTCGTCTGTGTCTTTCCACACGTAACAATATGTTAATTTGTATTTCCTTGTTAATTACTTCAATATATGTTTCAATATCGCGTGCTGGAAATGTCCGTCTCTTCGAACGATCCAGCTGAAGGACAAGAATTGTGCTATCTTCCACAGCCGATTTTTTAAAACTCCTTAAAACTTGAAAATGATCACCCTGTATACACATATATTGAGAAAATACAAGGCTTGCTGTAAAGTATACATGACATATTGCACAAAAAACAATAAGAAGGCATGTTGTGCAGAAATGTAGACACAGGAAAATATAAATGTGAGAAACCAAAATAATGTTTAGCGGACGCAGAAGCAGTCACCGTATGTCATCCAAAGTTCTAGTCACACGCATCCAAAAAACACAGTGAGTATAATAATATTGTCGCGGCGTCACGAAACTCCTAGGGACAAACGAACTTGTAAGCGAGCACAGTAACAAGAATGGAGTATTTTATTACCTGGCGTTAGTCCCTGCTTCATCTTCTTCGGACTCTGTATGTTTTTTACAAGTTCCGAGATGTCTTCCCATGGTCGTCATCTTTGCCAAACTACAGACGCGCCAATCGCCTCCCTTGCATGTAAAGCATGTCTGCGAGTGTCTTGTTCAAACGTTGCGCACTGGTCTGGGTATGATAGGTTGTTTTCCGATAGTCAGTGCCGCTGAGTTTGAAGATTAGATCTCAAAGTTTAGTCGTGAACCAACCGCTGAGACACCATGGCTTAGGACGTCGTTTACGACAAAAAATCGAGTTGCATCAGCTGCTGTGCCCCGCTTGGTATATTTTATCTACGCATAACGGGTAAGGTAGTCGATGGCAACAATAATCCACCTGATCCCTGTGATAGAAGTTGGAAATAGTCCTAGAAAAACCATGCCAATTTTGGCGAATGGCACTCCCGGCACATGCACAGGATGTGGGAGACCAGCTGGCTTGTCGGGCGACGCTTTGCGCCTTTGTCAGTTCCGACAAGTGGGTACGTGATGCCTAACAACGACTGGGAGCTTCGGCCAATGATACTTGCGCTCCATTCGGGACAATGTTCGTGCGTAGCCCAGATGAACTCATGTGGACTCCTCATAACACGCTGTGAGAATTGCATTGCGAAGCGAAGCTTGCGCGAGCAGTAAGTAGGTGCTGCCCGTCGGAATAAAGTTGTTCCTATAACGAACATTTTCCTTCAAAGAAAATGACGCAGTTTTCTTTCAAACAGCCGCGGCATGTCTTTAGCTCGGCCTTCCAAGAAGTCAATTAGTGGAAGTAGGTCCATGTCGTCGCGCTGCTGCCGGCAAATGGTAAATGTATCGACGACACCCAAGAATGCAGCGTCCATGTTCTTGTCCTCGGTGGCAGAAGGATGTATTGGTGACCGAGAGAGTCAGTCGGCGCCAGTGTGCTTTTTCCCTGACGTGTATCTGATGGTCATGGCAAACTTCTGAAGCCTCAGGCTCCAGCACGCCAATCGACCAGACGAGTCTTTTAAATTAATCAGCCAACAGAGAGAGTTGTTGTTACTGACGACGGTGAATGGGCGACCGTAGAAATAAGGGCGAAATTTAACAACAACCCACACTACAGCGAGGCATTTCTTTTCCGCAGTGGAATTATTTTTTTCCGTGAGCTAGAGGGTTCTGCTGGCTTAGGCTATCACTTTTTCGGAGACGTATTGCCACTCCACCAGCACAGCACCCAGATCTGCATTGCTCACGTCGGTGTGAAGTGCTGTCGGGGAGTCCTGGTCAAAGTGTGCAAGAACTGGAGGCGTTTGCAGATGTTGACGTGATTCGTTCAATGCCGTTTGCTCGCTTTCGCCACACACAAAGAGGACATCCTCTCGCGTTAGTCCTGTCAACAGTGAGGCAATGTCTTAAAAGTCCGCAATAAACCGTCGGTAATAAACGCTCAGGACCAAGAAATGTCTCACTGCGTTCTTGTCAAGTAATGTGGGAACCTTTGTAGCAGCGTCTACTTTGTTTGGGTCAAGCCAGACACCTTCCTTATTAGCGACGTCGCCCATGTATTGGAGCTCGGTAAATCTAAAATGAAATTTTTTTTTCTGCCTTTAACGTGAGCCCAGCCAAGCGTGCAGCTTGGAGAACAGCGAGTAGCCGGGTTAGATGCTCTTCAGATGTAGCCGAAGACATGATCACGTCGTCTAGGTATGCCAAGCACGTTCATCACTTTTACATCTGAGATTAAGGTGTCCACTTGACGGTGAAAAGTGGCTGGCGCTGTACACAATCCGAAAAGGAGCACCTCAATTTTGTAAAGACCGTCCGGAGCCACGAAGGCGGTTTTCGCCCAATCTCCCTCATCGACTCCTATATGCCAACACCCGTTGCGTCGGTCCATGTAGAAAAGATAACGTGCGTGGCGCAACCTGTCTAGTGAATCGTATGTACGTGGCAACGAGTAGACGTCTTTATTTGTTACCTAATTTACCATGCGGTACTCAATGCAGAAGCGTAAGGTGTCGTCTTTTTACTTCACCAACACCACGGGGGACGCCCAAGGACCCTTCGAAGACTGTATCATGTAATCGAGTATTTTGTTCACCCACTTTTGTATTTATTCGCAGTCCCTCGGGGCAACGTGATAGGGATTTTGTCGAATTGGTCTCGTGGCCTATTCTGTAATTATCCGATGCTTAGACAGTGTTGCTTGCGTAACCTTGGACGTCGACGAAAAGCAATCCTCGAACTGCTCTATCAGTTTCAGTAGGCGCTGCCTCTCAGCGAGTGACAGGGTGGAGTTAACATCTACAGACAATGTTGTCGGGACCGAAATGGTATTTCCGTTCATACTGTGGTCGTGCACAGTGAAACAATGCTTTACTTCTACCATGTACTCACAGTACGTAATTGCAATGACCTTCGGGGTGTTCATTGCTAATGTTCGTAAGAAGCACTGCTGCATGGTCACGATTTATTGCCAGAGTGCCCTTTGCAAACGAAAGGTCTTGTCTCAGTAATAGTATGCTGATTTGTTCCGCTAGCACATTGCGATAGTAAGGCCTCTCGCTAGAGACACACAAGACATCAGGTTGGCGGCGACATCGTCATGTTCTCGGCTAGTCGTATAGGCTCACGCTGTCTATAACAGTGTCATTCTACATCTGAGCTCGCGGAATATGTGACCAACTGGTCCGGGATGTTTATAAAAACACCATAATCTCGCAGAAAATCCATCCTCGAGCTGAGTTTCTTGAAGCGCTCGTGGAGGATAACGAACGTGGCAACAAAGCCGGAATCACTGGTGCGGAGTCTGGTGGTACATTTACAAGTTGGCGTCATTAGCTGACCCCACGCACTTCAGGTGTGTGGCCCTCTCTATGGTGTTTTCACCTATTTAAGGCGCCAACCCGCTCTTGTCGTATAATCGATAAATCGGTGCTGTGTCCTCAAGGGCTGTCACGGTATGTCCGTCAATAAAAGGCTTATGCAGGCGCGAACACGATCGTCGGTATTGGTCGTGATGATCGTGTTGTCTTTATGTGGCAGTTGGGTGGCGGGAGGGTTGTTATCTCCGTCTCGACCGTTGGCAACGTTCCCCCAGGAGGTCGCGGCCGTTAGTTCCCCCGGCGAGGACTGAGGGAACAGTCCCTGATGACGTCACCGAAACTTTTGCGGCTGGAGGAAGAGTAGGATTGAGCGGACGGAGACTGCGAGCGACGACATGGCGAAGCAGCTTGGTCCGTCGGCAATGATCCTCGTCCAGGGCACGGCGGTATTGAAAGCGCGGGGAAGCTGGACGTGGAAGGGCTCCAAACGCGACGTCTCGATGAGTGTACGAACGGACAATGTGGTCGGCGATGGAGGTGGAGTACGGCGAACAACATCAGCATAGCTAAACGGGCGTGTTTAGGGTATGGCGCGGGTGGTGAAAAGGCTTGCAGCAGCTCATGGCAATCGACTCCTGCAGCAGAAGTGACTGCTGGCTCGGTCGAAGGGGCGACCAGGGTTTCCAGTTCCTCACGCAGTATTCTGCGAATCAGCTCTCACGGAGAGCTTTCGCTAGTGGTGGTATTCTGAGTGGCGGTGCCAATCGGTGTGTTATTTGGCAGGCAGTCAATGTGCAGGCACCGTTGCTAAAGTGCCCGCTCGATTACAGCGACCTCCATGATGAATTCGTCTAACGTGATTGGTGGGTTTCGCACCAGGCCTACAAACAATTGTTCAATTCTTGTTTCTTGTGCAGCTTCTTTGTCTCGGGCATATCAGGGTCAGCTCGGCGAAAGAAATGGGCCATATCATCAGCATACATGGCGACGTCTTTGTTGGGTTTCCGAAAACGCGCTTCAATAAGCTTTTGTGTGTAATACCGCCGGTCGGGGCAGGACAACGTATCCAGGGGCTGGCGTCGAAAGTGGTTCCATATTTGAAAAGACGCTTTCACGTTCTGGACCCACGTGCGAGCGCTGTCTTTTAATGCGAAATAAACGTGCACAAGTTTTCGTTCTGGCGGCAATCGTTTATCTTAGCAACCCTTTCGTACTGGTGAAGCCAGTCCTCAATGTCTTCCAATGTACGTGCACGAAAGGTGTCAGCTGGGAAGGCTTGTCGGAAGGCACGAAAAGTCAGCTGGGAAAGTCTTGTCGACATCTCTGAAAGAGGTTGATTCGCCGATATAGGAATTTCCGTGCTAGCTTGAACTGGAACGCTGGTAAATTCGGGGTTCAGGCCTAACATGCGGCGGCTGAATCGGTGTACTGGAACGAGAGGAGCTGGAGGGGGAGGGGGGGAAGGAACAGCTTCTAAACGAGTAGGGGCGTGCCTCCACGCTCAAACCTGTTCCGACCAACCTCCCCCCCCCTTATTCACCTCTTCTCCCCTCCAACTACGCGCGAGGCTCACGACTTCATTCACTAGTCAAAGGGGGCTCCCTTCATTCAACAAACGAGGCTACATTTTCTGGAAACTTGTGACTTTTGAGACTCTTTGTCGGTGCTTTTTCTGCGTCGAGAACGCTGCCTGTTTAAATCTCGTTCAACGTGTCTGCCATGCTGACGTCGTTCTCTAGGAGTGGAAGGCTGGCTCTCTATTCTGCAGCCCTTGTACGAGCACGCCTCTGCTCCATGACTTTAGGAAGCCTCTCATTCTCCCCCTTTTTCTTGCCTCTACCCTACCTCATGAAATTCAAGAACATAACAAAGGTCGGTGTAAGCCTGTTCCTATAAAAGCGCGATTTAAATCATTAACCTATCTCTCGTTAAGCTTAAAATGCCCGTTCTCTTCTGGTTCGGCCCAAATCACCTTGCTTCCGCGACACGGAATAAGTGTAGTGAAAACTTGAAAGGGAAAGCGTGGCCCACGGTCTTGTAGTTGAAGGGTTGCGATCTAGAAGCCCGTTGCCAATTCGCCAGGCATATCCCCTTTCAAGCATGCGGCGAGCTTTCATGGACAGACCACAGATGGCGGGACGGATTCACGATTTGCAAAATTCTGGAAATACAGGCGTCCTGCAAGGTTTATTTTTCAAACCATAAGCTTATTCACTGACTGCTTTTTTCGATTTAAAATGGGGAAGTGTGAACGCACTGTTACTCATCAAACATTTGCCTTCCTAGTCCGCAGACGAAGTCGTCTTCTCGGAAGTGCTTTCTGCAAACACGTTCGCGGGTCTTCGGTTCATTGCCTTTTCTAAGCTTTATGATCCATGCGCTCTGAAATTGGTTATCCTTGAAGTAAAAGCGAAATAACACACTGCTCCTTCGGGTGCGTGGTGCATTGAGGCACACAGCACCTGAGTACCATGCCGCCGAAAGCGTTGGCCACTCTTTCCAAGCTTTTGTAGGTGTACGTGAACTCCGTGTGAAACGAAGTTCATGGAAGTCGCAAACACAGGGAACAAAAAGTTACAGTGACGTGTCACTTTGTGAGCGCGGGTGACAGGTAAGCGTATGGGTGCTATAGCGCACACGACGCTATAAGCCCTCGGTGCGTCTAGACAACTACACAGTCCGCACTGCAGTGTGTATTCAAGACAGGGCGGACGCGGCCACGCCATCCACGCCAAAAAGGTTCGAAATCACAAAGAAGCCTTCTAAACCTGCTGCACTTGACCGCTGGACAAAAATGAGGAAGGAATTTTTCGCGGCCATTGACCGGATAACGTGCGAAATCCACCATCGGTTTAAGCAGCCCTGCCCACTGGACCACCAACGTCCTACAGATGCCGACCGTATGTCCGAAACTGGACATTGAGATGTCCTTGGGACACGCGTAAAAACTCGTGCATCATTTAGATGTCCACGGGATGCACGTGAATTCACGTTCTACAAAATGTTCCATGAGCGTCCTATTGTGATGTTCGGACGGCCAAGAGATGTTTAAATATAAACAATTTTATTGCATAATCCCGAGTAGAACCTAAGGAAATTTTTGCCGTGGTGTAGGACGCTTTTGCGACATTTTTTGTTAGCAATTGTCCAAAGCACATTTGTGGGTCATTCTTGTGTGGATTAAGACATCCACAGGGCGTCAATATTAATCATACATCAATACAATAGGGACGCTCCTGTGAATGCGCCCTAGAATTACAGCAGACCTGTTGCACTTATAAATGCAGCAGGCCTGCAGCACTGCTTCGGCACATTCTGAGGAGCGTCCCTATTATGTTAATACATTCCATAAGTACTACCGACAAAGTAAGCTTAGCCTGATTTTGTGTAGGCTCGTGGTACAAGATGAAAAGTAACTGCATCGCTCTTGAATATGCATCCCGGCGCTCCAATAAGGCGACCACACATTTCTGACATGCAAAAGTTTAAGTACCAGGAGAAAGGGCAGGAAAACAGCCCACCGTATCTCTAAGCATGCTAAACAAGGCTGCAGTGCAACTAAATACTGCGCACATAATTCCCTGCTACTGCGACATATAACTTGATAAAATGCCAACAAAAGTAACACATATTGTAGCGGCCTCACGGTCGCACAGTAGCAGCCAGGCACCCTTTTCCCTTTTTGACTCGGTAAAATCTTATCGCGGAGTGTGCGGGAAATGGAAGTGTTGCGAGGGTGCGCAACCAAGCCGTAGAGGCTGGACGAACGCAAAAATCAAATCAGTTGCTTGTTCTTCAGGGACGCATTGCTCGCTTCTTTCTGCTTATTTCCAGCCGCGCTCGCGTCCCGCACAACATTGGTGACCCGGACGAGATGCAAGTGCTATGGACACGCCTTAAGGCACCGAAATTCCGACACTCTCCGGTGCCGACGTCGAATTGCCTCCGTTTTAGACTGCGGACCGTGCATTGGGGTTCATTCAGGTAAAATCACAATCCGCTGCATGGCGCGTCACAGCAGATTCCACGAAATACCTCTATGTGTTGAGCAGTCTGCCCCCATTAACCGCTAGCGAAATTCGAGAGCTGTTGCTTTCCCCACCAGCAGACAACGTTTACGAGGCGTTGAAGGCAACACTCATTCGCGGGATCACGCCCCCCGAAATCCTACGGCTACAACAGCTTCTCCATCCCGCAGGGGCGTCTGCGTCAGCAGGCGTTTGGTGTGTTGCGACACCACGTACCCGAGCACGTGAGGGCTGGACCCTCCCGCGTGTAGCCGTGTGCGGCTTAGCCGTGTCTGGGGAAAGGGGGATCCTGGGGGTTGACCCGATGCGGGGTGTTTGGACATTTAAGGCCCCCCGGCGGAGGCAACACACGCCTTTGGCCTCTACTTCACGCATACGGCACCTCCAGACTGACCCACCTGGAAAAAACCAGCAGTCGCCTTTTCCTGTCTCTCTCTACCCTCATCTTCGTCTTTCTCTTCCACTTTTGATCTTTCCTGTCTTCTCATCTTTTCCATTCATTTGGACTTTTCCTGGCGGCAAGGGTTAACCTGGTGTGGCTGTCCTACCTTGGGTATACGATATTGGGTTATATTAACGGCATAGTGCTGGCGCTGTGCACACTTGTGTACATGTTCTGCCACGTCCCCTTGTTGGGCTGCTCCGTGGAGGGGGGGGGGCAGACGTCGTTGCCGAACAAATCCCTTTCTTCTATGGGATCCTCGAACCCGTTTTCACCTGATCGTGCCTCGAAAAGGGTACGCACCGACGCAACCTCGCTGTTCTTGCCCAAAAACAAAGAAACATTTCCGAAATTCCTCGTCCTTCACTGCGAATAAACATCCACAAAAGCTAGAGCAATTTCCCCATTCCTTTTGGCCAAGTGCCTAAAGGAGACCATTGGAGCTGGTTATAAAGTAACAAAGATGGCAACTGGGGATTTGCTCCTCGAACTAAAAGACAAGGAACAGTACAACAGACTCGCACATCTCGTACCCTTTCGTAACATCCCTGTTTCTGTCAGCGCACATCGAACTATGAACACAGTCAAAGGCGCAGTATCAGATGAAGACTTAATGACATTGAATGAAGAACTCCTGGATGGATGGAAAGACCAAGGCGTAATCCATGTGCAGAGCATCAAAATCAGACGGAATGACACTGAAATCGCAACAAAGCATTTAATACTCACTTTCAATTCACCTACTTTACCCGAGACTCTTGAAACCGGAATTGTAAAACTTCATGTTCGACCCTACATTCCAAACCCGCGGCGTTGCTTGTCAGTGGGCATGGGAGCAGCCGTCGCAGAAGCATGGCTAATCCCTTCGTTTTCTACGCTCCGCAGGTCCTTGTTACCCTGGTGGTCTACTACGTGGTCGCTACGCCGTCCGCCATCCCGCCCTTGACAGTGTCGCTCACCGAAAGCCCCGCGCAGCACTACTGCCTCGAAGGTGCGCGCGCACTCAACGAATTCATGCCTCGGATCACCAATTTCCCTAGTATCAAGTTGACAAGATCGACGCTGGAATCAAGTCCCGCCCCGTATTTATATGCCTGGCCGCCACCTTGTGCTTTCAGTGGGCATGGGAGCAGCCGTCGCGGAAGCGTGGCTAATCCCTTCGTTTTCTACGCTCCGCAGGTGTGTAACCGCTTTTCTATCTTCGCTAGAAGGCCGGACGACCACTGCTTGGTAGTGCTCCCATGCCCACGGTTGTTTTGTGAAACCTTGTGCCATCGCTTTGATACTTCTTTGTTGTTGCTCTGCTGTGGTGACATTGAGACTAACCCTGGTCGAGCCCGCACTCGATCTACTCAAACCGAAAGCGATTCGGAGCACGCTCGGATAGGTGTCATGATGCAGATGCTGAAAAACACAAATGACAGCATCAAAGAACTATCAAGATTTTTCATTGGGCCAAGCGACTGCAATAGCCGATATTAAAAGAACCAAGCCTAACCAAGAAACATTAGAATCTAGGCTCATTGACATGCTTAACCACATTCAAACTCTTGAACGTAAAAGCAACGACTCTAGCTCCATGAGTCATCACATAGCTGTCGTGCAGGATACTGCCACGCGCCTGACGTCACAGCAAGCTTCAATCCAGAATCGCATAGACGATCTAGAAGATCGGTCCAGACGCGAAAACTTGATCATACATGGTATTTATGACGCACGTGAAACATGGCAACAAACTGAGCAGAAAGCGCTTGCCGTGTTGTCCGCCATGATGGGCAGTAGCATCTCGGAGTCTGAGATCGAACGCGCACACCGTTTAGGCACTTTCACAGCATCAGGATGTCGGCCTGTTATTATAAAGTTTACTTCTTTTAAAACTAGACAAAAAGTGCTGGAATTACGGTCAAAATTCAAAGAGGACAGAATGTCAGTTGCCGAAGGCTTTTCCGCCGCCACTCGCCATGCTAGAAGAAAGCTGGTTGAATTCGCCAAAGGTTTACCCGTGTCACCGAACTTCCAGCCACGGCACAACAAGCTCATTGTCCACAATAAACGCTACGTGTACGACGCAGCCAGCAGCAGCATTAAAGAGCTAAACCCGCCCATTTCTGGTGATTCAACTAACAGTGTATCGCGACCTTCAGCGCCAAACTTGACTGGCGAAACATCACCATAGGTAAGCGCGAGGGGACGTGATGGTTTGTTGCCGGCACCCAGTGTGTCTGTACTTTTGGCAAGTGTCAGAAGCGTACTTAATAAGCGTGTCACTTGAATCAGCTGTTGACACGTGCAATTCATCTATCATTGCGCTCACTGAAACCTGGCTTCACCCAAACATTACTGACAGCGAAATATTTCATGACACACCTAGCTTCAGCATTTATCGCTGGGACCGTGAATCACGTGTAGGAGGCGGTGTTATGTTGGCTATTTCGCGAGATATTCCGTCTTCCTATATTCCTGTTCAAACTAATCTAGAAATTGTGTGGGCGCACGTTTATACCTGACATAAAAGCTTTGTGTTTGGGGTTTTCTATCGCCCACCCAATAATTGCTCAAATTTCGCTGCCCATTTACATGACGCCATTGATACCATTATTGCATGTCATCCTAACGCTTTCATTTTTCTCCTGGGAGACTTCAACTTTCCCAACATTTCCTGGTCTTCTGAGCCCCCGGCTTTGAAACCATTTTCATCAGAAAGCTTTGACTTCATTAATCTTTGCTCGGTATTTTCTCTTTACCAGCTTCTCTCTGAACCTACTACGCTATCGCACAATACGGCAAATACGCTTGACCTTTTACTAACGAACTGTCCTGATATGGTCTCTGATTTATCGTATCTGCCAAGTATTAGCGATCATTTAACGCTCTGTTTTGAAGTAAAATATTGTCAGTCGATAAACCGGAGAGTCAAAAAGTCCCTTCGTAATTACAGTAAAGCCAACTTTGAAGCTATTAATAACGAACTGTCTACGTTTCTCAACGTTTTCTTAGATGATCTTGAAAGCCGTACAACCGAAAGTAACTGGAATATGTTTACAACGAAAGTACATGAACTAATCGACAAGCACGTACCTATGCGCACTATTTCTTCGCATTCAAAAGCACTTTGGTATAGCTCGAATTTAAAACGACTTCGTAACAAAAAAGCGGCTCTATCGCTTCGCCAAGCATTCTCCCTCCGACCAGCGGTGGGATGCATATGTAAAAGCGAATAATGCTTTTGTCTCCGCACTGAAATGTTCTCGTAATAATTTCCTACAAAATACTCTACCAGCTATGCTCAGTAATGATCCAAAAAAGTTTTGGCGAACCATTAACCCCGAACATAATAGCGCAATCACGTTACTTGACTCTTCTGGTGATGCGATTCCAGTTGCCGACTGCTCTGTGGTATTAAATGATGTATTTTGCCGTAATTTTGTTACAACCTCGTCTACAACACTTCCCAACGTGCAGTGTTTTCATTCTCTAACAATCGATCCGGTAATTATTCAACCCCTTGGCATCGAAAAAATTATCGAATCGTTGAAAGTGTCCACAAGCCCAGGAATTGACCTTATCAATGCGAAATTCTTAAAAAGTACCAAAATATATTCTAGTATTATGCTATCCAAAATATTCCAACAATGAATTGATTAATCCACACTGCCATCCGACTGGAAAGTCGGAAAGGTGGTCCCAGTTCATAAATCTGGAAGTAAAAATTCACCCCTAAACTACCGCCCGATTTCACTAACTAGTATCCCGTGTAAAATCCTCGAACATGTTCTTTACACAAACATTGTTAATTTCCTTGATGCCAACTCGTTCTTTTCGAAGGCTCAACATGGTTTCCGCTGATCTCTTTCCTGCGAAACACAGTTGGCTTCCTTTACACACAAGCTACATACAATTCTTGATCGTCGTTCTATAGCTGACTGTGTCTTCCTAGATTTCGCAAAAGCTTTTGAAAAAGTTTGCCACAGTTTACTTCTCTTTAAATTAAGCAAATTGAACATTGATAGGAAACTTCTCTCCTGGGTCGAATATTTTCTAACCGGACGCTCACTATTCATGTCTGCTAACACTTATAATTCCCCGTTGAGGCCAGCTCATTCTGGCGTGCCCCAAGCTTCAGTGCTCGGCCCTCTCCTGTTTCTCATTTATATTAATGACTTGCCGCAATGCGTGACCTCTAATATTCATGGATTCGCCGACGATTGCGTAGTCTTCCGTGAAAATATTGACCAAAATGATGTTACGATCCTTCAAAACGATATCAGCTGTATATCTAACTGGTGTAAAGTGTGGCTGATGGAACTCAACACCACAAAATATAAGGTATTACGCATCTCCCGTACAACTTCTTGCCCCATTTCCTACTTGCTCGAGAATTTCGCTCTCGAATCCGTAACATCCTATTGCTACTTAGGTGTCCACATAACTTCCTCTCTTTCTTGGTCTCTTCATATTAGCAAAATAATTAGAAATGAAAACCGCTCGTTAGGTTACCTCCGGCGCAATTTTTCAGCTGCCCCTGTTTCTTTAAAACTCCTCCTTTACAAATCTTTCCGAAGTAAACTCCAATATGCCTCATCAATCCGGGACACCAGCACTGTTATATTAATCTCTGCCTTCAAGCTTGTCCAAAATAACTCTGTCCGCTTCATTCTAGGAAACTATAGTCGTACTGCTAGTATCACTTTAATGAAAGAGTCCCTACAGCTTGCGTCACTCGCCTGTCGCCGCAAGTTTTCTCGCCTATGTCTCTTCCACAAGATATACTACAGTCCCGCCCTACACAACGACCTTATTCCTCCTCCATCATAGATTTCCCCTCATTTCGATCATGCACAAAAGGTGGGAATAATGTCGTGCTTAACGCGAACATGTTATCAGTCATTTGTACCCCGCACCTCACAGGACTGGAACCACCTTCCTGGAGCAGTCACGTCCACTGTTCACTATTCCCAGTTTCATAATGTTTTAAACACAAGTGTATTGCAACGTAACTAACCAACTATGTAATTATATTTGTTATCGGTCAATTGCTTGAATTTTTGTTGCTTGCCGCAATTATCTCATCGTTTTAGCTGACATCGTATTAGCATAAGAAAAACCTGTATAGTGTCTCTTTTCCCGTATGTTCCACTCCCCTCTGTAATGCCTCTGGCCCTGAGGGTAATCCTAATAAATAAATAAAATAAATAAATGTCAGAGATTTCGTCACGCATCCCAGAGATCCTTAGGACAGCTTATGTGCACAAAGTGCGGCACAACCGGTCACTCTGCTGATGACTGCAATAATGATGAGGTACATTGTGCGAACTGCGACGGCAGTCACCCTGCATACTCCAGAGCGTGTCCAGCATGGAAGAAAGAAAAGGAAATAATTACTGTAAAATTTAAAGATAACATAACATTCCGTGAAGCACGACAAAGGGTCTCCTAGTTATTTACATTGAAAACATCTTTCGCTAAAGTGGTGCAACGGGGGCGGCACCACAACGGCTTCTAGCGGCAGCCCGGACCACGCCTAGCGTGCCGAGGCTCACGCCACCCGCCGCTACGGTGGGAGCAGCCAACCCTGCCCTACCATCTCTCGAAGTGTCCACACCAGTGGCCTCTTCAAGCTCCGGCAGCAGCCAGGGCACCGCAGAGGCCACAGGGGTCCTGTCGACCTCCGGTCCGGTGGGGACGAAGACTTCGTCGCTTGAGATGAAGTCTACGCGACGCTCACATCGCTCTCTGGAGCGGGTGTCCAGTGCCTCGAAAAAGGCTATGGACAGCAGTCCAAGTCAAACGGCGCAATTAGCGACGAAGGAGCGGCGAGGTTCTCTTGACCGCTCCAGAAAAGATAAAACACCAATTACAGGGCCTAACAAAGGCTCTGTAAAGTAACTTGATTCTGCTCTCTCTTGAGACACACAGGACATTTTTTTTCAACATACATAACATCATACAGTGGGATGTTGGAGGACTAGATGATGTCGAAGAAATTCTCTCTAAGCATAAACCTAAAGTGCTGTGTGGGCAAGAAACCCATCTAACTTCCAAGCAGATCAACTTCCTCCGACAATACATGACTTTCCGGAGATACCGCGAGGATGCTGTCGCATCATTTCGCGCTGTAGCCATCATCACTGATAGAAGTATAGCATGTCAGCATTTCAAGCTCCAAACGGCCCTTGAGGCAGTGGCTATTCGAGCCGTACTTTTAAATAAACTCATAACCATCTGCTCCTTGTATATACCACCACATTATCACTTTCACAGAGGCGACATAGAATCATTAATAGATGAGCTCCCGGAGCCCTATCTGATTCTTGGTGATTTTAATGCACACAGTAGTTTGTGGGGCGATTCACGCTGCGATTCGCGAGGTCGCGTTATTCAACAGCTGCTTTTTTCCTTCTGGAGCATGTCTCTTGAATACAAAGGAGCCCCGGTGTTTTAACCTGGCTAACAAGTCATATTCTGCCATAGATCTTAGCATTTTATCGCCGAAGCTTTTACCTTCTTTTAAATGGAGTGTGATTAATAACCCGTATGGGAGTGACCACATCCCAATAACCTTAAGTATGATGGAACAAGATCAACTTCTCCCGCAGGTCCCTCGGTGGAAGGTTGACTCAGCCGATTGGGAACGGTACCGAACTCTTACTCACATGACGTGGACTGAGATGTCCGGTATAACCATAGATGATGCTGTCACATATTTTACAGCTGTTATACTTGATGCGGCCTCTAAGCGTATTACTCAAGTGAGTGGCACTGGTTCCAAGCGGCGTGTTCCCAGGTGGAACGTTGCTTGTAGGCAAGCACGGAGGAACCAGAACAAAGCGTGGGTGCTGCTTCGCGATTCGCCAACAGCAGAAAACCTGGAAAACTTTAAGCATGTCAAATCGCAGGCGAGGAGAACGCGCTGACAAGCAAGACGAGAGAGTTCGGCAAAGTTTATATCAAGCATCAACTCTTACACAGATGAGAGAAAAGTCTGGAATAGACTGAAAAAAGTTAACGAGCAACAAACATATTCCTTACCTTTAGTAAATAGCCATGGAGAAAGCCTGGAAGATCAAGCCAACTTTCTTGGTGCACATTTTGAATACATATCGAGCTCCTTGCACTACCCCGAAACCTTCCTAAAGTACAAAACGCGAATAGAACAGCAAAAGTTACAAACAAAATGTGCTAACGTAGAACGAACCGTTCTGCATAGCAGAACTGCAGGCAGCACTGAACTGTCGTAATACATCCGCGCCAGGTGCAGACCGCGTAATATACAAAATGTTGAAACAACTACCCTCCTAAACACAAAAAAACCGTCCTTTACCTTTACAACGTTATATGGTTTTCCGGCGAGATTCCCTCTGTTCGGAAGGAGGCCATTATAATTCCAATTCTAAAGCGTGGAAAGGATCCTTCCTCTGTATCAAGTTACAGCCCTATAGCAATAACAAGTTGCCTCTGCAAAGTTTTCGAAAAAAAGATTAACTATCGCTGTGTTGTAGCCTCCTTTTTCGTTGTAGTTTGCTCTTTGATGTAAATTGCTTCAGTTTATAGCTTGCTAACCATGATTTATTATTTTTTTAGTACTTGTCGCTGACTACCGAGTACAGCCCGACAAGCCTCCATGGTTTGCGGACCGGTTTCTTTAATGTGTAATATTTTCATGAAATAAAGGATATTATTATTATTATTATTATTATTATTATTATTATTATTATTATTATTATTATTATTACACTTCCTCGAATCAGACAAATTGCTCGACCCATACCACTGCAGGTTTCGGGAGGGTCGATCCACCAATGACCATCTCATATGTATCGAGGCACATATCCGTGAAGCTTTTGTTCATAAGCAGTTTTTCGTATCAGTGTTCTTAGATATGGAGAAAGCCTATGATACTACCTGGCGGTTTGGGATATTGAGAGACCTCTCACAGTTAGGTATACACGGAAATATGTTCAATGTTATCGAAAGCTACCTGTGTAATCGGACATTCCGTGTTTGAGTGGGCAATGTTCTGTCACGGAAATTTGCACAGGCAACTGGAGTGCCGCAGGGCGGGGTGCTCAGCTGCACGCTCTTTATAGTAAAAATGAATTCTCTCCGTGTACACATACCACATAACATCTTCTATTCAACTTATGTTGACGATGTGCAGATAGGATTCCAATCAAGTCCTCTAGCAATCTGTGAGCGACAGGTCCAGCTTGGTCTTAACAATGTCTCCAAATTGGCTGATGAGAACGGGTTCAGACTTAACCCACAAAAGATCACATGTGTCGTTTTCTCTACAAAAAGAGGCCTGCACCTTGATCCTGAAATTGTGTTGCATGGTGAGCATCTGCCTGTAAATAGGGAACATAAATTTTTAGGCATAATCTTAGACGCGAAATTACCCTTTATACAGCACACAAAGTATCTTAAAAACAAATGTATGAAAACAATGAATATCTTAAAGGTGCTGTCAAGCACAACCTGCGGGAGTGATAGAAAATGTCTCATGAACTTGTATAAAAGCCTCATACGCACACGACTAGACTATGGAGCCATAGTTTACCAGTCGGCTACTCCAACTGCTCTGAAGATGCTAGACCCTGTCCACCACTTAAGCATTCGCTTTTCCACAGGCCCCTTTAGAACAAGCCCAGTGGAAAGCCTTTACGTTGAATCAGATGAATGGTCACTTCATCTGCAGAGAACATATTCGTCTTTCATGTATTTTCTGAGAGTGAACGCAAACAGTGAGCAGCCCGCGTTTTCCACCATAAACGATTTGTCCAGTTGTCAACTTTTTCACAACCGGCCCACTGTGACAAAGCCATTCTCACTGCGTGTCAGAGACATGGCTGAAGAAACAAGGGTTCTATTGCTTGAATACTACCTTATGTATCCTGGTATACGGCCCCCGCCATGGCAGTGGCAACCAATAGACTGCGATACATCTTTCGTAGCTGTTACAAAGCGCGCGCCTGTCGCGCATATACTAATGTATTTCCTCGAATTACAGCACAAATACTCCTCTCCTGAATTCTTTAAAGACGCATCAAAGTGTAAATCTGGCGTACCTTACGCAGCGGTTGGTCCATCCTTTTCGGATGCCGGTGTTCTGCACCCTAACACAAGTATTTTCACAGCAGAGGCCTACGCGATGTTGGCCGCCGTTAAACACATTAAAGAATTTAATATTTCAAAGGCAGTTATATACACAGACTCTTTGAGCGTCATAAATGCTTTGAAAACTGACAAGAAATATCAAAACCCTGTAATTATTTCTCTTTACTCCGCATTACTAACCACCTATGCGTCCAAGCAGCATATCGTCTTATGCTGGGTGCCGGGGCCCCGAGAGATAGAGGGAAACGTGTTAGCTCACCAGCTAGCCACATCCTTCCACGCGAATGCTGCAGACACTTCCACGACTGCCCTGTAATGGACCTCAAGCCCTCAATGAGAAGAAAGCTAAGGGATTTCTGGCAGCGCTTGTGGGATAAAGAAACAAAATAAATTGCATGTTATCAAGCTGTATCTTGGCAACTGGCCGCCGGTATCAAAGAGCAGCCATACAGAAGTAACATTTTGCAGACTCTGGATAGGACACACGTACAGAACACACGCATACCTCTCGTCCAGTGGCGATCCACCCACGTGTGATAAATGTGGTGAGCCACTTACCGTGCTTCACACTGCTGCAATGCACTGAATTAGACGCTAATTGTACGAATTAGACGCACGAATTAGACGCAATGCACGAATTAGACGCGAATTAGACGGAGCATTTCCCATTACCACACCGGCAACAAATTCGACTTCATACTGTAATGATTATTAATATACAACCACTCTTTAAATATCAATCGTTGTTCGAATTTTTAAAAGATGTGCGTAGTTTTCATGTTATATCACTAGGGAATCCGCAGCACGGCCTCTTTACTGAGGTTTCTGCTCCGGTAACTGCATTAAAACAAAGAACCTGCCTCCCAGCCTTTGGGCTCAAAGGCCTTCCGGAGGCATAGGTGCTATTTCCATATTCTTGCATTTTAGCGTCATGATCCCTTATCACGCGTACTATATCCATAGACAACTACATATATCACTATCATAATTTTATACTATATATCATTTTACGCTTCTATGATACGGAATGATTTTAGGCCACTTTACAGCCATGTTACATCCCACCATGGCAACTCACAAATCAGCGCTTAACAAAACATTATTTGTAATGGTGCTCTTTGGCCATACCTGGCCTTTGCGCCACTAAACAATACACATTCATTCATTGAACAGCTTCTCCATGAAGCCAACCTCGGCGACAGGACGCCATGCCAGCTGCTGCGTCATATGCAGCAATTATTGGGCAGCAAAGTCGATGGACTTGACAGCCTGCTCCTCCGAGAAATATTTTTACAGAAAATCCCTCCGAACTTCAGAATCGTCATGACTGCCTCAAATGAGAACGATCTATCCAAGGTGGCCGAGTTAGCCGACAAGCTCATGGCGGTAGCTCCCACATCTGTCGCGGCCGTCACAAGCCAACCGTCTCCACATGAGCAGCTTCGAGAGATGAATAACGAAATCTCGCGTCTCGTTGATTCTGTGGCCGCCCTCCATACCGCGTCACGGTCAACCAGTCATACTCCGCAGTCGCCTATGAAACGCTAAAACCTATGTTGGTACCATCGCAAAGTTCGGCAATGCTGCACGCAAATGCCTACCACCCTGCGAGCTCTCGGGAAACGCCCAGGGCAGGCGCCGAGGGCGACCATCATTTCTGTCATGCAAGAACGTCGCTCATCAGTGTTTTTCCTAACCGACCGCAACAGCGGTTTCCGCATCCTCGTCGACACAGGCGCCGAAGTGAGCGTACTTCCAGCATCTCCCGCGGACCGCAAGCGCCCGAACACATCGCCTTTGCAAGCAGTCAACAACACGGCCATCGCCACGTATGGAAACCGCTCCCTAACCGTCAGTCTGGGCCTGCAGAGAACGCTACGATGGATTTTCATAGTAGCCGACGTGAAATTCGCCATTCTCGCGGCGTATTTTCGGCGCCACTTCGGATTGTTAGTCCACGCGCGTAACCGGAGGTTATAGGACCCTGCGTCATAAAGCGATGTAAAGACAAAGCTTCAAGACATACGCCGCTCAGCCCTACGCTGATCAAGCCAGCAGGCCCTCTTCGTTTCACTTCCATACCGAGTGAATTATCTGACCTGACACACCAGCGCCAAGTGCAATCCACCGTAAAACACGACGTGTTTCACCACATCACTATTACTGGACCACCGGTTCACTCTCGACCACGTCGATTGTCGTCTGAGAAACTGGTGGTGGCACGACAGCAGTTCGACCATATGTTGTAGTTGGGTATCATCCAACCTTCTTCCAGTCCTTGGGCATCTCCCCTTCACATGGTTCCTAAGCGATCACCGGGTGACTGGCGCCCTTGCAGGGACTATCGAGCGCTGAACAGTGTCACAACGCCCGACAGGTACCCTGTGCCACATATTCACGACATACTGGCAGGTCTGCATGGGGCAAAACTTTTTTCAAAAATTCATCTCGTGCGGGCATACCACCAGATACCTGTGTCACCGGAAGACGTCCCGAAGACTGCTACCACTACACCCTTTAGTCTATTCGAGTTGCTGCGCATGCCATTCGGCCTTCGCAACGCGGGTCTAACGTTCCAAAGGTTTATCGGCGGTGTTCTACGGGGCCTCAATTTGAGTAAAGCCTACCTGGACGACTTGCTTATCGCGAGCACCACCACAGAAGAACATGAAGAGCACCTGCGGGTTGTTTTTCGGCGCCTATCTGAGCACGGCGTTATTGTCAACGTGGCCATGAGTGAACTCGGTGTGTCTGAGTTATCATTTCTGGGCCACATCATTTTGAGCTCGAGAGTACGGCCACACCCATCTGAAGTGCAGGCCATGCAAGATTTTCCACTGCCAACCACGAAGCGCCAACTACATGAATTTCTCGGATTGCTAAACTTCTACCGCCGCTGTGTGCCTAAATGCGCCCATATCATACAACCGCTTCACGGACTGCTCAGGCCAACGCAAGGATCTTCCAACGACCTGCCTTGGTGCGAAGATGCGAAAAGGGCTTTCAACCAAAGCAAGCAGGCCTTGGCAAATGTCGCTCTCCTGGCTTACCCAGGGCCAGGAATTCCCCAGTGTTTAATGGTCAATGCATAAGACATACCCTCCGGTGCCGTGTTGTAACAGCTGAGCGACGGCGCATGGCACCAAACTGCATTCTTGTCGAGGAAGCTGGCACCTACTGAACGCCGCTATAGCACTTTCGGGTGCGAACTGCTGGTCATCTACTCGAGAGAGAGAGAGTAAAACGTTATTCAATGTAAATAAAATAAGGCACGATGGTTGGAGCCCCTATTCCAGGGCCCCACTGGCACGAGCGGCTCGCTGGGCTTGGTCCAGAAGAGCCAACTGGCTCTCCCGACCCTCGTCCGCAAGCCATGCCTCCCACTGCCTATTCCTCATTAGTGGATGTTGGTGTAATATGGGACTGTCTATGTGCGGAGGCCTCCTGGGGCACTCCCATGTGATGTGTTTTAGTGTGGGTGTGTCTGTGCACCACGGGCACTCGTCAGTGAACCTCGTGGGGTGTATTCTGTGTAGGTGGTGCAGGTTGGGGTATGTATTCGTCTGAATACGACGCCAGTCCCTCTCCTGTTCGCTGTTTAAATCGGAGTGAGGATGTCCAAAACGTCTCCGCTCCTGCCTTTGCTGTAGGAGGATGTCACGAGAATTCGGTGGAAGGACGTCGCTAGGCCATGCCGTTGCTCGGACGTTCAAACCTCGAGCAATACGGTCTGCCCTAGCGTTTCCTGCCAGTCGCTCGTGTGCCGGACACCAGACGATAGTGTGGTGCCCCTCTAGTTGAGTGCCTAAAATTTTGATTATTGATTTGGGTGCCGTTCCTTGTAAAAACAGGCGGCAAGCCGCTTGTGAGTCGGATAATATGACAGCCTAATTGGTTTGGCGCTCGGCGTCCTGAATGGCCAAGGCGATGGCTGCAGCCTCTGCCACGCATGCCGAGGCGGTTTTGAAGGATGCCGTTGTTACGTTGTTGTTGCATGTAGAGACTATGGTGAAAGTGTCTGAGCTGGCTCGACTGGCATTCGTATAATAGACCCCTGGTGCCATGCCGAAACGTTTGTGAAGGGTCTTTGCCCTTGCTCTGCGTCGTCCGGGATGGTACTTGGGGTGCATGTTTTTGGGAATTGGGGCCACCGCGATGTGCGATCGAACATTGCGGTCTATCTGTGCCGTTTCCTCTCCGCAATACTGGGGTCTCAGGGGAAAGCCTAACCTCGCCAATACTTCCCTGCCCTGAGTTGAAGAACAAAGTCGTTCTTTCTGGGCATATAACGTCGCGACTGCGTACTCGTCAAAAGTATTGTGCAGGCCCAGTCCCTCGAATCTCTCTGTGCTAGTGCATTCGGGAAGACCAAGGGCGGCTTTGAAGGCTTTTCTTATTATTGCGTTTGCCTGTTTAATCTCTTGGTTTGTCAAGGCCTGATACGGAAGGGCGTATGTGAGTCGGCTAATTACGAATGCGTGAACCAAGCTGATGGTCTCTCCCTCAATTAGGCCGTCTCTGCTTCTTGCCACTCTCCTTATCATTCTGGCCACGTTTCCTGTGACCGCCTTTAGTTTTCGTAGGGTGTGAGATGTTCCAGCATTCTGCTGTATCCACATCCCCAATATTCTGAGTGTCTCCACTTCACGAATTGGCACCCCGTCGAGAGTCAGAGTGAGCGGCACCCAGTCCTTTTTTCTTGCGTACTTCGCACGCACCCGAATGAATTCCGATTTTTCAGGTGCGCATGCCATGTCCGCCGCCCTCGCGTATTCCGCCACTGCGTCTATGGCCTTTTGAAGGGTTTCTTGCCTGTCCCCGTAGGACCCCTGGTGAGCCCAGAACGTGATATCACCGGCATATATCGCACAACCGAGATTCGGGTGTTTATCTAGCTCCAGGGCTAGCTTTCTCATCCCTATATTGAATAGCAGTGGAGAGAGTATAGCTCCCTGAGGGGTACCTCTGTCGGGACAGTTGAAGGTGTCGGACCTCGTGGAGCCTAATCCGATTGTGGCCGTGCGGTGGCTGAGGAACGAGCGCACGTAGTTATAAATTCGCGTTCCGCAGTTCACCGCTTCCAGTCCCTCCAGAATAGCGTGGTGGGAGATGCTGTCGAAGGCCTTTTTGATGTCCAATGCCAGTACAAATTTATCTTCCGACCCTCTGTTGGGGTGCAGGACCTCGTGCTTTAGTAGTAGAAAAACGTCCTGCGCTGACACGTGGGGTCGGAAACCGAACATGTTGGAGGGGAACATGTTGTTTAGCTCTATGTGGTTCGAGAGCTGGAGCTGCACAACCTTTTCAAAGAGTTTCCCCGCGCACGACATTAGGGAGATGGGTCGAAGGTTGTTGATGTTACGAGGCTTACCTGGTTTTGGAATAAGAATAATTTTTGCTTGTATACACAACTTCCGGCATTTCTTGGAAGGCGTCGAGTTTTTCATTTTAACTGACCATGAGCCGCTGACCTATGCTCTGCGCTCTATGCTGTGTTGTGTTGTGTTGGGTTTAATGGCGCATAAGCAACTCAGGCTATCATGCACCAAACGCAATCCGCTCTATGCGTTCGGATAGTGGCACGCGCACGGCCCGTGTGCTGCGGCAACTGAGATAAATCTCCGAGTTCACGACAGATATCCGCCACATAAAAGCGAGCGACAACGTCGTTGCCGACGCCCTGTCGCGGAGCGCTATCAGCGTCATCAACGCTCAAGAATGCATTAGCTTCGATGCGCTGGCGGCAGCCCAAAGAGAAGGCGAAGAGCTAAAAAGCCTCCTAACAACAAAACGGCCCTCAAGCTACAGTGGATGCAGATTCCGGGATCAGGCGACCAGATTTGCTGTGATACCTGTACGGGCAACCCACGCCCCTTCGTGCCTGCCAATCTATGTCACCGCATTTTCCTTTCTGTTCACAAGCTATCGCATCCTGAAATCAAAGCTACGCAAAAGTTTCTCACAGTAAGGTTCATCTGGCCAGGTATCAACCGAGACGTGCGTTGCTGGGCAAGAAGATGCATACCGCGTTAGTGTGCCTAAATTCATCGATATACTGTGACCCCGTTGGCAACGTTGGCGCCTCCAGACGCGCGTTTCGACCACGTACACCTTGACATTGTCGGACCTCTGCCACCTTGCCAAGAGCATACCCATTTACTGATGTGCATTGACAGATTCACGCGCTGGGCAGAGGCCATACCTATAGTCGATGTCACTGCTGACATGGTTGCCCGCGCCTTCTTCTACCACTGGGTTTCTCGTTTCGTTGCACCACCTATAACAAGAACGAACCGTGAAAGACAGTTCGAATTATCACTTTTAGTCAGCATTGCACGTTTCGTTGGTGCTTCTCGCATCAGAACAACCGCCTACCACCCGATTACCAACGGCATGGTGGAGCGTTTCGACCGCGAGCTCAAGTCTGCGCACGCCGCCACAGAAGAGCGCCACTGGATGGAGGCACTACCACTCAGCCTCTTGGGAATCCGCACATCTGTCAAGACAGACATCGGCTACAGCGTGGCCGAACTGGTCTACGCAACAACATTACAGCTTACAGGAGAATTCTTTACGGGCAGCCCACAAGACGGTTGTACAGCCACCGCAGCCTACGGACTTAGGCTACAAGACATAATGGAAAACCTTCGCACTACGCCACCGCCACGGACAGCGCCACGCACGGTGTACGTACCACCAGAACTCGCTTCGTGCACACACGTGTTCGTGCGCCACGATGCAGTTCATCGGCCACTCCAACCACCGTATAACGGGCCATTTCGAGTGCTTCGTCGAGGTGAGAAGCAGTTCACTATCGACGTGCGCGGTCGTCACGAAGTGGTACCACTCGATCAGCTGAAGCCAGCGCACATAGAAGAAGCAGACACAGTTTCGCATGCACCGTCATCTCTGACACCACCCTCTAAGGCTGTACTCGTCCAAACACGCCAAGGGTGCTATTCTGGACACGCATGGCGGCTGCACGGCCGCCATTATCCGCCATGTTTACTCTCTGATTGGCTGTCGAGAGGTCACGTGCTTTGAAGTTTGTGCCGGGAAGCGGAAGTATTGCAAAATGCAATTTTGCGTTTTCATCAAGATGACGAAACGTGACGTGGAGCTGCAAATTTTATGGACTAATACATTTTTTTTGTCCTTGGCAGCTATACTGCGATGTTAGCACTTCAAAAAGAATGTGAGCGGCAGCATGCACAAACAGTGCAATGCATGTGCAATTGCGCGAATATGTGGTGGCGATTCAAGATATGCGCCATGCCAGCTTGCTGATTGGCTGAAGGAATATCTCGTGATGTGCGCCACAGGAAAGGCTGTTTCGTAAGCGTCATTTTGACGATGCGGACGTTGCGCTGGGCCGCCATTGCTGAGATTTTCCGCCATAATTTTTGCTGCAACGAGCCGCTCGAATTATGCTAATGAGCAGCCATATGCAATGGAAGCCGAGAGGAATGCGTATCGCCACATTTTCCCCGTCGTTTGGCGCCACGAAAATCTTTTGTTCATAACGCGTGCTCATAGTATTTGCATCGCTCTCGGGTGGTGTTGGCATTTGTGTTTGGGGCCGTCATTTTTTAAAAGAACAGGTTTATACGAAATAATATTGGTTGAACATAGCAAACTTTCGTCAATGTTGTCCACTTTTCACGGCTGCATTTGTATTGTAATCAAGATTAATGCTTTTTTGCACAATCAAAAGTTATGACAACGGGCTCTTTCTAATTTATAAAAAAGAAATGTACGCAAGGCGGCGCCTTGAAGTTTCCTCCCGCGGTGCGAGAACCAGCGAAATGAACAAGAGATGGCAGCGCCAGCGCTTGCGTCGCGCTAGTGGATATCTCTGGCGCGCGCAACGCTATCGGTTATATTCGGCCGTTTCTCAGCCAGCCGAGTCGGGCTGAGTCACTTGCGTTTCACAAGATAGCGGTAACGTGGCCTAGAATGTGCGCGCATCACCACTGGTAGGTCGCGTATGTTGTCTCAAGCAAGAAAACGAGCGAGTTGATGCCAACATGCGATGACTCATTCCATTTTCCGGGGCCACGCATCCTAGTTATTGAAGCAGACGACGTCTTGTACGCAGCAGACGACGGAAGCGAGAAGCGTTTTCGACCGAATAATCATATGCTTTGAGATAGCTGCTTTGTTTTTACTGCGGAGGAAAACTGTTTTTCTTTACTGATAACGCTACATTCAGTGCCTTCATTTCAGTTTCTTAGGCGAAACGTCAAGTTAGCGTCACGTCACGTGAGCAAAACTGGGCCACCAGGGCCATTTTGTTTGCGTCGCGCCTACGTCACACACCGAAGAAAATGGCGGAATATCCAGAATAGCGCCCCAACTCACAAGTACGTGTAGTGGACCAGTCTCCAGGGCGCCCCGTCGTAAGGGCTTCTGAACAATTTAAATCGTCCTATGAACGTTCGCTAACTCACTAGGAGGGGAAGTGATGTGGCGGCCTCACGGTCGTCCAGTAGCACCCAGACACCCTTTCTCCTTTTTCACTCGATAAAACCTTATCGCTGAGTGTGCGGAAAAGGGAAGTGATGCGAGGGTGTGCAACGGAGCCGTAGAGACTGGACGAACACAAAAATAAATTCAGTTGTTGCTTGTTCTTCAAGGACGCATCACTCGCTTCTTTCTACTGATTTCCAGCCGCGCTCGCGTCCCGCACAACAATATAATATGAACTTTACAGGTTGTTTCACTTAACTGGGACCAAAAATTAAAAATATGCGAATGCTACGTAGCTGGACAGAACTAAGGTAATGTTTGCTTTCATTTGGAAATACTCAGATCATTTATTGCTTTTCGCCTAACTACATAGTCTTAATTAATCAACTCCTCAGTTATAGTTGCATGAAGAGTGTCAAAAAGAAAATTTTATAGCAACGTGAAAAACTCTCGATACAGCTTTCTCTTACTCAATACGTGCTAGATAAATGTGTTTTTCCAAGCACGAAAGAAGTCCTTTTAATATGCGCAATGTTGCCGCACGAATGGCCGCTCGAGGCGCTTTGCCTCGTTCACACTCGGAAAAACACTTTTATGTCGCACGCTTCGATCAACAGAAAACTGTATCGGGAATTTCTCGTGTTCCTCTACAATTTTCTAATTGACACTTTTCATCTAGTTATAATTCAGAAGTTGCGTAATTAATTAAGGCTAATTATCTAGCTAGGCGAAATGCAAAACATAACCTATCTCTAAGCGACAGCAAACAATATTGCCTAGGTGCTAGCAGATAGGTAGCGTTTGCATATATTTAAATTTTGGGCCAAATTATGTGAAACACCCTGTACACAGCCAAGACGTGCAAGCTGTAGTTTTTTTTTTTATGCCAACAAGAGAATGATGATATAGGGGGTACATGCAGTATCGCTTACGAAATGAAGAATTTCACTTTGAATGATGGATGTAGTATGGCTGTAAATAGGCATAAAATCAGTAGTTTTAAATTGCATGAAATATGTCAGTATTAAAACAATGACAATGATCAGAGGGGTGAACTATGACCAGAAATGCTTTGTTGCACAAGGATGGTGTAATGAAACGGGTGTGTGAACGTAATACTACTGCTTGATCAGGGCCCTCCTGGAGAGACGTGCTGTACTAGGTCTAACCTAACCTAACCTAACGTAACCTAACCTAACGCAGCAACTACCTCTGGCAAGAGGCCGTACGTACTACGTAATCCTTAGACTGCTCATGTGCAGTGTACAGTGTCATTTTAAAAAATGTGAAACAGGTTTGGTGCCGAATAATGGGTTTGTGCCACGAAACATTGCTGAATGTAAAGGCATGTGCTGTCGACAAGCTAAATGAAAGTCTTTTTCCTCTCGATTTCTGTTTCCCGACACTCCGCCAGGACATGCATGACGGTCATTCTTTCACCACATCTACTACATGTAGGAGATTCATCACTAGTCAGCAAGTTGTGTGTACCGTATGTGTGCCCTATTCTTAGTCGACAGTACAGGATATCGGGTTCTCGTGATTTTATTGTTGATAGGAAAGTGCTTAGCTGCGGCTTAATTAGATTAAGTTTATTGGAGATTTGGGCATTCCACAAGCGTTGCCAATAGTCTCTTAATTTTTCCGAATGAAAGGATTCAACTCTATAGGGCGGGGGGAGGGGGCGGAGCCGCTATGGAAGAGTTGAAAGCCTTTGTTGCTGTGGATGTGGCAATTTTGTCGTCGAGCACATTACCCTCGATGCCGCTGGGCCCAGGCACCCAGCATATTATGATACGTCGATTGAATGCCTAAACCCCGCACAAGAATGTAAAAATGTCAATAACTACCGGATTTTTAAGCTTTTGTAGCGGTACTAAAGTATTGAGAGTGCTTAGAGAGTCGGTAAATAAAATTTCCTTTTCAAGTTTTAATTATTTGATGTGTTTCACCGCCGATAATAGTGGATAGGCTTCAGCCGTAAAGATGCTTGCGCATGCAGAATGCCAGACTCCGAAAAGGTAGGACCAACGACTGCATAACACACGCCGGCATGTTACTTTGATGCATCGGTGTAAATTTTCAAGCAGCAGTACTTCGACCGCAGTTCAAGGAAGTGCACCGAATGTGCATCTCAGCAGCACGCTTACTGACTTCAACAAAAGACACGTCACATCCCACGACATGCGCTGCCATGGCAGTGACAGCTTCGCTGGAAGCATAAGATGGTGTTCTAGACACACATTTCTTCACTGAAATTCATAACACTCAGTAACAATGGCTTCCTGGCTATGAGCCGTTTATTAAAAAATATGCCACACGACACATCGTTTACAGTTGTGCAACAAGGATGTCCAGGATTAGAGTTTACATTCAGATAATCTGCAAAGCTGAAATATGACCTCTGTAGATGGAATGACCACTCGCTTGATAACAGACAGAGGCTTTGTACAGGGCTTGTCCTTAAAGCACTGGTCAATAGGTGGATACCTAGATGGTGCACAGGGCGTTGGATTTTTAGCGCGTTTGGCGTTGCAGAATGACATATTATAGCACCATAGCAAAGGCAAAAGGGGCGGACAAGGCTCCTGTACAAGTTCAGGAGGTATTGTTGATCACTACCCATGCTGTGCGCGACAAAATTTTTAAAAGGGACATCGTCTTCAGACATTTTGCCTTCAGATATTAACGTTGGGGAATGAAGGTAAGCTTGGAGTCTATAATTCTTCGCAGGAATTTGTTTTCACTGCTTACAGGTAATTGCTCTTGATTGAGCTTGAGATTTGGCACTGATGTCACGCCTCTTTTATTTGAAAGGAATATACATGTATTTTTCTGCGCGTCTATTTTACACCCATATACATCTGTCCATTTAGACAATTAGTTGAATGCAAGCTGCACCTACCATTTGTGGACAGCAGTATTACATGATTTGAAGCATATCTGCACATCATCGACATATACAGAATAAGACATGCTGCGTGGAATGACTGCATACGGGGAATTCATTTTTGCAGCAAACACTGTGCAACTAAGCAACACCCCCTTGTGGCACGCCGGTCTCCTGGTTTAATGTTCTAGATAAACATTGCCCTCTCTTACACGAAAGTCACGGTTCAACAAGTAGTTTTCAACTGTATTGAACAAATTTCCACGGATCCCCATAGCGGAAAGATCTGCAGAATCCAGTAAATCCATGTTGTGGCGTATGCTTTCTCTAAATCTAGAAATACCGAAGGTAAAAACTGCTTATGTATAAATGCATCTCTGATGTTTTCCTCGATGCAAACAAGGTGGTCTATTGCCAACCTACCCTCTCGGAAGCCACACTGGAAGGGGTCTACTATTTTGCTACTTTCTAGGAAACAGATTTTTTGCTACTTTCTAGGAAACAGATTAAGCGCCGGTTTATCTTTTCTTCATATAGTTTGAACATAAAGCTTATTAGTACCATTGGCCTGTAGCTACTGGTAAGGACGACTATTCGCCTCGTTTAAGTATCGGGATAACTATAGCTTCTTTCAGCATGTAGCATACGCTTCAGCTTGTAGGTATCTAATCATCTCATACATAATGCGATTACCACCTGGCGCCGAGTTGTTGCAACAACTGAGCGATGCCTCAAGTTCAGCTAAGCTAAATGGGCGATTGTAAGCCTCACACGATGAATCTTCACAATTAAGGGGATCCGCTCTTCGCGCTCTTTGAACCTCAGGACGTTCTGTATAATGCGATGCACTCGAGACGTATTCAAAGTGTTCGCCTAGACAATCTGCCTAATCTTTTAAGCTATCACCTTGACTACTTCCGAAAGGCAGCGGATTTGTCTGCACCCAGCCCATTAAATTATTTACTCAATTCCAGACTTTCATCTCGTCTTTCTAAGAATTTACACCGGAGATGTACTCCCAGCTCTCTCGCTTTTAGTACGTCGGCGTGTTCTTCTACCCTGGGACTTTATTTGTTTAAAACTGATCAAGTTTCCGGTGGTTGCTTAGTGGCGAAGTCATCTCCTAGCTTCCTTTTGGTTTTTGTGCTTTTTCACTTTCTTCATTCCACCACGGGATATGACGTTTAGTCGTCAGTGCGCTAGCTTGACGCATGCGTTTTGTGGTGGTCTCATTTAAAAAGCCCGTTATAGGCACCACAGCATCGTCTATATCAAAAGAGGCAATATCTTCCCGGCTTACATGTGTTAGTTCTCAAAAAGTTCCCAGTTACCTGAGTCAACCTTCCATCGGGGAACGTCTGCCGAGCGTGCATCTTGTTTTGTTAAGTTTAACCTAATTAGAAAGTGGTCGCTCCCAAAGGGGTTCTTGAGAACGCACCACACGGCATTAGTGTCCTCGACACTATGTTTAAATCTATGGAGGAGTATGGGTTATGCGGCACGCTGTAGTACGTTGGCTCTTTTTTCTTAAGTATACATGCTCTTGAGGAAACGAGAAAGTTTTCAATTAAGCGATCTCTCGCACCGCAATGAGAGTCTCCCCACAAAGTGTTATGTGCATTTACATCGACCACTATGTATGGCACCGGACGTTCATCTATGTGGTTTTGAAATTCCGTTTTTTTAAGTTGATAATTAGGAGCGATGTATGCAGAGCTGATAGTGATTAACTAGTGAAACAACAGTCCCCGGACAGCTATTACCTCTCGGGGCGTACGAAGTTTTAATCGCCGGCAAGCAACGTCTCTGTCGACTGCGATAGCCACAGCGCCGGAGGACAGTGTCATCGCGTTCTTTAAGAAGGATAGCATACTGTGGGGAAAAAATTTGTTTCCGCATGTTTGAGGTGTGTTTCTTGAAAATAGCACCATGGGGACTAAATTTGCGAAGGAGCTCTTTGACATAATCAAGATTGTGAAAGGGACCTCTATCGTTTCAACGCACTGCTTGAGTGCCCATATTAAAAAAAGAGTGTTGTGTCATGTACTTTAAAGAGAAAACTTACATAGCCCTTTACGGGCGGTGCGATGCGGGGTTTCTTCTTTTTGGAGCGGTCCAGAGATTTTCACCGCTTCTTAGGTGCTGGCGGCGCCGTCTGGTTGTTGTGTCCATCGAACCTTGTCAAGAGCTGTACACCCGCTCTCGCCAGTGCTGTGTTTGGTGTGAAGGCCTCGAGACGTCGGAAGAGACCTTTGAGGCCACCAGCCCACAGGTCAGTGGCCGCTTTTGCCGGGGTGATGGAACTAGCTGCGGCCACCAAGCGGGCGGATGGCGTCGCTGGCGGCTCATTGCGTGTGGGACGAACAGCCACCGGAAGCCGTTGTGACGCTGCCCACTGACGCACTCCTTCGGCAAAGCTGTTCTTTGGCAGAAAAGGCTACCTCATCCGTTCTTCCTTGAATGATAGGTGGTCTTTTACTTCAATTGTTACGATTTCGTTCTCTTTTCCAGGATGGGGGGACCGAGAGTATGCGGCATGCACCACGTCATAGTTTATCAGTGTAAAGTGTTTTCGTATGATTCAGTTGGGTCTTCGTGTCTACTGCATTTACCACAGGTCAGGCGGCCTCGGCAGTTCTGGGAACTGTGGCTGAATCGTTGGCATTTAAAGCACCGCAGAGGATTCGGGACATATGGTCTGACCCGGATCATTACATAGCCTGCCTCGATTGTCTCGGGCAGCACACTTCAACCCAAGGTGATGGGAGGGTGCTTTGTCTGGTTTGTTTACCATCACGTCTCATCTTAATTAGTTTGACATTAATCACATCTTGCTCTTTCCAACCTTCCAAAAGTTCGCCCTCTCTCAGCTCCATAAGGTCGTCATTTGAAATAACACCGCGGATGGCGTTCATAGCTCTGCGGGGAGTCATGGCAACTGGCCAGTCCCCAAAAGGGACAAGGTTATGTAGCTTGTCCTAGCGTTTTTTTTTTTCTTATACTACAGTTCCCAAACAAGGTCACCACTACCTAGCTTCGCAGCTTTGTAACCTTGGCCTATGGCATCACTTCGACATTTCGTGTCAAGGAAACGTGAGATGACTGAAGCTCTCTTCTGGTTTTTCAGAATCTACCCCGCATTACTTGGGAAACTTTTCTACGTGGTGGCCAAAATATTGAAATACTTCTGTGCACCCACGTTTGTAAAGCGATGAAGGAGTCTCGGAAAAGAATCATCCATAAAGAGTTTTCAGTGTTCAGCAGCAACGCCAACCACTCACGATAGACCCGAACAAAAAGATGCTACAGGAAGTGTAGAACACGTCCTGCATGCGCCAGCTGTACGTTACTGCTATAACCAAATATAGTATACCCAAGGTTCTCTACTCAAACAAGTTTAACCGTTGCCGCCCAGAAAGCCGGAAGTAAAAAGAAGTGAGTAGAAAACAGGGAAAATAGAAAGTGAGAAAGAAAGACAGACTGAAGAGGAGGACAGGAAAAGGTGACTGCCGATTTCCTCCAGGCGGGTCAGTATGGAGGTGCTGTCTATGTAAAGCAGAAGCCGTGCTGCCTCCGCCGGGCGGCCTTAAAGGTCCGTACGCCCGGCATCGGCTGAATCCCCAGGATTCCCCTTTCTCCAGACACGGATAAGTTGCGCACGCAGAAGGGTCCAACCCTCATGTGCTCGGGTACGTGGTGTCGCAACACACAAATCGCCTGCTGAGGGGGCGCTGCGAGTGCGCGACCGGATCAGACGTGCAGCGTATCGGCTCCGACGTTTTAACGCGACAGCATTAAGGAGCTCGTGTCGCAGGAAAGCCGGTGTCGTCGGCGTCGGTGTCGGCGTCAGCGGCGTTGGCCGTGAGCGATAAATCCCGGCAGGCACTTCATGAATAAAAAACAACTTGCAAGATGGGCTGGTTGGGAATCGAACCAGGGTCTCCGGAGTGTGAGACGGAGACGCTACCACTCAGCCACGAGTTCGATGCTTCGAAGCGGTACAAAAGCGCCTCTAGTGAATGCGGTGTTGCCTTAGAAACGATCCGTAGGAAATTATACTGCAGTGTATATCGGTAATTATGAACATGTAACTTACAGAACTCGCAGTTACACGAGTAGCAAAGTGCGTTTCCGCTACATTTCTTCTGCGCTTTCAGCACATGCAGAGCCCTCTTGCGGCAAACACAGAAGACCCCCTCCTCTCAATGTACGGCGCTGCCCCGACAGGAGGCGCGCCACGCGCGCGTTGGGGCTGTGCGGAGGCCGGTGTGAGGCGCGTCGGGGCCCAGAATCCCTCTCCCCTGACGACGCTTCGCCTTGCTCCCTCACGGGTTGTAGAATCAAGCGTCCTTCCTTTCTTTAGATCACTATCTGTCTATCTCTCTACCCGTGCCGATCACAACGTTTGGCTGGCGTGCATAGTTTCCCCCTCCGAGACACCGAGTTCCTTGGTTCGTTCCGCTTGCTCAGGCGCACGTTTCGTTGCCGCGCCGAACGCTGCGCTGCTCGACGCTCACCGCGTCCGATGCGGGCCGCCTCGTAAGTGATCGCTGCGCCGTAGCTTATTGTCCCCTTGGCAGGTCGACGGGAACGCTGTCGCGTTCCAACTCTTGAAGGCGAAGTTAAGCGTCCTCCAATTTTTTCGCACGGAACCGCTAGCCACCTCTTTGGACCCCCTGGAAAACTTTACCACCGTCTTTGAAATGTGGTCCGGTTGATCTGCTGGACACCACGATTCGTCAAGTGGACCCATTTTACAACTTTCACCGGCGTTTTACATCTCGACGCCGGTGGCAGTTCCGCTAGGGCTACTGGCTATGGCGCCTCCCAGTAGAACGGGCGATCGGCCCCGAACTACTCCCGCACCTGAGGTGGACGCTTACATCGGTTACAACACCCGTACCATGCTGTGGATAACCATACAAACCTCGGACAGCAGACCGGAGCTGCCCCAAACCTTTAAGAGCACCGCGCTTGCTGCCGCGGCAGCAAGACCAGAGCGGCCGCGCGACGCAGCAATGGCAGCTACTGACGCTGCAGCTCGCACCCGTGCCACAACGCTCCCGCCGCCTGCGACCCACTCCGCGGGCCCACAGCAGCGGAAGAAGAAACCCATTGTGGCAACCTCTACCTCTTCCGAACCCGAAAACGACTGATTTCGTCGTCGTTCTGAAACCACGGACTCAATTGACCCTCACCACCATTTTCTCGAGAACAGAGCCGGCAGCGCGCTCATCACCCACCTTTGAGCAAACGCCAACCGGCTGGTCAAAGTAGCGATGGTGCGTGACCAAAAACATCATCCTTGTCTACACCCCAAACCCGCTTATTGCAGCGAAACTGATCGGTGAGCTCGCAGTTCCCTCCTCTGTTGGTCCGGTGCCTCTTTTCGGATACCTACGCGTGGATACCCAGGACTCTTGCTACGTAGTGGTGACAGTGAGAAGTACCGATTCCGAAGCCAAGCTTCAGCAACGCCTCTACTGGCCGGAGTGTGAGACCCTCAGCATCCGGCGATTAGGCGCCTCCAACAAGATGAGGCTCACCTTTTCCAGCAAGGTAAAGTCCAGGTACGTCACCTACGATTCTCTGCTAATCCCTGTACAGCCGTAAAAAACCGTACCAGCATGTAACCTGTGCGGATCTATTGGGCACCGCCCCGACGCCTGCCCTGGCCCCAAGCCGAACCTCGGCGGCACCTGTGGCAACAGGGTGCCACTTATGGATGGGCTCGCGCACCTCACGTGTGCACAGCAAAGTGCGCTATTTGCGCTGGACCCCACGTCACCGGGGACAGGAGCTGTAAGGAGCGCTACGGGGCGCCACCACCCAAATAGCCCACCCCTCTACTGGAGAGCCAACCCGGCTCCACGAAACGCAAACGCCGGCGACCACGGCAGCCGAGGCTGCCCGCCACCCGGGCTTCACGGCAGGGGACTTCATCTCCTGCCACCAAATCTCCTCTACCCCCGCACCCTGGACGGGGGCCCCCGGGCCTTCCAAGCGAGGCCCCACTCCGCCGGGACCTCCCACCGAGAGGTCTCCATCGAGGCAGGGCTCACCTGCCTGCATTACATCGCACCCGCCGCCACCCGGACTCCAGCTTGCTCCCCAAGGGGAACTCACATAGGCTGCCCGTACTAATCAGGCTGCTCTCCGGCTCCACCTAGAAACCTATCATGATTTACCTGCGGTACTGGCTCGCCAGGAGCCAGGCGAGCACGCCGTCCTTACAAATTATACCGTATATCGAAGGGACCCACAAACCGCAATGTGCGTGCACTGAAATTACACCGCCAACTTGGTGGATCTAGAATGCGACCCGCCTTACTCCTATGCTATTGTGACCCTCCTCCCACTTAGGAAGCAGGGCCCATCCGTGCACATTCTGAACACTTCAATTTCACCCAAACTGCCCAACATAACTTACACAGACATCTTTAGCAAAGAACTCGCGGTGTCAGGCACGGAATCACTGGTCATAGTAGGTGACTTTAATGCCCCCAGCACCCATGGCGTTTACCATCGGGAGAAACGACGCGGTAGAAAATTGGCGGAACTCATTTCTACCATGAGCTTTACCCTCTTGACGGACCCTACACACCCAACACGCATTGGCAACTCTGTGACTCGTTACACATGTCCCGACGTCACAGTGATCAAAAGCATCAGACACGCAGATTGGCTCAACACCGAGGAAACCCTCGGCAGCGACAACTGCATTGTACTCACCGCAATCAGAACACCCCCCTCCCTTTCCTGACCTTGCCAACAGGCAAAACTCCCCAACTGGATTACATTCCAATCGGAGTATACCAATTCGTTCCCCATAGCCCACCAGGGCCACGTCACCTGGTCTCAACACCTCGTGTCGTCATTTTGTCAGACTGAGCAGACGGTTCAACTCTCAGAGGCCACACCGGCAGTGGACAACCACCTCCTGCACCTCTGGGAGGCTCGGCACAGCCTAGTCCGCCGAAGGCGGCGATGGAGCCGACAGAAACAAAACTACGAATCGCAGCCCTCACCCAAGAACTGGACGAGTACCCGCCCGGCTCGCCGATTCTAACTGGATGGAGCGCTGCAACACTGCTGCTACGCAGATGTCAAGTCGTCACACCTGGCATCTTTTCAGGGCTCTCATAGACCCTAGCCGAACACGCACATAAACACAAAAACACTTTCAGCGTGCATTTCACGCATACGCGGGAGACGCGGCGAAATTAGCAAAATCGCTCAGAGACAAATATATCGGTCGTCAACAGGACCCCCTCGGACCGGCGTACTCCTATGCAGGCACGGAGAATGCTGACCTGGATCGTTGCTTCGAAATCCACGATCTGAAGGCGGCCCTGTCCAAAATGAAACGAGGAACGGTGCCAGGCAGGGATCGGGTGACGGTTAGGCTTTTAGCCAACCTCCTTGACTCTTACCTCACCTTCACCTCCTCGACTATTTGAATGAATGAATGAGGTTTTATTATTAATGGACAAGATACAGAACAATGGAATAATATTCAGGGGGAGGTCCCGAGGTCAAAGACTGTAATGGGACCTCCTGTACAGCGTATAAGTAAAAATATGAACAGTTGCAACAAATAGTCTAAAATATTTTTAAAAAATAGCAAACTTAGTATTGGCTTAGCTTTGGCAGTACTAATACAAATCAGCTGCAGACATGCTAATAAAGAAGTATAATAATTATTATTACATTCGACTAGTTACAGAACTATAACGCCATCACGAAAATAAGTGGATAATGAGGCATAACCAAATGAACTTTTATTTGTGTCGCGTAACCAAATGTACATTTGCAAGGGAGAAAAGGGAAAAAAAAGACTTAACTCAGTGGTTGCAGATGATAAAATGTTGTCTTTTAGTTGTCGTTTAAAACGACTTTTCAATTTAAATAGTAGTAGGTAGTGTGTTCCAGAAGAAAACGGACGAAAAGTGGATGCTCTGCTTACCATAATTTGTGCGTACCTTGGAAAAAATAAAGTTATTGTTTTGTGCAAATCGCCTATGATTAGTATTCATTAGACAAGATCGAGATATCAGACTGTTGTGGTGAGCGATCTCTAGTTGTTGGTATAAAAACATACCAAGAATAAAGTTAAAAGTTTGTCCACAGTTAGAATATTATAGGTATGTAATAACTGTTTGACATTGAAATGGTTAGGACTTAATGTAATTATTCTAACATCCTGATTTTGTAATAGTTGTAATGATTGTAAGTGGGTACGATACGTATAGCTCCAGCATGCAGTGCAATAGTTTATATGTGAATGGATAAATGAGTAGTATAAAGAGAATAGTGTGTCCTGTTTAAATACATACCGAGCTTTTAAAGGTGCCCTTATTCCGTATGTTGCCCTCTGCCTAACGTTGGCTATGTGCTGATGAAATTTAAGGTTAGAATCAAGTTCTACACCCAAGTAGTTACAGGAAGTACTACGCGCGATAAGATTATTACCAAGGTAGAGCGAAGGAATGAATGCGGATGAGCGTAGGTGGGACGTGAACAAAACAAATTTAGTTTTAGACGAGTTTATATTGAGCTAGTTAATATTGTACCAATTTAACACATTGTTTAAGTCGGTATTAAGTTTAGAGAGTACGTTCCCTACACAAATTTCAGAGTTAAAGAGAGTTGTGCCATTTGCATAAAGAATGCAGATAGAAGAAAGCAGGCAATTAGGCAGGTTGTTAACATATATTAAAAACAAGAGTGCGCCAAGCATGGATCCCTAAAGTACACCAATGTTTGTTATCACTGATTTAGAAAAAAGAACATTTATTCTAACTCTTCGTGTTCTATTTTTTAGGTAAGTTTGTATCAAAGTTAAGGCAGGACCTGTTATTCCGACAGATTCAGGTTTAAAGGATAAAACGCAGTGGTTAATTTTATCAATGGCTTTAGTCAGATTCACGAACACTGATCCAGCATACATGCCCTTATCCATTGCCACCTTTAATTGTTCACTTAGGGATATAAAAGCCAGTTCGGTGGAATAGCCCTTGCGGAAGCCGAATTGGAATTGTGAAATAATACTAAAATTAGATAGGTACTTAGGCGCTTTTCTACCAGCCGTTCAATAACTTTGCTAAAATAGGGTAGAATGCATATCGGCCTATAATTAGTAATCAAGGCACGGTCACCCTTTTTAAATACAGGTGTAATTCTACCTTGTTTTAGTTCTTGCGGGAAGGTTCCAATCTTAAACATCAGGTTAGTAATACTTGCGAGAACATCTGAGATTAGGTGCGCGATTAGCTTGATGTGATTCGAATGCATATTATCAAGACCTGCACTTGTTGTTTTTACATTTATTATAATCTGTTCTATTTCCTGTGGTGTGGTTGGAAAAAGAAAGAATGAGTGAGGTAGGTGTCGTAATAAATGGTTATATTGCGTTGGTATATGCGAATCGCTGCTAAAGAAAAACTCTGCAAAAGCATCAGCAATGTCTTGTTAGGAGGTGTACGCTCTGTCGTTATGAATAATTTCCTTTAAAATATCGTGATTGTTTCGCCTATTTAAAAAATCATTTGCTAATCCCATTTATCAGTACTGTCTTTTCCGCATTCTAATAATTTTTTCTCGTAATAAAGTTTTTTTAGCTTTTTCTAATTCGATAGCAAGAAAGTAGGAAAATTTTTTGTCCTCTTAGTCAAATTGTCGTTAAGTGGCCGTAGTTTCGTTTTCTTGTACAGATTGTCTTTTTTCCGCATCAAGGCTAGAAGCTTATCTGACAGCCAAGGATTCTGTGGTGACGCAAACTTCTTTTTGCATTTGACTTTGCGGGTGTGGCAGTCAAGATACCGTTTTAGTGGCGATATAAAGAACGGGAAGGCCGTTTGTGGATCTTTCATATCTGCTATAGAAGACCAGTCAGCTTGGCTCAGTGAATAAATAAAAGCTTCTTTGTCAAGTGTCAGCTTTGTGTAAGTGGCTTTGACATAGTCTTCATTCTTCTGAAAGCGTAAAACTATCGGTAGTGATTAGTCATATTTTGTAACAGGATGCCTGCGATTGGTGGAGACAGCAAATTTGAAAGTGCATGATCGATTATTTTACCATCTGCATAGTTAGTGCACCGCGTAGGCACTTTTATTAAGCATTCGTAACTGAAGCTATTGAAACAATTTGAATATTGCAAGGCGTAGGCAGACGAGCTGTCTGCTAGGTTAATGTTAATATCGCCTATAATTATAACGTTTTATTCTCGTCTGCAAGGATATTGAGCACGTCATGACGCGCTGCGCAGAAATCATTCGTAGACGATGAAGGCGAGCGTTATACACAACCTATTGTTAGATTTTAGTTGTCCACATTAATAAAGTCACTTTTAACTTCGACCCACACTGATTCATAGTCACGTGCGTTGTGAAGAACGTCCTGCCTTCTGTTGTACGTAACAGTACTTAAAATGTAGATTGCGGCACCGCCATGACAGCTGTACGGACGACTTGAGTATTCTGCTTCATAGTTAGGAAAACAAAACAGGTTCTTGTCGTGGTCACTTAGCCAAGTTTCTGAGATGCTAATTATTGAGCATGAGAATTGAAGTGTCGCAACCAGATTTGAAAAGTCATCATAGTATCTGCGTATGGTTCCTGCGTTAAAACGAATGATAGATTTGTTATTATTGTACATATAATTATTTAGCTCGTTAGGTGTAAAATATGATGACTGTGAATTTGTCTGGCGATGCGATTTATCAAAGGCGAAGGTAGCCTCGTGTTCACAGAAAGGTCTGCTTCCGTGACAATCCGAAAAACACTGCTCCCAGTTGTTTTGCGAGCCTTTATTTGGCAATTGTCAGTCCATAAGAATTGCCATTCTTTAGATTTCTTTAGAGTAAAGCCTTAGAAAAACGGCCCTTATTTTCAGGTGTTAGGTGGTCATTTACACATAGCGGCATTTCTTTACTTACCGATAAGCCAATGTCACCTAGAGTAAGCCGCGCTTTCTGTGCTTTTGTCACAAAGTTCGACTTTTTCGTTCGCGAGATCAAACGGGCAATGATGTTTTTGTTGTTTCTTTTCGTAGGCACACAGTGTACGACGTCGAGATCATCTGGCGATACTGGGCAACCAATTTTGTCGCGAATTGTTTGCATCACCCCCAGACAGTCTCCTTTCGTGTACAAGGAACACCATTCACCTCGACGTTGTTCAGTCTCGAGTGCTGTTCTAGATCGCTCACTTGTTCTGTGAGCATACTGTTGCTAGCTTTTAGAGCGTTATTTTCAGCTACCAGTGTAGCCTTTTCATCCTTCATTTCCTCTACCAGATTGCTGAGGAATTCCGCACTGGTCACCAAATTATCCATTTGTATTTTTTTTTCCTTTTAAGAACGTCTAATCCCGAAGTGCTCACTTTTAGTAAGAATTTTTTATCCACATCATCAAGAAACTCGGAACTCAAATTTTCAAGCTTAGATGCAAGTTGCTCCACTCGTTCTGCATTTGAAGGCATTGCGCTCTGCACAACAGACCAAGGTTTAGGCGGCACAAGGAAAAAAAGTTGGAGTAAATAGTAAAACTAAATACAATGGGTTCTTGCGCAGATAAATACGCTCCCCAGAATTCTGACAGCAGCTGCGGTGACACATGCAATAGATCTGGGAGGGGCGTGAGTCCCTACCGATTGATTGGAAAACGGCCTTGGTTACTTTCGTACCCAAACCAGGCAAATCCGTTAACATGGAAAATCTCAGTCCCATTTCCTTAACCTCCTGTGTGGGGAAGTTTATGGAAAGCATGGTCCGAGATAGGCTCTCTGAATATCTGGAAGCCCAACACACCTTTACGGACACCATGTGCAGTTTTCGCCCACATCGCTTTGCACAGGAAATTCTTCTGCAACTAGACCGAGACGTTATCGAACCAATTGAACACCCCAGTGATGACAAGGTAGTCCTCGCCTTAGACCTCAAGGGAGCCTTCGATAACGTCACTCATGACATCATTCTTACCCACCTCTCACCGACAAAGTGTGGGCATAAAGCTTTTAGGTATGTTCGCCAATGTTGTTTTAGTATGTTCGCCAACCGAAGTGGTGCCTGCAGGCACCACTTCGGTTGGGCACGACGCCGCCGAAAGGATGGGACGCTTACCGTTGCTCTTTTTCCAGATTACGTTCCTCGGTGCCTTATCTCCGTGGGTTCTCGAACCTTGGCCGCGCTGGGCTGATCAAGCATTTCTGTCCCGTTTTCCAAAAGTGAAAGGATGGCCAAGTTTTGTTGCTTCGACTACTGGTGGCTCGCAACATGGTTCATTCACTGACGCCTACGCAAGTTATGAAGCGGGATATAAAGGCCAGCCAGGCACCACTTCGGTTGGGCGCGACGCCGCTGAAAGGATGCGACGCTTACCGTTGGCTGTTTTTCCAGATGACCTTCCTCGGTGCCTTATCTCCGTGGGTTCTCGAACCTTGGCCGCGCTAGGCTGATCAAGCATTCCTGTCCCGTTTTCCAAAAGTGTAAGGATGGCCAAGTTTGGTTCCTTCGACTACTGGTGGCTGACAACATGGTTCATTCACTGACGCCCTCGCAACCTATCGACACGTGTACTTATCTTTATCGCGCGACCACGTTTCGCCGCCTAACAAATGTTATCGCACAGCGCGGGACGCGCAGGCATGTATCCGAAGTTTATGGAAAGTTGTCGATGCTTCTATCCCCTGTCTCTTGTCGCCGAACCTTGTCTTATCTGATTTCGTCGCGTGATGCGAATGGTGTAGAACATTGTGGAAGGCACGGCGGGTCCCAACCATTAGTCTGGAACATTCGACGACTGCTGTAAAAAAGCCGACGCGCTTGACCCGCTGATCAGAGTTTCGACGATCGCCGACTGTGTTCGCCGCTGTCGTTGTGCTTTAAGTGTAGCCTGTTTTGTGGGCACAGGTTGGCCCAATAAAAGCTAATTTTGCTTTTCACAGTATTGCTACTGTGTTCTTTGACGTCACTGCCACGTGACATCTGGTGGAGGTGCTTTGAGTTCATGTACCGGACGCCCCCACAAAGCTGAGACCCAAGCCCGAACACGGAAGACATCACCAACGTCAACATGAACCAACGCGGTAGCCGCAGGCTGCAAGGACTGCTCCCGGAGCACGGTCTTTTGCCTGAAACGAGCAGGAAGATTTACCCCAAGCCCACGCGAGTGGCAGCCCCAGCGTCCCCCATCGTGCTGCAGCAGGCCAGGGAGCCTCCGACATTCCGCAGTTCAACGTTCGAGGACCCGGAAAGCTGGCTTGAGATATACGAAAGAGTCGCTACATTTAACAGCTGGAACAGCGACGACAAACCGCGACATGTTTTCTTATCATTGGAAGACACTGCCAGGACGTGGTTCGAGAACCGAGAAGCCACCTAAACGACCTGGGAACTGTGCTGAAACGGCTTCCTGCAGACATTCGCAAGCGTCGTGCGCCGAGAACTAGCCCAAGCGCTATTAGAAACCCGGGTGCAGCTACCTAATGAGACAACTGCGATCTTCACGGAGGAAATGGGCCGTCTATTCCGCCACGCCGACCCTGAAATGCCCGAGGAGAACAAAAGTCCGCCTACTGATGCGTGGTGTAAAGGGGGAACTTTTTGCAGGAATGGTACGAAGCCAACCAAAGACCGTTGACGGGTTTCTTCGTGAGGCCACCAGCATCGAGAAACACTCGAGATGCGAAACCGGCAATTCGACCGCCGCACGAACTCTACAAATTACGCCGGAGTTCAATCAATGGCCACGACAATCTACGCGAGACGATCCGAGCGGTCGTACGGGAGGAGCTGCAGAAGTTCTACCCAAGGGGTTTCCCAAGTCCCAAGTCCTAAATCCCAAGGGGATTCAATCGCTGAAATCGTCAAAGAGGCTCAGCGATCGCTTGTAGTCCCTGAGGTGCAACCACGAAGACCGCAACTTCAGCCGAAGCGATGACATACGCCGCGGACGCCCGCCGTCAAGGTCCCCCTCCGCGACAACGCCAGGGCCCTGTAACGCCGCAATTCCGTCGTTCCACCGCCGCCGCCGCCAGCACGCCCAGCTATCGCCCAGCGCAGCTACGCGAGGAAGACGGACATTTGGCGAGTCGCCGACCACCGCCCGCTCTGCCACCTTGCGGCGAAGCCGTCCTAGAGTACCGTCGATGCCCATACTGCGACCTGGGATTGCGAGGTTTCGCCGTCAACGCACCGCGCCCACGGGAAGGTGAACGCCCTCATGACATCGCCGACTACCTCGCTACTACTCAGTGGAGCCCTCGACGACCGTCCCGTTCGCCGTCACCAGGCCGCTACCTGTCGCCGCAGCGCCGTCCACACACTGACCCAGCACGGGGCGGCTCTGCGAGCCCATATGCGGAAAACAAAAAGCAGCAACCGATGGAGGTGCGGTTGCTGTTCGTCGAACTGACATAGATCCTCCCCCGCCGACGAATACACCGAAAATCCTGTCTAGACGACATGTCAACGCGACGCAGCCGTGATCCGACGCCAAGAAATAACTGCAACGCAAGACAAAGGACCACCGGCCTCGACGTGCTTCTCGACGGCCATGCAGTCACTGCCTTAGTCGACACAGGGGCCGATTACTCCGTCAGGGGTGGACAGAGCGCCGCCCATTTGAAGAACGTTAAGACTGCATGGGAGGGCCCATAAATTTGGACTGCTGGAGGACACCTCATTACGCCGACTGGAATCCATACGGCAAGAATTACCGTTCATGACCGGACTTACCCTGCCACCTTCGTTATCCTCCAACACTGTTCACGAGACGTCATTCTGGGTATGGTCTTCCTGAACCAACACGGCGCAGTCATCGACCTGAAGTCGAAGTCAATAACGCTGTCGGAACATAAGGCAATACCGCCGGAGAGCCGTCGTAGTCATCACGCCTCGAGCATGCTCGAAGATCAAGTGAGCATCCCGCCTCGCTCCAGCATTGTTATTTCGGTCGGCACCGAAACACCCGCTGACGTAGAAGGCGTCATCAAAGGCGACCAACGTCTACTGCTCAACCGCGAAATTTGCGTCGCCAGAGGGATCGCTCCACTGCACGGAGGAGACACGAAAGTGTTGCTGACAAACTTTAGCCAGGAGTTCAAGCACATCAACAAGGGCACGATGATCGCATACATCACGGAAATTCTGTAAACCAGCAGTGCGTTTGTCCTCTCGGATTGTGTCGCATCTACCCCGACAACCTTAGTTCCCGAGCCAGACTTCGACATAAATCCAAGTCTCCCCACGATTAAGCAACAACAGCTGAGAAGTATACTTCGACGATACAAAGAGTGCTTTTCGACCTCATCAAGGATTCGACAAACACCAGTCGCAAAGCATCGCATAATAACCGAACAGGGTGCTCGACCACTCCGCCAGGGCCCTTATCGATTTTCTACGCGAGAATGTGAAGCTATAAGGCACCAAGTCGACGAAATGTTGCGCGACGACATCATCCAGCCGTCGAAAAGCCAGTGGGCATCTGCTGTAGCTGTAGTCCTGATGAAGAAAAAGGACGAAACCCTACGTTTCTGCGTCGATTATCGTCGTCTGAACAAGATCAAGAAGAAGGACGTATACCCCCTCGCATGGAGAAACGACGCTTGGATCGGCTCTACAAAGCTAAGTACTTCTCGTCGATTGACCTCAAGTCTGGCTATTGCCAAATAGAAGTCGACGAAAGAGATCGCGAAAAGACCGCCTTCATCACCCCAGACAGCCTCTACGAGTTCAAGGTTATGCCATTTAGACTGTGCTCGGCATCTGCAACGTTCCAGCGCGTGATGGACATGGTTTTAGCAGGATTGAAGTGGCAGACCTGTCTTGTTTACTTGGATGACGTCGTTGTCTTCGCCGGAAATTTCGTCGATCACCTTAGGCGGCTTGCAACAGTACCAGAGGCCATAAAGTGATCAGGGCTTACTCTGAAGCCGAAAAAGTGCCGCTTCGCTTACGGCGAGCTTCTGTCTCTAGGCCGCGTCATCAGCAAATCTGGAGTCCGCCCCGACCCGCAGAAGACAGCTGCCATCGCAAAGTTCCCGCAGCCTATCGACAAGAAGGCAGTGCGTAGGTTTCTTGGCATGTGTGCCTACTACAGGCGAATTTTAACGCATCGCGGAGCCGCTAACGCATCTAACAAAATGTGATGTCGAGTTCAAGTGGGAAACGCAGCAGGCCGATGCATTTCAAGAACTCAAACGACGCATGCAGTCACCACCGGTACTTGCACACTTCGACGAGAACGTCGATACCGAAATCCACACTGGCGCCAGTAGCCTAGGTCTTGGTGCCGTCCTCGTCCACAGAAAAGACGGACTTGAACGCATGATTGCTCACGCTAGCCAGTCGCTGTCAAAAGCGGAAGACAATTATTCTACAACCGAAAAGGAATGCTTCGCCATCGTTTGGGCTACAGCAAAATTCCGCCCTTACCTATATGGGAGGCCATTCAACGTGGTCAGCGACCATCACGCGTTGTGTTGGCTAGCTAACTTAAAGGACCCTTGAGGACGGCTGGCATGGTGGAGCCTAACACTACAATACGTCACTGTAACCTACAAGTCCGGACGAAAACACTCAGATGCCGATTGCCTATCACGCGCCCCCATTAACCCGCCGCCGCAAGATGACGAGGATGGCGACGCCTTCTTTGGAATAATAAGCGCGGAATACTTCGCCGAAAAGCAACCAGGAGACCCGGAGCTAAAAGGCCTAGTCGAGTATTTGGAAGGGCACACCGACGTTGTTCCTAGGGTATTTAAGCGTCGATTGTCTTCTTTCACGCTTCAAAAGAACCTACTCGTGAAGAAGAACTTATCACCAGACCGCGCCAACTACCTTCTTGTTGTTCCGTCGGCGCTGCGTCCAGAAGTAGTGCACGCCCTACATGACGATCTGACCGGTGCGCACCTCGGTTTCTCCCGGACGCTATCGAGGATACAAGAAAGGTATTACTGGCCGCACCTAACCGCCGATGTCGCCCGTTACGTCAAGACATGCCGAGACTGTCAGCGACGCAAGACACCACCGACAAGGCCAGCAGGATTACTACAGCCGATCGAACCTCCTCGTCGACCATTCCAGAAGATTGGGATGGATTTGTTGGGGCCGTTTCAACATCCGGGAATAAGTGGATCGTCGTGGCGACGGACTATCTCACCCGCTTCGCTGAAACTAAAGCTCTACCAAAAGGCAGCGCAGCCGAAGTAGCGAAATTTTTCGTCGAGAACATCCTGCTGCGACATGGTGCCCCACAAGTCCTCATCACCGACAGAGGAACGGCTTTTACAGCAGAGCTCACCCAAGCCATTTTGCATATAGCCAGACAAGCCACAGGAGGACAACTGCCTACCATCCGCAAACGAATGGTCTCACGGAGCGCCTGAACAAGACCCTCGCCGACATGCTAGCGATGTACGTCGACGTTGAACACAAGACGTGGGACGCGGTCCTGCCGTATGTAACATTCGCCTACAACACGGCGGTGCAAGAAACAACCCAGATCACGCCGTTCAAGTTGGTTTACGGCAGGAATCCGACGACGACGCCGGACGCCATGCTGCTGCACGTCACTGACGAGGAGAATCTTGGCGTCGCTACCTATCTCCAGCGCGCCGAAGAAGCCCGACAGCTCGTCCGCCTACGTATCAAGAACCAGCAGTGTACCGACAGCCGACACTACAACCTCCGACGACGCTTCGTCGAGTACCAGCCCGGCGACCGTGTTTGGATATGGACCCCGATACGCCGACGAGGACTGAGTGAGAAACTATTGCGACGCTATTTCGGACCGTACAAAGTCATCCGACGTATTGGCACACTGGACTATGAGGTCGTGCCAGACGGCATTTCGCATTCACAGCGGCGCCGTGCACGATCTGAAGTGGTCCACGTGGTACGCCTTAAACCCTTTTACGTTCGCTGACAAAATTCCTTATTTTGTTGTTTTCTTTATTACTTTCGTTTGTTTGCAGCATCGGGTCGATGATTTTTGAGAGGGGGGTATTGACACGTGCACTTATCTTTATCGGGTGACCACGTTTCGCCGCCTAACAAATGTTATCGCACAGCGCGGGACGCGACGGCATGTATCCGAAGTTTCTGGACTGACTGACTGACTGAAAAACTGTGTTGGTCGAAGTGTTTACAGGGAGTGGGTGGAGCAGTCCTTAAGGGGCCGTTCCTTACAAAGACTAGGTGGGCTCCTCATTACAGGAGCCTATTGGCTGTAGCCGCGGCTCGGGCACGGCCGACCAGGGCCTTCTGGCTTGCCAGGTCAGAGTAGCCGAGAAGGGCCGCCTCCCAGTCCTCCCAGGTAGGGTTGAGTATAGGGGGAAGGTGCGGGGTTGATTGGCTTGGCCACACCATGTGGAAAATGACCGAAGATTTTTCCTCACAGTGCGGGCACTTCCCTGTGCACGCAGGGTCGAAATGTTTTTGGACTGCCGGGCACAACAGTGTTTTAGTATAGAGGCGAAGGAGTAAACGCTCCTCCGCCTTCGTGAGGCCCTTACAGGGCTTAGGAAAGATTGCATGGCCGTATTGGTAGTGTTGGGGTGATTTCCTTAAAGGTAAATGCCGGATTGGGATCGGAGCCTGCAGCGAGGGGAGGCGAGTGCAACGCCCGGAGAGTGAGCGCGCGGGCAGCGGCGTGAGCCGCTTCGTTGCCCTCGAGACCCTCATGCGCGGGAGTCCATAATATCGTGCGGGACGCGGGGACCCCGAGATAATTGCTGCCTTGAAGTAAGCGGTACGCCAAATAGGGAATAAAGCCCCTTTCGATGTTTCTGCAGGCCCCTCGCGAGTCACTAATAATTACCCGCGAGTCCTGATCTGCGGCGGCGAGCGCGATGGCCACCTCTTCAGCATGTGTTATTTCTTGCGCTTTGAACGTAAGACCATTCACCGCGGTGTTTTGGTGGACGACTGCGGACGTATACCAACCCCCGTGGTGCAGGCCGGAGGCGTCCACGTAGAGTAATCCGTGCTTGTTCCCATAATGACGTGCCAATGCTTCCGCCCATGCGAGGCGCCGGCCACTATGGTCGTCAACTGTCATGTTGGCCGGAAGAGGGCTCACGTGCAGGGCGTATCTCCAGAGTTCCGGGATGCGCACGCGTTCTTCCGTCAGTGTTGGATAATGGATGTGTAGTCGGGCAAGAAGGCGGCGACCCGACGGCGTCATTGTAAGACTTGTGTAGTGGTTCGTCAAGTGTGCTTCTCGCAGTTCCGCGAAGGTGTTGACCATTCCCAGGCCGAGGAGGCGCTGGTTGGATGTGTTGACCGGGTGGTCGAGAGCACGCTTGTAAATTTTGCGGAGAATCACTTCGAGGGCGTTCTCGTCAAAGCTGCGAAGGTGGAGGTAAGGAGTCGAGTACAACACTCGACTGGTTACGAATGCGTGCGCCAGCCACAAGACGTCTTTGCACCGTAACCCCTGCGTTTATTGGAAACCCGGCGAACCATGCGGCCCACCTGGTCCCCCAGTTTGGCCAGTGTTGTGTCGACTCGGCGGTGTTTATTTATAAAGAGTACCCAGTACTCTGATCTCATCGTGTTCTGTGATGGGTCCATTTGGGAGGGACAGTTCGATTTTGGTAGTGCACTTCGGCGAGAGGCGAATGTGCACAAATTGCGATTTGGCCGGGGAGCATTGAAGGCCGCAGCGGCGGGCGTAGGCATCCACAATCTCCGCCGCTTGCTGCAGGCTGGCTTCAATGTCTCCTACCGATGGTGATGTCGTCGGCATACAGCGCGTGCTGTATGCCTTCTACATTCCACAGCTGAGCCGGGAGTTTCAGCATTGAAAAATTGAATAGTAGGGGTGAGAGGACCGCGCCCTGCGGAGTACCTCTGGTGCCTAATTGGTAGGTCCCGTGTTCTTCATCTTGTATCCGGATGTACGATTGCCGGTCGGAGAGAAATTGCTTAACGTATTGAAACGTGTTGTGTTCACAGTTGGTTTGGGAGAGGTGCACCAGAATTATGTCGTGTGTGACATTGTCGAAAGCCCCCTTCGAATCGAGGGCGAGGACTGCCTTGTCGTTCACGGGGTGTTCGACGGGATTTAGAATTTCGCGGTCTAGTTGAAGCAAAACATCTTGCGCGGACCGGTGCGGGCGGAACCCGAACATGGTGTCTGCGAAGAGGTTTTGGTTTTCCAGAAACTCGGACAGCCTATCTCGCACCATAGTCTCCATCAGCTTTCCCGCACAAGACTTGAGGGAGATGGGGCGGAGGTCGTCCGTGGTTATGGCTTTGCCGGCTTTCGGAATGAAAGTGGCCAGGGCGGGTCTTCCATTCGATTGGGAGGGGTGCTTCACCGAGCCAGATTGAGTTTATGTATGCGAGGAGCGCCTCGTAGGCCGGATCGGGAAGGTTGGCAAGTAACTTCACTGTTATTTTGTCTCTTCCCGGCACCGTTCCTCGCTTCATTTTAGTGAGGGCCGCCTTCAGGTCATGGAGCTGGAACGGTTGGTCCAGCTCCGCGTTCTCGGAACCTGCATACGAGTACGCTGGCCCTCTGGGTCCTGTTGTATACAGAAGTATTGATCGCGTACCTTGCATGCTAATTTTGATATGTCTCCGTCGAAGCTATGGATAGCACGTTGGAGATGTTTTTGTGTCTCGGCTCTGGTTTGAGTCGGATCGATCAAGGCGCGAAAGAGACGCCAGGTGCTCCGGCTAGACATTTGTCTAGCGACCGTGTTGCATCGGTCCACCCAATTCGAGTCTGCGAGCTGGGCCACGTACTCTGCCGCTCGTTGGCTGAGCTCGGCGATGCGAATTTTGAGCTTCCGACTGTGTTTTTGGCGGCGCCACCTGCGGACGAGGCTGTGCCGTGCCTGCCATAGGTGCAGGAGGTGGTTGTCAACCTCCGGCGTGGCTTCCGATAGTTGAACTTGAGTTTCTGTCGAACGAAGGTGTGAAACCAATTCTTGTGACCACGCGTGGTAACCTTGTTCGTGGATAGGGGCCGAATTAGTGTAGTTTTGCCGGAACTTCGTCCAGTCGGGTAGGCGGGCTTGGGCGTGGGATCTTGCCAATGGTTTGCTTCTGACGGTTGTGTTGAGTATGCAGTGGTCACTGCCGAGGGTTTCCTCGGTATTGGCCCATTTCGCGTGCCTAACGTTTTTGGTGAAGGTAAGGTCCGGACACGTGTCCCGAGTCACGGAGTTACCCTCCCGCGTTAGATGCGCAGGGTCGGTGTGAAGAGTCTGGCCCAGCGTGGACGCAAGTTCCGCTAGCTTGCGCCCGCGCTTCTCTTCACGCAGGTACCGCCAGAGTGTTCTGTGAGTGTTGAAATCGCCCACGATTACCAGAGGGAACCTGCCCGCAGCCTTCAGGGCGCGACTGAAGAGGGCTGCGAAAGTTTCAGTTTTGAGCTTGGGAGAAAAATAGATGTTGAGTATATGTAATGGTGCGTTTAGTTTCTTAAGCGGAAGAAGGGTGACCATCACATAGGAATAATCAGCATTGAGTTCCAAATCAACCTGGTTGGCTGTATAATTTTTCTGCACGCAGATACAGGAAGAGGGGTCCTGCTGGAACGTGGTATAATTTGTAAGTGTGGCGCCACTCCCTAGCTCCTGGAGGGCAACCAGCACGGGGAGTGAAGCGAATGTTGACAGGAAAAGCCGGAGGTGCGCCCGTTCGGCGCGGGAGCGGAATCCCCGGCAGTTCCATTGGGTAACTTGGATGGGGGTGGCCGAATTGGTACGGGGACAGCGCCTAATTGGAGGGCTGTCCGCCATGGTCATTGAAGGGAAAGACCAATTGCAGGGACGCGTCTCCGGAGCCAGCATTCACGGGGAGGGGAGCATCCTCCATTCCAGAGAGCGAGCAGCTGTCATTGTCTTCTACTTCAGTTCCAATGGTGCGGCGCGACGTTTTCGGACAGCGGCCAGACACGTCTTTGATAAGACCGCCGGTTCGTCGAACGCCAATCGAGGATTACGCGATCTGTTGTGCGACGATTTTCGGTATGTTTTCAGTTATTTTGGCAATGGCGGAGGAGATTGCCGCGGAAATTTGACTTTTTAGGGTATTGAAACGGGCGTCCATGCGTGCCTCTAGACGGGCCTCAAGGGCAGCTTCCGCGCTCAGTGCTGCCTTTGGTGCCGCGGGCTCACGCTCCATAGCCTCGGTTGCGGGGTAGAGGGGGGAGTAGCAGGCTGTTTTACCTGCGATTCCAGCAGCGCAATTTTCTTGAGCAGCGTCTCAATTTGGCCCTCGAGAGCTGCTATCTTGGCTTGTTCGGCACTGCGTGCCGCAGGGGGGAGGAGGTAGGGGAGGAGGAGGAGGCTGCCCTGCCCGTATCGCTCACCTGTGTTCCGTGTTTCACGGCGTTGGCCCAGGTGGCGACGCCGACGTGGTGGCGACCTCGACAGCTTTCCAGTGCCGCCGTGTGGTTGCGGCTGCGTCGGTGGTCGCTTGCCGGCTCCTCCAGTAGGTGGCGCCGGCTTCTCGGTGTTGCTGGTGTTGCTGTCGTCCCGGCTCGGGGACTCACCGGGGAGGCCAAGATGGCGGCCCTTCTCCTTGGCCGCCATTTTTCTCTTTGTCCTGCCCTTTGGGGCAGCCATCTTGTGTGTGCGGAATTTTGCCGCACACTCCCGCGAGTTTGTGGCGTGTCCACCGCCACAAACAGAGCACCGCGAACACACTCGTGAGGGGCCCGCACCCCCTCCACAAGCGGGGCTTGTTGCCCGCAGAGTCCGCATGTGTCCTGCTGCGTGTTGGGACAAGCATCCGCTCGGTGGCCGACAGCCCCACACAGGCCGCAGGCCGGGATTGTCCGGTAGTAGGTTTGCACTGGGATGAGCATGTTCTCATTGTGCACAAAACGCAGTTTCTCCCTCTCGGCGAAGGTTACCCGTGCTTTGTTAGAGGAGCCGAATTTCCTCACCTCGATGATGGTGCCTGCTCCCCAGTGCACCTGCTGCCGAAGCGATTCAGTGGTGTCAGAGTTGCCGACGACGATGACGCCCTTGCAGACATCGCCTCCGTCTCGTCTAAGGTATCCGTGGAGCGGAATCGCCCCACGCTCGGTGTGGATTGAGAAGTGCCCGAGGAGCTGATCTGCCGCCGCCGGGTTCGGGGTGTGGATCAATATGAGGTTTTGTTCACGGGACGGCAGAACCGTAACAGACCTTGCCACCTCAGACCCGAGGTAGGCCGTAATGGCGGCACCGTAGCGGTTCTCCGAAAAGGCTTGGTGCAGCGACACATGTTCGCGTGGCTTGAGCACGACCACGAAGTCGTCAGGGCCCGGTTTTGGAAATGGGCGAGGCTTCCAGTTGGTAAGGGCCTTGCCTTTGCTTCCCGCAGCGCGCGAGGCAGGAGGCTGCGTCTTGCCGGCCGGTGTGCCGGAGGCCGGGGCGGCGGTGGACGCCGCCGTCTTGTCTTGAACGAGCGAGCGACGCGCGACCGCTTGATTGAGAGATTAGTGCCGAAATGTCGGAATAGGAGCGGAGTTTTGATCTTCTGATGTTGAAACCGTCATCCAGGCAATGGCGTCGGGATTGTAACCCCTCAGGAATGCCGCGGGAGCCGTCATCTTACATCGGGAAGCCGGTTCCACACCGCCGGGCGTCGGCGTCGCCGTGTGGCCGAACGGCGTCACCCACATAGGCGGGCGTAATTCGGTTGTAAAAACTTCAAAAGTGGTCCCACCTGCTGAACATTAGTATCCACATGGTCCAGATGGTTTGCTGCGTCGATTGACGTTGGTCTTGTAGGGGTGCAGAGGATTTAGCCGGGACTCCAGCCGAAAATCGACGGAGCCGATAAGCCACACGTCTGTCGCCGTCGCGCGCTAGCAGCGTCTCACCAAGTTTCTGGAAAGTTATCGATGCTTCTATCCCCTGTCTGTTGTCGCCGAACCTGGTGTTATCTGATTTCATCGCCTGACGCGAATGGTGTAGAGCTTTGTGGAAGGCACGGCGGGTCCCAACAATTAGTCTGGAACAGTCGACGACTGCTGTATAAAAGCCGACGTGCTTGACGCGCTGATCAGATTTTCGACGATCGCTGACTGTTTTCGCCGCTCTCGTTGTGCTTTAAGAGTAGCCTGTTTTGTGGACACATGTTCGCCCAATAAAAGCTAGGTTTGTCTTTCACAGTATTGCTACTGTGTTCTTTAACGTCTACACCACGTGGCACTATGAAGCAGGATATAAAGGCCAGCCAGGCACCACTTCGGTTGGACACGACTCCGCTGAAAGGATGAGACGCTTACCGTTGCTGTTTTTCCAAGTTGGTTACTTCAAAGATGCATCCTGGCTAAAATTCAGCCATCACTGCCTTGTTGCGGTGTCGCGCCCGACCGAATCGCATCATAAGATGTGGCGTTTACTGCTGTTCTTTTCATTCTCGCGCAAAAATTCTGCATGTCTGTTGTTGCTTTCGGATGATATTGAATCAAATCCCGGCCCTAGCGTCGAACAAACACTTGAAATGGTCCTTGAAACTGTGCGTATGCTAGAAGTGGGTCAGAATACATTATTAGGTGAAATTAAGAGACTGAGCGAAAAGCATGATGCTACCGATAGAGAAATCGCTGAAAGCTTGACAGAGAGATTGCTAACTTTGGAGGCAAAGCTTGTTTCACATTCCCCCACACTGTCTAACAGCTCTGATCATGCTATGATTCATTTGCCAATCAACTTCTCGCAGTAATGTCAAGGTGTGACGAAGCTGAGAACAGAATGCGACGGTGCAATCTGTTGTTCTTTGGAAACCCCGCCGAGGATAAAGAGTGTTTGTCAACTACAGAAAGAAAAATTATTGTCCTATACTCAGATAAGTTGGAAATCACAACTGCCAGTTCTCAGTTTCAACGCGTGCACTGGCTGGGAAAATTTGGTTCAAATAAATCTAGACCCGCAATTGGTAAGTCTACGTTCTTAAGGATAAGCAGAAAATTCTCACTATTGTACATAAGCTGAAAAATGCTGGGATCTCTATTAGAGAATATTTTCGCTAGCTACTCGGCAGACACGTAAGAAATTGCTTCAATTTGCCAGAGAACGTAATTGTCCTTGCAAACTGAATGTCGACAAACCTCGTATCGATAATACCACGTATATTTACGACAGTTCTGATTCCGTAGTACCTGCTCGATAGCTAGTTGCCGATGTGCGCAGTGCTAAAGTCCAGCGGCTATCAACTTCATGTGCACCTTCACTTTCAGTATCATTTACTAACATCCGCAGTCTGTTGCCAAAACGTTCCCTGCTTGAATCATAACTTGAAAATAGCATGTCTGATGTATTGCTAACCGAGACCTGGCTTCATGGAGATGTAGGTGACTCCGAGTTATTTCATATTTCTGATCAGTACGCCATTTATCGCCATGATCGTTCACATAAGAAAGGTGGCGACGTGTTGGTGGCTATCAATAAAACTATTCCTTCGTTTCTTGTTGACGCTGACGCTACTCTTGAGGTAATTTTGATGGCTTGACCTACATTATACGGGAAGTTACTGATTGGCGTTTGTTATCGCCCACCTGCTACTGACCGCTTGTTCCTGTCGGATCTTCATAAAAGTATTAGCAGGGCCCTTGAACAGTTTCCCACTAATGAAATCTACCTATCTGGGGATATTACTTTTCCTGATGTTAATTGGTCTCTCTTGCCTTCATCGAGCATTGATTCCGGTGATTTTATTGAGCTATGTTTAGAGTTCAATTTTACGCAGATTGTTTATGAGCCTACTCGCGGTACTAATCTATTAGACCTTACTCTCACAACAGAGCCACATAGCATAAGCCCTGTCATGCAGTTTGACGGCTTTACTGACCATAATCTACCCGCCGTGGTTGCTCAGTGGCTGTTGTGTTGGGCTGCTGAGCACAAGGTCACGGGATCGAATCCCGGCCATGGCGGCGGCATTTCGATGGGGGCGGAATGCGAAAACACCCGCGTACTTAGAGTTAGGTGCACGTTAAAGAACCCCAGCTGAGCAGCGGTGGCGTAGAGGTAGAACACCCGCCTCGCTTGCAAGAGGTCCGTGGTTCGAATCCCGGTGCCGGCAATTTTCCACCGGAAAAAAAAAATCCGCGTGTTGATAAAATTGCATAAACAGGCCTGGAGTGTGGCCTGATCCCGGTGACCAGAACCGGTAACGCACTCCCTCACCAGAGCAGGATTGGCCACCCTGGTGCAGTACTTGGCCACAACCTCAACAATCAAACCCCGGCCCTCAGTCCCCAGCAGCTGCGAAGCAACTGACCACGGCGGCGGTCAGACCTGCGACGCAGCAGAGGGTGCTAAGAATCACTGGCTCCGGACAGGCCGCCATTGGAATATGAACCTGGCAACGCTTAACGCTAGAACGTTATCTAGTGAGGCGAGTCTAGCAGTGCTATTGGAGGAATTAGAGGGAAGTAAATGGGATATAATAGGGCTCAGTGAAGTTAGGAGGCCGAAAGAAGCATATACAGTGCTAAATAGCGGGCACGTCCTCTGCTACCGGGGCTTAGCGGATAGAAGAGAACTAGGAGTCGGATTCCTGATTAATAAGAATATAGCTGGTAACATACAGGAATTCTATAGCATTAACGAGAGGGTGGCAGGTCTTGTTGTGAAATTTAATAAGAGGTACAAAATGAAGGTTGCACAGGTCTACGCCCCTACATCCAGTCATGATGACCAAGAAGTCGAAAGCTTCTATGAAGACGTGGAATCGGCGGGGGGGAGAGTGAAAACTAAATACACTATACTAATGGGCGACTTTAATGCCAAGGTAGGCAAGAAGCAGGCTGGAGACAAGGCAGTGGGGGAATATGGCATAAGCACTAGGAATAGCAGGGGAGAGTTATTAGTAGAGTTTGCGGAAAAGAATAATATGAGGATAATGAATACCTTCTTCCGCAAGCGGCAGAGCCGAAAGTGGACGTGGAGGAGCCCGAACGGCGAGACTAGAAATGAAATAGACTTCATACTCTGCGCTAACCCTGGAATCATACAAGATGTGGACGTGCTCGGCAAGGTGCGCTGCAGTGACCACAGGATGGTAAGAACTCGAATTAGCCTAGACCTCAGGAGGGAACGGAAGAAACTAGTACATAAGAAGCCGATCTATGAGTTAGCGGTAAGAGGGAAAATAGAGGAATTCCAGATCAAGCTACAGAACAGGTATTCAGCTTTAACTCAGGAAGAGGACCTTAGTGTTGAAGCAATGAACGACAATCTTGTGGGCATCATTAAGGAGTGTGCAATGGAAGTCGGTGGTAACTCCGTTAGCCAGGATACCAGCAAACTATCGCAGGAGACGAAAGATCTGATCAAGAAACGC